>NC_136332.1:6345038-6602493 GCF_964198595.1 Lampetra fluviatilis | reverse complement strand
GTTCATTGATACTGGAGGAATCCGATGAGCTATGAAGCTCTTTTTCACACGCGTCTGCAACAACTCAGCTGGCTTCCGTTTCCTGGATCGTCTGCTTCGACTCCGACGACGATGTGCATTTATTTATTTATTTACTAGTGCCATTAATTCTTATCTTTTGATATCTATCTTCTATTTTTTTCTTGTATATCTTATTCTTTCAAATATATCTTCTATCTTCAGATAAATGTTTGATCGGAAAATCTAAGTAACAACAAAAAAAATTGCGCGATTCTTTATTTAAGATCTGCTAGTGTCGGCGCATGTTCCGCTGGGTACAGCTTAGTTACTTTTCTTTAAACAATTCTACAAGGTAAACTAAAACTAAACCATTTTTAAAATTGTTTTACCAGGTAAAGCCCCCCTGAGCTCTATAGCGTTTTTTTTTTATTTTCTTTCGGAAGGCAGGCACGGCGCACGAGGGGGTGGGTGACCAACACCACGCCCGGCCGCCTTTGTCCCACCAGTGGCGATGCTTACCACACAACGCACCAGGTAATCACTTGAGGCTGAGTCGACCTAGGGCAGGAGGCCCAGGACCGGTTCACATAATCGTCATCGGTGTTGGTAGCCGTGAGCGGGAATCGAACTCGAGTCACTGAGTTCGTATCGCAACCTCGCTCACCGTTTATGCGACCGCTTCCCACCACACAGACAGACACACACAGACACACAGACACACACACACAGACACACACACACACAGACACACAGACAGACACACACAGACAGACAGACACAAAGAACACACACAAACAGACACACACAAGAGAAACACACAGACACACACAGACACACACACACAGACACACACAAATAGACACACACAGAGACACACACAGAGACACACACAGACGCATACACAGACACACACAGACACACAGATACACACAGACGCATACACAGACGCATACACAGACACACACAGACACACAGAGACACACACAGACGCATACACAGACACACACGGACACACAGAGACACACACAGACACAAACAGACACACACAAACAGACACAAATAGACACACACAGAGACACACACAGACACACACACAGACACAGACAAACACACATACACACACAGAGACACACACACAGAGACACACACAGAGACACACAGACACACAAATAGACACACACAGAGACACACACACAGACACACAGAGACACACACAGAGACACACACACACACAGACACACACACTCTCAGTCTTTGGGTCGTCTTTTGAGGCTGCGTGACTTTGACTTAAAATCGATGGCGACGCAGCGACGACAATCTCCGGCAAATGTAACGCCGAAATTGAGCGGTCTCCTCTCTCCTCGTGCCGATCGCACCGCGCACATTTGTAGCGGCGCCTTGCCAGCCCCGCTCCTGCCTTGCGAGTCGGAGTGGGGGGGGGGAGAAAGCGAGAAAGTGAGCGAGAGAGAGTGAGCGAGAGGTGGGGGTTTTACATAAAGCAAAGTTAAACAAAAATTACGAAATGATTGAACGAAGCAAAGTGCCGAATACACCGAGCATCTTCTTGTTTCCACTGATCGTAAAAAAAAAAGAGAGAGAAAACAGGGGGGACATAGACATAGAGTAGATAGAGAGGGGGTAGAGAGAGAAGGGGGGTAGAGAGAGAGGGGGAAGAGAGAGAGAGTAGAGAGAGGGGGTAGAGAGAGGGGGTAGAGAGAGAAGGGGTAGAGAGAGGGTAGAGAGAGGGGGTAGAGAGAGGGGGTAGAGAGAGAGGGTAGAGAGAGGGGGAGTAGAGAGAGGGGGTAGAGAGAGGGGGTAGAGAGAGGGGGTACAGAGAGAGATGGGGTAGAGAGAGGGGGGGTAGAGAGAGAGGGGGGGTAAAGAGAGGGGGGGTAGAGAGAGAGAGGGGGGTAGAGAGAGGGGGTACAGAGAGAGAGGGGAGGTAGAGAGAGAGGGGGGTAGAGAGAGGGGGGTAGAGAGAGGGGGGGGTAGAGAGAGAGGGGGTAGAGAGAGAGGGGGGGTAGAGAGAGAGGGGGGTAGAGAGAGAGGGGGTAGAGAGAGAAGGGGGGGGGTAGAGAGAGGGGGTACAGAGAGAGAGGGGGGTAGAGAGAGAGGGGGGTAGAGAGAGAGGGGGTAGAGAGAGAAACGGGGGGGGGTAGAGAGAGGGGGTACAGAGAGAGAGGGGAGGTAGAGAGAGAGGGGGGTAGAGAGAGAGGGGGGGTAGAGAGAGAGGGGGTAGAGAGAGGGGGGTAGAGAGAGAGGGGGGTAGAGAGAGAGGGGGTAGAGAGAGAAAGGGGGGGGGTAGAGAGAGGGGGTAGAGAGAGAGGGGGGTAGAGAGAGAGGGGGTAGAGAGAGAAGGGGGGGGGGGTAGAGAGAGGGGGTAGAGAGAGAGGGGGAAGGGGTAAGCAGAGCATGAAATATTTCGTGAAATCTTTCATTTAAACAGGGGGGGGGCGGGGGCACATAAAGCAAATCATTGGGGAAAAAAAGAAAAAAACGAAATGATGAACGCAGCAAAGTACCGACTACACCGAGCATCTTCTTGTTTCCTCTGATCGTAAAAAAATCGAGGGAGATCCTCACGATCGTGGTTGACGGTGGTTCGCAGTTGCTGGACAACTCGTTAAGACCATTGGAACCTCATTTGCCAGTAAAAAATATGATAATTGGTTTTTTAGCCTTATATCTGGCAACAAAACTGACACCTTTTTTTTTACAAGGAGTCATGTTTGCATAGACCACAATACCTGCAGTCGTAATGGCTTGGACCAGATGACGTCATCATAGGCTCTAAGAAAAGCTGTCTCGGGTGTGGACCAATCAACTTCAAGGACAGTGCATACAGAGTTATGTTTTTTGTTTGCATTACGACTGCAGGTATTGTGGTCTATGCAAACATGACTCCTTGTAAAAAAAAGTGTCAGTTTTGTTGCCAGATAGAAGGGTAAAACACCAATTAGCAACTCGTTAAGAGCTGATGTGCTCGCTCGAGCCGCTGCCGATAGAAGGGTCTCCACTAGAAGGGAGTTCTTTAGACCCTCCACCCGCCCAACCCACCCACCCCGGCCTCCCCCCGCGTCTCCTGACTCTGACACGATGGCCACTCGTCTTGGAAGAGGTTGGGGGTAGCGCCCGCAGTTCACGTGGAGGTGTTCACTTAGGGTAGAAGAAGATGTCGTGGGCACAGAGGCGGGCTTCCGGAAGTATCACCCCGTGGTGTTCTGTGAAATTTCCTTCGGCATGCGTCCCTTTTAGTGTGTGTGTGTCTGTGTGTGTATGTATCTGTGTGTGTGTCTGTGTATGTATCTGTGTGTGTGTCTGTGTATCTGTCTGTGTGTGTGTGTCTGTGTATGTATCTGTATGTGTCTGTGTATCTGTCTGTGTGTGTCTGTGTATGTATCTGTGTGTGTGTGTCTGTGTGTGTGTCTGTGTGTGTGTCTGTGTATATATCTGTGTGTGTCTGTGTATGTATCTGTGTGTGTGTCTGTGTATCTGTCTGTGTGTGTCTGTGTATGTATCTGTGTGTGTGTGTATATATCTGTGTGTGTCTGTGTCTGTGTATATATCTGTGTGTGTCTATGTATGTATCTGTGTGTGTGTCTGTGTATGTATCTGTGTGTGTGTCTGTGTATGTATTTGTGTGTGTGTTTAGTTTGTTGTCTATTCACCCTGCACCTCCGATTGTTCTGAATGCCGCTGGCAGAGGAAGATGAGGAGGAGGAGGAAGAGGAACAGGAGGAGGAAACAGAAGGCGATCTCAGAGGTAGCTCTGGGGTCTCCACTTCCGTGGGACCGCGTTCCCCTCGACGTGGACGAGGGGTCGCACCGCTCTGCGCGAGCTCCGGATGACGACGCCGCGGATTCCCGCAATCGCTGCGAGCTCGGAGGGAGGAAAACGACGCGTGGGGAAATAAATAAATAAATTGCGCCCTCGGATTTCGCGGCCGAGAAGGCTGCTTAAGATGCGTGGCGACGATGAAGAGGCCGCGGGCGGCAGTGGGATGTCACGTTAAGCGAAGCTGACGGCACCCAGATTAATCCCAGGTCCCTGGCGCGGCTACAGCGCCGTGGTGGTGGTGGTGGCTAGGAGATGTTAACTACCTCGCCTGGTACACAGGAAGTTGTGGGTTCGATCCGAACCTGACGCCTGCTGTAGATTTGGAGTTTGCGTGTCTCTCTCTCTCTCTCCGTGGTGAGATGTTAACAACCTCGCCTGGTACGCAGGAGGTCGTGGGTTCGGTCCCGACACTGACGCCTGCTGTAGATTTGGAGTTTGCGTGTCTCTCTCTCTCTCATCATCATCACCGCGGTGGGTAGGAGATGTTAACTACCTCGCCTGGTATACAGGAGGTCGTGGGTTCGGTCCCGACCCTGACGCCTGCTGCTGTATATTTGGAGTTGCGTCTCTCTCCGTGGTGAGATGTTAACTACCTCGCTAGGTATACAGGAGGTCGTGGGTTCGGTCCCGACTCTGGTACCGCAGAAAAGGCATCTCGCACCCCAAGAGGGGTTAAGTGGAACCACCGCTGGGCGGAAGCCGTAGCAGGGAAGCGAGGGGAGGGGCGAAGGGTTCGGGAGACTGACAACGGAGGAGAATGATGCAGGCTTTTTTTTACACGCTTTTATTTAACTCACTCTGTCTGTTGTCGTTGTTGTATCCTCAAATCTTGTAACTCAAATTTTTTGTATCCTCAAATCTTGTAACTCGAATTTTTACCCACTTCCCAATGTGATATCAACTGCAAAACTTGATATACTTATGTCATACTGATGACAATACTATATTCTAAAATAATAAAAAAAAGCATTTATTTTAAAACATTTTATTTAAAATGTTATGTTTCGGCTTGGGTCTAATTGTCCACGCTCAACTGACGTTGGCTGTAATTGGCCACGGTCCCCTTACGTTGTGGCAAGCTTCGGGGCCACTTCCTGGAGTCGTGGAGTTCTTCCATTACTCGTACGATACATTTTATCAAAGCGTGTTTTTTAAAAAGTTTTTTTAAAAATATTACTTATTTGGGGTTAAATCGCGTAAGTATAAATGTCGTGTCGTAACCCTCCACCACCCGACACGGCCAATCAGTAAGTGGGATTTGTCACGTAAAACAAAACACCAATTAGTGACTACTTCAGCCCACCGGTGTGTTGGAGAGTAAATCCACAACATTTACAATGTGAGTAGTTCGACGTTTCGCTGGTAATTACATCCAGCATCATCGGGCGATTTGCCAGAATACTAGTAACTAATTGGCGTTTTCTCTACGTGGCAAATCTCCTTACTAATTGGCTGTGTCGGGTGGTGGAGGGTCACGACACATTTATACTTACAGGATCTCACCCAAACAACTTTTATCGTGAATAATATTCTATTGGAACCTCATTTGGCAGTAAAAAATATGATCATTGTTTTTTTTACCCTTTTATCTGGCAATAAAACTGACACCTTTTTATTTTTTTACAAGGAGTCATGTTTGCATAGACCACAATACCTGCAGTCGTAATGCAAACAAAAAACAACACAACTCTGATAATGTATGCACGGTCCTTGAAGTTGATTGGTCCACACCCGAGACAGCTTTCCTTCGAGCCTAGTCTCACATGGTGTTGGACCAAATGACGCCAAAAGGCGTTTGCATTATGACTGCAGGTATTGTGGTCTATGACTCCTTGTAAAAAATAAAAAGCTGTCAGTTTTGTTGCCAGATAAAAGGGTAAAAAAAACAATTATCGTGAATAATATTGGTCGCGAAAGCCTGCAACGTGTTCAACGGACTGGCAGCCGAGGTGACGGAACCTTTATTTTATTAACGGGAGGAATCCGATGAGCTGCTATTGCTCTTTTCTCTTTTTGTCACACCAGATGTTCCAGGAAGGGGCCCACGGGGTCAGGGACGACGGTAACACCGGCGGGGAGACGCATCGGCGAGGATCGGAGAGCGTGCGGACGGTGCCGGGCGGATCGTCACGTCGAAGTGATCGTGAGAGAGATGTCGGTGGGGTGGGTGGGGGGTGATGCCTTCATCCAGCAGCGGATCGACCGTGGCCAATGACGATGCTGCTGATGATGACGACGACGACGACGACGAGATTTGACGTTGCTGTGAATTATGACGCCGCCACTGCCACCGCCACCGCCGCCACCACCATCACCACCACCGCCACCACCACCACCATCACCGCCACCACCACAATCACCACCACCACCATCACCGCCACCACCATCACCACCACCGCCACCACCACCACCACCATCACCACCACCGCCACCACCATCACCACCGCTGCCACGACCACCACCACCACCGCCTCCACTATCCCCACCGCCGCCACCACCACCACCACCGCCACCATCACCACCGCCGCCACCATCACCACCGCCGCCACTTTCATCACCACCGCTACCACCGTCGCCACCGCCACCACCACCGCCGCCACCACCACCATCACGACCACCACCACCGCAATGGGTTTCCTGTCCATCGACCGTACAGAAAATAATTGTGCGAAAACACTCGAACGTTATTTATTTATTATGTCTCTCTCCTTATCACCCCCCCCCCCCCCCAGACAAAGATCCCCCGTATAGTCTTAACAGACTGTTGGGGCAAGTGCTGTTAGCGAGTAGCACCTATGAAGGCCGGCACGGCACACGAGGGCGTGGGTGGCCAGCACCACGCCCTGGCCGCCTTTGTCTCCCCAGTGACTCTGTTTTGACACACCGCACCTGGTACACATTTGAGGCTGAGTCGACCTAGAGGAGGCCCAGGACCGGTTCAGATAATCGTCACTGATTATGGCCGTGAGTGGGAATCGAACTCGGGTCGCCAGGTTCGTTGCGCAGCGTAACGCTAACCACTACACTACCGCTCCCCACACACACCCCCACACACACCCCCACACACACCCCCCCACACACCCCCACACACACCCCCCCACACACCCCCACACACACCCCCCCACACACACCCCCACACCACCCCCACACACACCCCCCCACACACCCCCCCACACACCCACACACCACCCCCACACACCAAACCCACACACACCCCCACAAACCCCCACACACACCCCCACACACACCCTCACACCCCCCCCCCCCACACACCCCCCCCCCACACACCCACACCCCCTCACACACAACTCAATTTCCCCAAAGGCTCCTCTCCAGGACGATCACGGTGTGTTCGCTCTCCCCCGGAATGCTAAAACGCAGCAGTCGCCGGTGCCAAGGTGACTGCTGCTCGCCTCGGATGGCGGTCGCTCTCTCACGCTCTCTCCCTCTCGCTCTCTCTCTCTCTTTTTATGATCAGTGGAAACAAGAAGATGCTCGGTGTATTCGGCACTTTGTTTCGTTCATCATTTCGTAAATATTTTTTTTTAAACGGGGCTTCATGTAGCCCTCGCTCGCTCTCTCTCTCTCGCTCGCTCTCTCGCTCACTCTCTCGCTCGCTCTCTCTCTCTCTCACGCTCTCTTTCGCTCTCTCACGCTCTCTCTCTTTTTAAATCCTTTATATTAAGTTCGCTTGCTTGCTTAGGACCGTGCACATCTTTCGGTCGTTTTTTTAACCCACTTCCCGTGATCCAATCGAGCTGACATTTGACACACAGACTCGTTGTGTGTGACAATGCATTTTCGTGAAAAAACATTTCCAAAATTTTACACTGTTTAGGGAAAAAATTGTAAATATTTAATTACCAATTGTTTAATGCTGCCAGACAATCATCTGACCCATAGGTGGCAGCCATCTCAAGCCAGAGGACGAGAGGACTCTAGCCGCCCCGATGCCACGCATATAAAGGATTTATAGTGAAAAACTTTGTTTTTACGGGTTTACTTGTTTTACGATCAGTGGAAACAAGAAGATACTCGGTGTAGTCGGCACTTTGCTTCGTTCATCATTTCGTAATTTTGTTTTACTTTGCTTTATGTAAACACCCACCTCTCGCTCACTCTCTCGCTCACTCCCTCGCTCACTCTCTCGCTCTTTCGCTCTCGCTCTCTCTCGTTCTGCACGCAGCCCTTCGCACAGTCCGACGGCCTCCGACAGGTTTCTCATATCAGCCTCTCACGCTCTCTGCTCTGTGCTTCCAGTGTTCAGGGGCCTGCTCAAGGCGCGGCGCCGGCTGGAGCACGCCATGTACCACACACGTGTCGGTGATGTGCACGTCTTCTTCGAACCACGGAGGAGCCGGAAAAGCCCCCCTCTGTAGCAGCGTGGACGGCACCCTCATGGTGTTCGCCTTCTGAAGCGCTCGCTCGTCACCGTGGCGTGCGCGATGACCACCACCACCACCACGTGGCTTTTCTTTCGTGTTGTGCATGCTGCATTTAGCGTCACAGCGCGTCGATTTGTAGCGTTTATTTCATTTGTGTTTGCTGGTGACTTTGTGTATTTCATATTGAAATCGCCTCCAGTGCTTTTTCTGCTGGCGGCACTTGATACAGCTATCGTGCTGTGACTGTTCCACCTGAAGACGGAAGCTTGTGTTGCCTCCGAAACGTCGTGATTTTTTTTTCTTTTATTAATTTAAAATTTTTACCTACGTGACTTTACCGAAAAAACCTAAGAATATGGCAATAAAAGTTGTTTAAAAGTCAAAAGTCTCTGCATGCTGGAAGGAGCGTATGTCTCTCCCCGTGCTCCAAGCGTTTCCATGACCTGCTAGTGAGGGCCTCGTTTTTCATATGCATCCTCGCCTCACCTGAGAGAGTTTATTGTACTTCCCGGCGACCTCTTTCACTCTCCGAGCCCCATCGAGTGCTCATCATCTCTCCTCTAGCTCTGCGAGTGTCTCCAACAACACAGGGTCGTGCTGTCTCCCACCCAGAGGTCGCAACCGGGTACCCGATACCCGTACCCTACCCGATACCTGGCTACCCGTACCCGGCCGGATACGGGTAGCTGTTTGCGACCCTGGTGCGGCCGGGTACGGGTAGGCCGTGAGTCACTGGTGAGTAACCGTTTGTCACTCATTTCCCAACATCTTGTCTCTTCTCACTATTCAAGTTCCTAGAACCAACCCACCCGCGCCTGCAACATGGCTTCATCCCAGAGGTCGCAATCAGGTACCCGATACCCGTACCCGGCCAGGTACGGGTAGGGTACGGGTAGGGTACGGGTACCCGTTTGCGACCCTGGTGCAGCCGAGTACGGGTACGGGTAAGGAATGAAAACCCGTTTGCGACCTCTGCTACCACCTCTGTATCCCTTTCTCCTCTTTACACACTCGTTACTCGGCACGCCTGTGCGCTGCTCACAGCCCCAGCTCTCGCCACCCTTGTTTGTTTGTTGTAGTACAGAGTTAGACTGATGGCCTTAATCTAAGTTGTCTTGTGGTTGTTGTTGTTGTTTGACTTGCATCCCACTGGGATATTTGCACAGGGTTGGTGTACGGTGATTTTTCTGCAATATTTTGCTGTCTTTTCTTGGATTTTCTGTTTGCACATAGTCACTTTAAGATGTTTTCTTGTTCATGTTTTTGTGTTTTGTTTGTTGCGGTTGCACCCGATTCAAGAGCCGAATGGCTCACAGGGCTACACCTAATAAATGAACTTTGAACCCTTCCTATTGTCGGCTTTATCGCTCCTCTTTCTCACTCCTCTTCTCTCTGCTCCTTCTCAACCCTTTTCTTTCTTTTCTGTTGTTTCCCTGCCCCTACAGCACCCAGCACGCCGTGGGATGCTCTCACTGTTGACCCCCTCTCTCCTGCCGCCACCCTGTGCCTACCTCTACCCCACTTGCTTTTCCATCCAGGGGAGGTGGGCTCGCTCACCCTGGAGGACCCGGGGGGAATGCGTAAATGTTCCTCCGAACCAGGGCTCCTCACGAAGAGCAGTAGGCCGGGTCGACGGATCCCCCGCGCTCGAAGCCTGCGAAGGCGGCATGCGCGGCCGTTCAGGGGACCTAAGTCGCGTAGCACCTGGGGGCGGAACAGGATCGCTCCGCTGAGGATCAACCTCAGCGGGCACACACCCCGGCTCGTCGGACACAATCGACACTCGGCCCCTGCGATGTGGAGATGAGTCGAATTCGCGCGGCGCGATAAACGGTTTCAGGCGAGAGGGATGCACGAACCAACTCCGCCGACCAAATTTGATCTGGACACGCCGTGGTCGAACAACTCGGACAACATCGACCGGCCCCCCGCCAAGGGTGGAGTAACTTAGGCGATGTACCCACCGGCACCTGGGGACAGTGCAAACAGGCCTTGTCCCCCGGCGACCATTCATACAGGTGTAGTGAGTTCCCAGGGAGACAGACGACGTAGTTGAGGCACACTCTTTTATTAAACAAAAGGCGGTAACAACACTTGAAAGGGTTACGGCCCCTTCACCCGTACTCAATGGGAAACACCCCTAGCACTATTCCCTGACTGTCCTATTCCGCTACGAGTGCTATGGGAGGCTATCTGATCCGGCCCTGGTCAAGCACGGATCCCGGCACCCAGCTAACCAGGCCGTGCTCTCACAAGAGCAGCGCTCCTGGAGCTCTTGGGGCCGCGCCACTGGCTTGCCCTGCTCGGCCCTGAGAAGGACAGCGAGACAGGGGAGTCCCAGGGCCTATTCTGCCGGTCTTCAGTCTTCACTGGTAAAGCTTCTCACACACTGGCCCCGAGCCCTCTGGCTCCCCGCCTTTTATAGGAATCCTCTCCGAGGGGTGGGGGGGCTATGGGGGATCACAGCACCCCCCCCCATGGCCCCCCCAGGGTTAACCGATGCGGACGTGGATGTAGACACCCGTGTGTGGGTGCAGACACCCTTGTGTTTCTGTCCGCGTCTCTCCCCGTAACAAGCCCTACACAGGGAAGCACGCAACTCCCTGAAGCCGTTCGTTGGCCAATTTGCCTCGACTCCGAGTTGACATTGAAGGCCTCACGCGCCTCAGAAAGTTTCTGAAGCGTGAAGCGAACGTAGTCAGAAATCTTAGATTTATTTTTTGTTGGTGCGGCCTGTAACTGTACATCGATGGGAGGGGGCGGGGTCTTATTCCCTTCCATACATAATTAAACGGCGAGTAATCAGTGGACACGTGCGGGCCCATCTTGTAAGCGGCGAGGACGCCAGGGATATGTAAATCCCAATCGAGTTGTGATTCATTGACCTGGTGGCTCAACATGGAGGTCAAAGTCTTCTGTAGCCGTTCGACCGTTCCGTCAGTCTGAGGGTGGTACGGCGACGTACGCACCTTCTTTGTTCCCAACAAAACGCAGACCTCCTGTCACAATTTAGGAGAAAAATGATTGCCCTGGTCGGTCAGAAGGCGTTCAGGAGCGCCCTTGTCCATAACGTAACCATCGAGGAATGCTTCCGTAGGTCGACTCAGCCTAAAATGAGTACCTGGTGCGGTGTGTAAACGTCGCCGCTAGGGAGACAAAGGGGGCCGGGCGTGGTTTTAGCCACCCAACACCCTCGTGTGCCGTGCCGGCCTTCATAGGTGCTACTCGCTAACAGCACTTGCCCCAACAGCATGTTAAGGCTATACTGGGGGAACTTTGTCTTTGGTGCGTCTGTGCCTGTGTAGGTTAGACGGTGACCTTTTGCCCTCGTGCGCGTGAATATGTGAGAATGGAAGGTGGTAGGGCACGGAAATCTGTGCACGATTCAACGAGTGATCGCGACGGGAGAGACGTACGCAGGAGTATTGCACGAGTGACGTTACTTCCCGTGTACGCGTGTGGGTGCAGTGGGGAGCGGTAGCAACTATCCGGTCAGGCGACCCGAGTTGAATTTCCCGCGCAACGACCAAAAACGGTGGGCGAATGATTATTGAGCCGGTACCGGGCCTCCCCAAGGTCGCCTCAGCCTTAAATAATCACCCGCTAGCGATGGGTGAACATCGGCACTTTTAGGTGGCGTTGGCCACCCGCCCACCCTTCTTCCTCGTGTGCCGTGCCAGGGGGGGGGGCATCGTTGTATTCGTGCCGGGAGTGGTGGTGCTTGCTTACGCAGCGCGCCGCCGAAACCCGAGCGACGTTAAGTTTGACTCCTTGAGAAATGGATAACGCTGTTTCGTAGGAACCCGATTTCTCCAGTCTCAAACAGGACCATTGCCTGAAACGTCAGCCGATTGCGTTTTTGTTTTTTTGTCATGCGACGGCCGTCGGTGATGAATGTTGCCGGGCGTCGTGAACCTGTGTTTGTGCGCCACTGGCCGTTAATATTTTAGTACAAATTAATCAATCGCATCGTTTATTTATGGCAGGGCGGAAGAGCTCCCGTCGAGAGTAACCTGGGCCAGAGCAACGCGGCGGACACGTGATGATGAAAAGTCGTCAAGCAACTGCGGCGAAGGGAAATTAATTAGGCAACAGCGACACACTGTAACGGAGCCTCGAGTCACTTGTTACCTGCAATGGACGCGAACGCACGGTTTGGTGATGCTGCTGCTGATGCTGCTGCTGTTGTTGTTGCTGTTGTTGTTGCTGCTGTTGTTGCTGCATTGGCAGTGGGGCACAAACAGCAACGGCGCTCAACGCAGGCCCCACTTAGCTGCGTGGTTCTTTTGTCAGAAGCGTAGCTGGCTATCACGAATTATAGCTCAACAAAGTGGGCTCATCATCATCATCATCACGTGGAAATGTATAGCAGCCAAATACTCTAAACGGGGGGGAAGAATTGGAGGACCGGGAGAAAAATCCACGCGACCACGGGGAGGGAGAGAGAGACACGCAGACTCCAAATATACAGCAGCAGGCGTCAGGGTCGGGATCCAACCCACGACCTCCTGCATACCAGGCACGGCAGTTAACATATCCTAGCCAGCGTGATGATGATGAGAGAGAGAGACACGCAGACTCCAAATATACAGCAGCAGGCGTCGTCAGGGTCGGGATCCAACCCACGACCTCCTGCACACCAGGCGAGGCAGTTAACATCTCCTAGCCACCGTGATGATGATGAGAGAGAGAGACACGCAGACTCCAAATATACAGCAGCAGGCGTCGTCAGGGTCGGGATCCAACCCACGACCTCCTGCACACCAGGCGAGGTAGTTAACATCTCCTAGCCACCGTGATGATGATGAGAGAGAGAGACACGCAGACTCCAAATATACAGCAGCAGGCGTCGTCAGGGTCGGGATCCAACCCACGACCTCCTGCACACCAGGCGAGGCAGTTAACATCTCCTAGCCACCGTGATGATGATGAGAGAGAGAGACACGCAGACTCCAAATATACAGCAGCAGGCGTCGTCAGGGTCGGGATCCAAACCACGACCTCCTGCACACCAGGCGAGGCAGTTAACATCACCTAGCCACAGTGGAGGCTCCAACAGCTCCAGGTGAGTGGGAGTTAGCGGTCGCGATGCCACCGGGAATGGATCTGTCAGAGTGCAGGAGTCCGGTTCGTGGGGCGATCGTCTGACTTGGGTGGTGGTGGTGGTGGTCGCAGATGTCGTGGGGAGCGGTGGCGCGATGGTCAGCGCACTCCGCTCTGAACCCGCGATCGGAAGGGATGATGATGATAATTGATAATGATTGATGATAATTGATGATGATTTATGATGATTGATGATGTTGATTGATGATGATTGATAATAATGATTGATGATAATTGATGATTGATGATGATTGATGATGATGATTGATGTTGATGATGATGATTGATGATGATGATTGATAATGATTGATGATGATGTTTGATGATTATTGATGATGATTGATGATTGATGATGATTGATGATAATGATGATAATGATTGATGATAATGATTGATGATGATGCTGATTATCCATAGGCGCGACTGGGTGACCGACCAGAGCCAAAGATTTGGAAAAGAGCGAGAAAACATCTGCGGAGATCGACCGATGAGATGCGTTCGTTGCGCCGGAGCGTGAGATGGTGGCCTTCATCCAGCAGCGGATGAAAGCCACGACGCACGAATGATGTCCAGGACGACGACTACGACGACGACGATGATGATGATATTGGCACGAGGACGTAAATAGGTCCCGCACAATAGGACAACCGTTTTGCACCCGACGCATAGAAAACTAATTCACATTTTAACCTCAATTTTCTAACTGGGACACGTTCTTCGTAAAAAAAAAACTCTCTCTCGTGTCTCACGGGGGGGGAGGGGGGGTAAGCAGACGGAGTACGCGAGGTTCAAGCGAAGAAATTAAGAAGCCTCACCGGGGGAGCGAGGCCGGCGGCGGGAGAGACGTCTCAAGTGTCCGCAGCAGACACGCGGACGCCGGAGAGAACAGAGCGGCCGGGTCAGAGTGGCACGGGCACGCGCTCCTCGCGAACTGAAACTTAATATTCTAGGTTCTTTCGGTAAAGTCACGTAGAAGGTAAATAATAAAATAATAAAATTATATTAAACAATAAAAAAATTCTCACGATGTTTCGACTGCATAACAAGCAATCCTCATCAGGTGACTTTACCGAAAGAACCAAGAATATGAATCCATGCAGTCACGAAAGCTTTAAATCAAAATTGAAACTTAATAGTTCAGTAAACTAATAGTTGAGTTTTAGACTGCGATTTGTCATTGCGCTTGATTACTCGGGAAAGGCTCACAGAGTCACAAGAGTTTGTTTTCGGAAAGTGTGTCAGGATATCCCCACCCCTCCATACGGAGCGAAATGATAAAAAAAAATATGTAGTCTTGATTTGAAGCTTTCGTGACCGCAGGAATCCATATTCTTTGGTTCCTTCGGTAAAGTCACGTGGGTATTTTATTTTATACCTACGTGACTTTACCGAAAGAACCAAAGAGTATGCATATGTAGTGTTCAACACTGGAAGGCACCACTTTTACCAAACAACTTCCCAAGCGGGTAACACTGAACGCAACTCGGGTTCTGTAGTTGGCGATGTGGCTAACTTTGTGAGTAGCGAGACGAAGACCCGGAGACGAGACGCGGGACCCAGGTTTGACTCCACAGACGAGCCAGAACACTGCCGGGACACGCCCCTTGATGCCCCTGGGCGTGGCCTCGCTCCGCCTTCGGCAACGCCCCCTTAGAAATCCTTCTCGAAGGGGGCGTGGCCTCGCTCCGCCTTCGGCAACGCCCCCTTCGAGATCCTTCCCGAAGGGGGCGTGGCCTCGCTCCGCCTTCGGCAACGCCCCCTTCGAGATCCTTCTCGAAGGGGGCGTGGCCTCGCTCCGCCTTCGGCAACGCCCCCTTCGAGATCCTTCCCGAAGGATCCCGACCGAGCATCACGTGTCCCACTCGGGCGACCACGACCTCACTTGCCCTCTCTCTCTTTTTATTACGATCAGAGGAAACAAGAAGATGCTCGGTGCAGTCGGCACTTTGCTTCGTTCATCATTTCGTTTTTTTTTAAATAATAACTTTGGTTTATGTAAACCCCCACCTCTCGCTCACTCTCTCGGTCACTCTCTCGCTCACTCTCTCTCGCTCACTCTCTCGCTCACCCTCTCGCTCACCCTCTCGCTCACTCTCTCGCTCACCCTCTCGCTCACTCTCTCGCAGGCCATCGCCAGGACTATGCCCCCTCGGACTAGCTGACATGCCGCACTCACTCTGGTGCTAGAGAGAGAGACTCCGGGCGCACAGTTACACTACTGCAACAAATCTGTATGGGTCTCTGTGGATCTCTATGGGTCTCTTCCGTCCGATATATTACATATAGATTGAAAACTCATTTTTTTTGGAGCTGCTTTTCGCGTGCTTAGTTTGTTATCCTTCCCGCCCGCACCTCCGATGAACATGGTTGGCTACGTACGGTGCGAAATAAGTTCAACATACGTACACAGAAATCCCCTCTTGCGTGCAATCTCATTATGATAGCACCCTCGATGGCGTCTGCTGTTGGGATTCGGCTTTCCAAATGGCACAATTTCTAAATTATGTTGCAGTCTCAATGTTAAACTGCCCTTGGTGACGGGAGCTCACTGTTGGTAGTGAACGGCGTTTGGCAATGGGTTTTTTTCACGTTAATTAATCTTCCGTGACCTTTCTTGGCATTTTAAGACGAAAAAAATAATAAACGGCCGATGCCACGTTGCCAAAACTGTCGATGCATTTGAACTCGCGCGTAAATCGATGGCATCACGCGGGCATCATTGAAGTCATCTTCTCGCCGTGGGTTCGATCCCGACCGTGACGCCTGCTGCTATATATTTGGAGTTTGCGTCTCTCTCCGTGGTGAGATGTTAACTACCTCGCCTGGTATGCAGGAGGTCGTGGGTTCGATCCTGACCCTGACGACGCCTGCTGTATATTGGGGATTTGCGTCCCTCTCCGTGGTGAGATGTTAACTACCTCGCCTGGTATGCAGGAGGTCGTGGGTTCGATCCCGACCCTGGCGCCTGCTGCTGTATATTTGGAGTTTGCGTCTCTCTCCGCGGCGAGATGTTAACTACCTCGCCTGGTATACAGGAGGTCGTGGGTTCGATCCTGATCCTGACCCTGACGCCTGCTGCTGTATATTGGGGCTTTGCGTCCCTTTCCGTGGTGAGATGTTAACTACCTCGCCTGGTGTACAGGAGGTCGTGGGTTTGATTCCGACACCTGCTGCCTGCTGCTGTATATTTGGAGTCTGTGGTGTCTTTCTGCCGGTTGTTGAATGGATTTTTCTCTGGGTCCTTCGGCTTTTTGCCTCCACATTTAAAATGAACGTCCCTTGAGAGAATGCGGCTGCTATACATTTGCACGTGATAAGCCACTTCGCTGTCACTTTAGCGGGCGAAGTCGCTTCTGAAAAAGAGCTACACAGTTCGGTGGGGCCTTACCTGGAAAAAATATGAAGTTTACAGTTTATCCTCTTGATTCTTTCGGTAAAGTCACGTAGAAGGGAAATAAAAAAATAATAGAAATATAAAACAATAAAAAAATGGTATCTTCTTGGTTATTTCGGTAAAGTCACGTAGAAGGGAAATAATAAAATAATACAAATGAAACATAAAATACAATTTTCACGACGTTTCGGCCACAACGCAAGCAGCCGTCCTCAGGTGAAGAACATGGCTGTCGGAAAGACAGCCCTGTTCGCAAGACAGCTTCCAAGTCTTTCCGACAGACCTGTTCTTCACCTGAGGACGGCTGCTTGCGTTGTGGCCGAAACGTCGTGAGAATTGTATTTTATTATCTTTTATTTTTATTCTCTTATTATTTCCCTTCCACGTGACTTTACCGAAAGAACCAAGAAGATGAATCCCTGCAGTCACGAAAGCTGTAAATCGAAGTTTACAGTTTAGTTGAATATATTCTTGCACTCTATTCATCCGTCCGTCCACCCATCTGAGCCTACAATCAGCGGTGGTACAACATTACGTGGGACGAACCCCCAATGAATAAATACATTTAACATTCACAACATTTGGCCTGCGAAATGTGGCGTATGTTTTTAAAACACTCCTCTGTAAAAAAAAAAACTGCACGTGATCATAAATTGCGGTCGCCCTTGTCGCGTTCGTTTGCTAAAAACGCGTTCGTTTCTCTGCCATTGTAAAAACGTAAACACGCGGGTTTCTCTCGGCAATTTTTTTAGGGGGCCGAAGCGAAATAAAAAAAAAACACCACGACGCATATTTTTTTTTGTGTTTCAGTTTCATTTATTTGGTATAGCCCTGTGCGCCATTAGGCTCTTGAATCGGGTGCAACCGCAACAAACAAAAACATCTAAAATATTAACAACAAAACATCTTGAAATGACTATGCGCAAACAGAAAAATCCAGGAAAAAACTGCAAAGTCTTCCAGAAAAAAAGCACCGTACACCAACGCTGTGCAAAAATCCCAGTGGGATGCAAGTCAAACAACAACAATCGCAAGACAACTTAGATTGTTTGCCTCTCCTACTGCGATTGAGCAGCCATGCAAAGTAGAACGTCCGCTCCATCACTCCCCGTAGCGTCAGTCGCTTTAATTAAAGGCCGTTCAGTGCATCGCAGAGGAGGAAGAGGAGGAGAGTGGGGGGGGGTGGGTGACGAGTGCGGGGGAGGGGGGGGCTGCTAATGCCGTGAATATTTTCTCGCTCGCGATCGTCGCAACGTTCCCATTGACCTCGTGGCACGCCGATGTCGCGTCGGCCCGTAGCGCAGCGCGCTTGGGGATGATGTCTCCCTCGTCTGGTATGCAGGAGGCCGTCGGTTTCGAGGGTTCTATCCCTCACCCTGACTCAGTTTTCTCTCTCTCTCTCTCCCCCCGTGGTCGCGTGGATTTTTCTCCGGGTCCTCCGGTTTTCGCCTCCACATTTCGAATCGACGTCGCGTGTTCGGAGTCTTTGGCTGCTGCTCTACATTTCCACGCGATGATGACGATGATGACGACGACGATGAGCCACTTCGTCGAGCTGTCATTTGTGATCGCCAAGCTCGCTCCTGAAGAAGAGTTGTAACACCTCAGCGGGGCCTTACCTGGTACAATACAAAAACAATTCGATTAAAAGCTTTCGTGACTGCAGGGATTCATCTTCTTGGTCCTTTCGGTAAAGTCACGCAGAATGGAAATAATAAAAATAAAACATCATAAAATTATTCTCACGACGTTTCGGCCACAACGCAAGCAGCCGTCCTCAGGTGAAGACCAGGTCTGTCGAGAAGGCAGAGTCTGACAGACCTGGTCTTCACATGAGGACGGCTGCTTGCGTTGTGGCCGAAACGTCGTGAGAATTATTTTATGATGTTTTAATTATATTATTTTTTTATTTCCATTCTACGTGACTTTACCGAAAGAACCAAGAAGATTAAAAAAAATAGTTTGGGTTTTCTCCGAGTTCTCCTGCCCCCCCCCTCACACTCGGCCACGTGAGTGGGTGGGTGGGTTTCTGGGATGGATGGGTGGGTGGGATGAGTGAGTGGCTCCGCACGTGTTTTATTTCCTTGAATCTTTTTATTTTATTTTCCCGCGAGCGCGACCTCTAGGCAATGGACATCTCTGCGGTAAGAGGGGGATGGAGGCTTGAGGTTTGAGCGCGCTGCTACGATCCCGGCGACCTGAGTTTGCTTGCTGGCCACGGCTAGCATCAGTAAGCGGGGGATATCTTGACCGCTCCATGACAATATTGGTCCTGCAATGGAGTAATCGCAATACGTGTCTACCCACACGGTTTGCCCAGTATTCTTGTACAGGGAAATCGAGTTTGCAGGTCCATACGGCGGCGTACAGCCGTTGCAATACGGGCACATTTTTTCCGTCGATGTGTTTGTGTTTCTCCCTCGTGATGGGACTTTGTAGGATGAACGTTGAGATTTATAAGGGCACCACGAGGTGGCCAATAAGGTCTAAGTTAGTTTGCGATAGGGTAGGCATTGCTAAGGGGTTGACTGGTGTGTAATCGGACCCTCAAACAATAATCTGATACCTCTCGTGATATCGACGTCTTTTGAGTCTCGATCTGGGGGGCGCAGGCCGCGTGCTTTGGCAGTGCCACGGTGTGGCGGATGTACCCTCCGATCCGAACAAGCCTCTCGTCCAAAAAAAAATATATTAAATTTTAACAAAAAATTTATGAAAAAATATATATACCAGGTAAGGTCCACTGAGCTTGCAAGCTCTTGTCAGCGGGCCTTGCCCGGTAAAATAAAAATATAAATTGCCTTGCCGAGAGGGCAGCTGCCCGCTGATGGGATGGATGGTTTCTCTCTTTAGCCAAGCGGATCAGCTGTGTTCGTCATCGTCAGCGGGCCGTGGCCGCGTGCCCGCCAAGACGCGCACATCGATGATGACTTTGCTTTCAGGCGCCCCGCTCTGAACGTGTCGTTTGCACGACTCCCACGTGCTCGCGAAACTTATTTTATTGACCCCGGAGGGACAGATGAGTCGAGTCACCCACCCCCCCCAACCCTATCCCCCACCCTCCTCCACCGGGATTTGCACTCACGAGCCTCTGGATTGCGAGCTACTGTCGCTCTACGGCTGAGCCACCTTGGCTGGATACCAGCGCACCGCGTTGGATATAAGCCCGGCTCGCCAGGCTTGCGCAACGACTGCGCCCACAGCTTTCCACTGTGACTGTGCAACGCAACAGAGGGGGAGGGGGAGGAGAGAACACAAATGTGTCTCGTTTAAAAAAAGAAGAAGAAGACTACTTGTTCCGCAAATATCTAGGGGGCGAGAGGAAATCCGATATCGGTGAATTAACACGGGCCGCTATAGATGCGCGCTAGCCGGATCGATAATCTTACATCGTCAGGACAGCCGCTGCCGGCGGACGTACGAGATTTTTTTTTTTGCCAAAGAGCCGCGGAGCTGATTCCAGGCTTGGGGGGGAGGGGAGCTGAGCGAGCTGGGTTTGAGCCACGCGGTTTTTTTAAATCCTTTATATTAAGTTCACTTGCTTGCTTGCTTGCGCGCTTACGACCGTGTAAATATTTCGGGCGTTTTTTAACCCACTTCCCGTGATCCAATCGAGCTGACATTTTGCACACAGACTCGTTGTGCGTGACAATTTATTTTCGTGAAACAAAAATTCCATAACTTTACACTTTTTAGAAAAAAAAAATTCTATTTAATTACCAATTGCTTAATGGTGGCAGCCATCTCAAGCCACCCCCCCCCCGCCGGTGCCTCCGTGTTGGGGTTTTTTTTCTTCAAGTTTTGCTGCCAATAAACCCACGCGAGCCCGTTTTTATATTTCTTCCCCGGTTTTTTTTTTATCATGACAGTGTTTGCTTTTTTATTTATCCTGAGCGGTCATCATCGCGCGGCGCTTTCAGATGCGCTTCTGCTGGCCGTCTGGAACGTTCCTTCGTCCCGCCGATATTAGGAAGCCACTGGAGCTTTGCACTTTGAAATCGCCGAGATTAAAATCTCATTTATTGAGAACTGCTTTTTACGTTTAGATTGTTGTCCTTCCCCCCCCCCTCCCGCCCGCACCTACGATTGGCGCGGTTGGCTACGTACGGCGCGAAAGAAGTTCAACGTACAGAACGTACATTCCAGTCGGCTCGCTGGGTAGAAGGACGGAGGCAATGGTGGAATTGCTGAGTGTTGTAGTTGGTAAAGCTACGGCAATAGGAATTGTCGTAGCTTTACCGGAGAAGCTGCTGGTATGTGGACCGAAACGTCAGGCATCACTGGTGAACCACACGCAGAACGACCCGAGCGAGAGGGGGAGGGGAGGGTGCTGTGTGTCGCCGCACCCTCGTGTGACCCACCGGCTCGCTTCGCCTGCTGCGATTCGCCAACACAGACACTGGTTCATCTTCTTGGTTCTTTCGGTAAAGTCACGTAGAAGGGAAGTAATAAAATAATAAAAATAAAACATACTAAAATTATTTTAAAGCTTTCGTGACTGCAGGGATTCATCTTCTTGGTTCTTTCGGTAAAGTCACGTAGAAGGGAAGTAATAAAATAATAAAAATAAAACATAATAGAATAATTCTCACGACGTTTCGGCCACAACGCAAGCAGCCGTCCTCAGGTGAAGACCAGGTCTGTCGAGGAGACAGCATCTGAATGACTCCCCGACAGACCTGTTTTTCACCTGAGGACGGCTGCTTGCGTTGTGGCCGAAACGTCGTGAGAATTACTTTATTATGTTTTATTTTTATTATTTTATTACTTCCCTTCTACGTGACTTTACTGAAAGAACCAAGAAGATGAATCCCTGCAGTCACGAAAGCTTTAAAACGAAACAGACACTGGTTTCACGGCACATCCACGCCCCACCCCCTACCCCCACCCCTCCACCCCCCAACACCCCCCCACCCCCACCCCCCGTGATCGCCACCAAGTTTGGCGGACGTCCGCCTGAGCGCGTCGTGCCAACCATCGCTCATCGCCGCTCGCAAGCCTCCCGCGAGCCCCCCACGTCCCCGTTAGTTGGCGTCGTGGCGTCGCCAAGGGGTTCCATAGGTCGAGGATGGGGGGAGGGGGGAGGGGGGGGGTTCGATCCCCCCCGGTGCCCCCCCCCACCCCCCCGGGGCCGGCGGTCACTCGGGCCGGCGTTTAAAATTAATTGGCTATCGACTTCCTTGCACCCCGGCTGGGACCCGCAGCCGTTTTGAAGATGATGGACGAAAGTTTGGCTTTGCTTCGAAAGACAGAGAGAGAGAAGATCGCTCTCTCTCTCTTTCTCTCTCTTTCTTTTTTAATAATAACTTTGCTTTATGTCAACCCCCACCTTTCGCTCACTCTCTCGCTCACTCTCTCAGTCACTCTCTCGCTCAGTCTCTCGGTCACTCTCTCGCTCACTCTCTCACTCACTCTCTCGGTCACTCTCTCGCTCACTCTCTCGGTCACTCTCTCGGTCACTCTCTCGCTCGCTCTCTCGCTCACTCTCTCGGTCACTCTCTCACTCGCTCTCTCGCTCACTCTCTCGCTCACTCTCTAGCTCACTCTCTCGGTCACTCTCTCGCTCACTCTCTTTTGTTCGGATCTTCCAACGTTTATTTGAACGTGGCTTTGCTTCCACACAGTTCCGTGGTCACAGGCTTCGGAGGCGGTGGCACACACGAGGAGCCCTTTGACCCCAGCAGCACGGAACCTTGGTGGAGGTCGGTCCTTGCGTGCCTCTCTCGAACCTCTTCCTCGCCACCTTCCTATGGATGGCACAGCTCACACACGGCAGTGCAGCTTGGCATACAGCTTGGGAAGGGCGTAAGACTCCAAGACGCCGGGCCTCGGAGATGTCACGCACAGCTACAGCCTCCACAATGTTCCTGGTGGCAAACTTTTTTAATCGCCTTATCCTTGGGCAAGCAGCGCGCCCAATTGGTGCAGCGCACCGTACTGCACGTGGCCACGGCCCTTCGTCACGTGCCCGTTGTTCCTTCTCCTCTTAGTCACGTCGGCAGTTCTCTCTTCTTTTTTTTACGATCAGAGGAAACAAGAAGATGCTCGGTGTAGTCGGCACTTTGCTTCGTTCATCACTGGGTTTTTTTCATTGCTTTGTTTTATGTGCCCCCCCCCCCCCCACTGTTTGAATGAAAGATTTTACGTATTTTATCTTTCTCTCTGTCTCTCTCTCTCTTTCTCTCTGTGCCATTCGACAACAGCAGCTTCGTACATGGGCTGGTGCCTTACCTTGCTAACGAGCGCCATGACCTCGCCAACTTCGCCTGTGCTCAGGCACAGATGGCGGTGTACAGAACGAGGATACAAGATGCTGCAAGGTGACACTGACGGCTGCTCTGTGCTGCTTCCAGTGTTCAGGGGCCTGCTCAAGGCGCGGCTCCGGCTGGAGCACGCCATGTACCACACACGTGCCGGTGATGTGCACGTCTTATTCGAACGCTGGGGAGCCGGACAAGCCCCTCTCTGTACCAGCGTGGACGGCACCCTCGTGGTGTTCACCTTCTGAAGCGCTCGCTCGTCACCGTGGCGTGCGCGATGACCACCACCACGTGACTTTTCTTTCGTGTTGTGCGCGGTGCTTTTAGCGCCACAGCGCGTCGATTTGTAGCGTTTATTTTCATTTGTTTGCTGGTGACTTTGTGTATTTCATATCAATACTGGTAGGAACCTCCTGGTTACACAAGCCCACAGGGGATTATTGTGTCCGTCTTGCAGGAAGGGACTGTGTGGGGAGGGAGGGGCTGGGTGGGGAGGGTGGGGCTGGGTGGGAAGTGGGAGGGGTGGGGCTGGGTGCTGAAGGGCTGGTCACCCCGTTTTGCCCTTGTAAAACTCAACGTTTCACCTACTCACGCCGGCTTGTGCACGCCCTCACAGTCGGGCATATTTGCAGAATACACCACGCCGCCGTTGACCCTGCAGGCCATTGACCGAGCAACCCAACGTTCCTACCAGCTCCCTCCGCTGGAATGTGTTTGTAATAGCAGCAGCAGCGGCGGCGGCGGCGGCATCGGTTGAACAGGAACAAAGCTCTAGGAACCGGTGTGGACGTGAGTCGTTTCACCGGTAGGATCAGCCTCCCTTGAAGCAATTCGCTTGGCCGAGAAAAGGGCACTGGCGGCGCTGAGATGAGTCAACAGCGGGGAGCCTGGGACCGGCCTGGGACCGGCCTGGGACCGGCCGGCCGGCCAGGCGAGCGGGCGGTGCGGCCGGGCGGGCGTGAGGTGGCGAGCAAGCGGGCGGGCCGGGCAAGGGGCCGTCCATAAATGACGTCACGCGATTTTGGACGATTTTTGACCCCCCCCTCCCCCTCGTCACACGGCGTCACAAAAAATCAGACCCCCCCCCCCCTCCTCAAATATGACGTCACAAAGCTCTGCCCCCCACCCCCCCCCAAAATAAAACATGCTTCAAATCGCTTTAAACTATTGTCGTTGTAGTGCGTATTTAATGTGGCGCTGCACTCTGATGTTGTAGGAGAAAACATCAGTAGAACGTGTCGTCTATATTTATTTAAAGTTGCGTATTTTGATGTGACGTCACATTTGTCAAACTCCCACCCCCCTCGTCACACATCGTCACAAATGTCTGACCCCCCGCCCCCCTCTTAGGTGCGTGGCGTCATTTATGGGCGGCCCCCCAAGGGCATGATGCGGGCGGCCGAGCATGAGCCAGGCTTGACTGCGGCGTCGGCATTGCGAGCCACCCAGACGGAGCAAATTGAAATAATACGGAGGAGGAGGGGGAGGGGTAGGAAGCAGAAGGGAGTGGAATTTCTGGCCTCGTTTCGGAGGAATGAACATCGGCCAAACCCAGCTGCGTCTCCCCAAACAGTTGTGTACGTCTGGTTATGGAATTATAAATTCATTAAAAAAAGAAAAGCAATTCCCCGCTCGAATGAGCATCGAGGAATTCGTGCTCGTCTCTTGCTTGCGGGCCCTGAGCCAGGGGTGGAAATTCCACGTTCTCATGGCGGGAGGGGGGGTGCGAGACTATCCGTGGGTTGACTACCTTTCACTTGGTGGTTTTAGTTCCTCCAGGATTGATGACATCCTGGAGAGACGACGGGTCGAGTGAATCCCCGGACAAAAACAAATGTGGACTTGCGACCTTCCGATAGGGATACAGAAACACATTCCTGCGGAGGGAGCTGGTAGGAACGTTGGGTTGCTCGGTCAATGGCCTGCAGGGTCAACGGCGGCGTGGTGCATTCCGCAAATGTGCCCGACTCTGAGGGCGGGCACAAGCCGGCGTGAGTAGGTTAAACGTTGAGTTTTATAAGGGCACCACGGGTGACCAGCCCCTCCCCACCCTCCCCTCCCCACCCAGTTCCTCCCCACCCAGCCCCTCCCTGCACGACGGACGGACACAATAATCCCCTGTGGGCTGGTGTAACCAGGAGGTTCCTGCCAGTAATAAACATGTATTTGTTTTAACTAGATTCGAAGCGTTCGTGACTGCAGGAATGACTCTTTGGTTCTTCCGGTAAAGTCTCTCTCTGCGTGTCTTTGTGTGTGTGTCTCTCACTGCGTGTGTGTCTGCCTAGGCTGTTCCCGTGTCTGTGTTTTATCATTCATTCTTACCCGATGATGGTTCCTCGTGTTGCAACCGAAACGTCATGTTCCACTATTATTAGATTTTATTGTCTACGTTTCTTTATTCATTCAAGACGGCAATTCCGTGCGCGTGTAGACCCCTCCCCCCTCCCCACATCCCACTTACGATTGCGTGACAATTTTCCTTTCCAAGACAACCCACGAAGATGATTTTAGATTCAGGCAGCTCGTCTCTTAGTCGGGTGGCGTGCCGACAGTCCGTGACGTGGCAGTGCCCTCTGCTGTCACACAGGGCCACGTGCTGTGCGGACTCACGCGGCATATTCAAGAGGCGTGCAGCGAAACGTCGGTACGTCGTTGGGAGCGGTAGTGTAGCGGTTAGTGCGCTGCGCTACGAACCTGGCGACCCGGGTTCGATTCCCGCTTACGGCAAACACCAGTGACGATTATCTGAACCGGTCCTGGGCCTCCCCTAGGTCGACTCAGCCTCGAATAAGTATCTGGTGCGATGTGTAAACATCGCCACTAGGAAGACAAAGGCGACCAGGCGTGGTGTTGGCCACCCCACCCCCTTGTGTGCCGTGCCGGCCTTTATAGGTGCTCGCTAACAGCACTTGCCCCTACAGTCTGTGAAGGCTATACGGGGGATCTTTGTGTGTTGTGTGGACCCAGGTGCTCGCTGACAAAAAATGTTATATGAAGCGAGGTTGAAAATGTTGCGCCCCGGAGGGAGAGGGGGGAGACACCACATCTCACCACCATGGGGTGCCACGGTAGTGAGATGTTAACTACCTCGCCTGGTATGCAGGATGTCGTCGGTTCGATCCAGACACCGACGCCTGTTGCTGTATATTTGGAATTTGCGTCTCTCTCTCGCTCTCTCTGTGGTGGCATGGATTTTTCTCCGGGTCCTCCGGTTTTATCCCTCCACGTGTAAAATCAACATCACCCGTTTCGAGTTGTATGGCTGTGTAGTGGTGGTATTGACGTGCGCCGACTGTGACAGTGATGGATCACGGGGCGGGGTTGGGCACGCGTTGTGGGCGTGGTGTGGACGCGCGCGCCGGGAGTGACAGATGACGAGGCGGCGCGGAGTGAGTGGTGAGGCACGATGAGATGTGGGAAAAGAGGATCGTAGCCAGCGCCCGGCGATTGGTCGAATAAGTGGGTGCTCGCAGCGACGTCCGCAGGTGGGGTATAAAGGGGGACGCGCGAGAGCACTCGGGGAGAGTTACCCAGTTGAAGACCCGAAGACGGAGCTGAAGACCTAGTGAAGCCGAGTAGCTCAGTGGCGTTAGTCGCCGAGTAGCTAAGTGGATGTTGGTCATCCGAGTAGCTCAGTGGCGTTAGTCGCCGAGTAGCTAAGTGGGTGTTTGTCACCCGAGTACTAAGTGGATGTTGGTCATCCGAGTAGCTCAGTGGCGTTAGTCGCCAAGTAGCTAAGAGGATGTTGGTCATCCGAGTAGCTCAGTGGGCGTTAGTCGCCAAGTAGCTAAGTGGGTGTTTGTCACCCGAGTACTAAGTGGATGTTGGTCATCCGAGTAGCTCAGTGGGCGTTAGTCGCCAAGTAGCTAAGTGGGTGTTTGTCACCCGAGATACAAAGTAGGTGTTAGTCACCTGTAACCAAGTTTGATAAAATAAAGAGTGTGTTACCCGTGAAGTCGTCTCCCGTGGAGTTACTACATTACAACTGGCGTCAGAAGTAAACCTGTCTTCAAGAAGTATGGACACAAGGAAGACTACCCGTACCCACGAGCGAGGTCGGGATGACGACGGCGTACCGGGGACACCGACCTCGGGAGTAGAGGACGAGGAGTTGCCGCCGATGCAGCACTTCGCGGTGATGGCCGACGCTCCGCTTGCCTCCGACACCGGCCTCCAGGACGCGCACGCCCGCTTGGCGGAGTTGCTACTCGCCGCCGCCGCTGTCTTGGCCGACATCTCCGTTCCGGCGAGCGGAAAAACGGCTGCGGGGGTCGTGGAGGAAGCGACGGTGGAGGATTCCCGCCAAAGGGCGCTTCGCGCCAAAAGCCTGGAAGTTGCCGCCGTTTTTGGGGGGCCGCCACCGATTGGCGGGAAAGACGGACGCCACGTGGCCGGACGCCTCCGCGCAGCGCAGCCCACGTCATCGGCGCGCGCCGGAGCCCTCCATTTTGCGCCTGACAACCGAGCCGACATTTTACACAACTCCAGCGGAGCGCGGGAAAATCTCTCCGACGTCGACGACGATCGGGTCCTCCAGCAAAGATTGCCCGCGCTGTCGGCGTTCAAGGCGGATGGGGGCGACTGGGGAGCCTTCCAACGAAGGTTCCTCGCTCATCAGGAGATGTCGGGGTGGTCCGACACCACTGCCCTGCGTGCGTTGCCAGCGATGCTTGACGACGACGCGCTTGCAGCCTTCACATCTGCTGCAAGGTCGTCCCGCTCTACGCTCCAGGCCGCACTACACCTGATGGCGAAGGTGTTCGGGCCGCCCTCCACGTGCCGCCACCAGTTCTACGATCGGCGGAAGGTGGCTGGGGAAACGACGCTAGCCTACCGCACGGCACTGCTCGCCTTGGCGGACGCGGCTTTTCCCCGCATGGATAAGGAGGGGAAGGACGCCATGGTGACGGAGCAGCTGCTGGTGTTGGCCCACGAGTTCGGGTCGCCGCTTCGCGGTGGGGGGTTCGCGGCCGGGTGCCGGGGGTTCAATTCGGCGGGGGGGGTCCGTACGCGGCCCGCAAGCAGTCGAGTGGTCCGAATTGGCCCACAGGATCGTGGCTGCGTCAGCCGGGTCGTCCGTGGTAACGGGGTTCATTGACGGGGTTGAGGTCCGGGTGCTTGTTGACACGGGTGCGTCGGCCACCATCATCTCGGACCTTATTTATAACATTCTTCCCGTCCAAAGTAGACCCCTTCTGCCAGTAGACGTGCCATTTTATGCGGCGAATGGGGGATCCCTGGGGATCATCGGCCAGATTCGGGCGACTATTTGCATTGGGGACATTAAATTAGCGGGCCCTATTTTTGTATCATCATCGCTGGCCGTTCCCTGTTTGCTAGGTACGGACTTTTTGTCAAAAATGCCCATCAAAATTCTTATTGATCAGGCCTGCATAGAGCTTCCGTCAGGTCGGCGGGTTGCCTTCTTGTCGAGCCCTATCAAAGTGCGCACGGTTTGTGCGACGGTGCAGGCGCTGGCGACTCACACTGTACGGGTACCCCCGGGATCGCAAATGTTAGTACCCCTTCGGTTCAGGAAGCCACTCGAGGTGGGTGCGGAGGCACAGGGGGTGCTGTTGGGGCCGTCAAACAGAGCCAGTAAGGGCCTCGACTTAGCGGTTGCTCAAACCGTGGTGAGAGGGGACAGTGAGCCGTTCGTAATGGTCCTGAATACGGGGTCGCGGCCGGCCGTAATTGCGCAGGGAACGGTGCTGGCTCACGCCGCGCCGCTGCCCGTTGAGGAACGGCTCGTGGCTCAAGCAGATTTTACTGTCGAGTCGCATCCTCAAAGTGATGAGGGGACTGAGTGGTTGGACTCGCTGTGTGCGGGTTCTGCTAACTTGTCCGGGGTGCAATTGGGAGCATTGAGGGGTTTGCTCATCGAGTTTGCTGACGTGTTCAGCAAACATAAGTACGATATCGGCTGCACTGACCTGTTGCGCCACCACATAGCTACAGGGGACGCGGCCCCTATTCGTCAGAATCCCTTCCGGCTCAGCCCGGCCGAGAAGGAACATGTGCAATCGGCGGTTAATGATATGTTGGCGGCCGATATCATTTCGCCCTCTTCTAGTCCGTGGGGTGCTCCTATTGTCCTAGTAAAGAAACAGGACGGGTCCTTGCGGTTTTGTGTCGATTTCCGCCGCTTAAACAAAATCTCGATGGCGGATGCGTATCCGCTCCCCAGGATGGATGAGTCGCTGGATGCCTTGGCGGGAGCGCAGTTTTTTTCCACACTCGATCTGCTTTCTGGATTTTGGCAATTGCCACTCGATAACGAGTCTAAACCTAAAACTGCTTTCCGGACACCTGGGGGCCTTTTTGAATTCAACCGTTTGCCCATGGGCTTACATTCCGCTCCCGCCACGTTCCAGAGACTCATGGAATTGGTTTTGTCGGGCCTCCAATGGGATACCTGTTTGATTTATCTTGACGATATTATCGTCTTTAGTCGGACTTTCGAGGAGCACCTCCAGCGACTGAGAGCGGTGTTCCTCAGGATGCGTTCCGCTAAGCTAAAATTTAAACCGGCTAAATGTTTTCTGCTTCGGGAATCGGTCAGGTATTTGGGCCATATCGTGAGTCGTTCAGGGATCTCGACGGACCCTGCTAAGACGCATTGCGTCAGCTCATGGCCAACGCCAACCTCGGTCACGGAGGTTCGTAGTTTCATTGGTTTTGCCTCCTATTACCGTCGTTTTGTCAAGCAATTTGCCACCATAGCCAAGCCCCTGCACGCTTTGACGGCTAAGGGTGTGAGGTTTCACTGGGGGGCAGAGGAGGAGGATGCATTCTGCTCCCTCCGTGACGCTTTGGTGCAGGCTCCCCCCTTGTGTTACCCCGATTTCACACAACCGTTTTTGCTTGACACGGACGCCAGCAATACGGGTATCGGGGGGGTGCTCTCACAGTTGGTCGGGGGGGTTGAACGGGTGGTCGCCTACGGTAGTAGGGTTCTTTCCCCCGCAGAACAACGCTATTGCGTAACTCGTCGTGAATTGTTAGCCATTGTGTTTTTTACACAGCAATTCAGGCCGTATCTTTACGGCCGTCATTTTACGGTCCGGACGGACCATGCGGCTCTACAATACGCTATGCGCGTGGCGCAGCCATCGGGCCAATTGTCCCGATGGTTGGAGGTCCTTCAAGACTACCAATTCACGACGATTTACCGAAAGGGGTTGCGGCACTCAAACGCGGACGCCTTGTCGCGGTTGCCGCCGTGCACGGACTGCACATGTTTGTTGGGATCAGCGCGGTGCAAACCCCCGGTCGCCGGCACCCCGGGAGTTGCGCTCGCCGCCACTGACACCCCGGGAGAGGACGCCCCCACGGGGAGGGATTCGCTGTTGTCGTTGCCCCTCATTGAGTGGGGCCGCCTCCAGATGTCCGACAGCTCCCTACTTACGCTGCGTCGGAAAGTTGGCGCTCCCGAACAAGGGGAGGCGCGGGTCGGTTCCTGGGTGTGCAGACAGGGCCTGTTGATGAGGTGGGACAACATGTCCCGGCGTCACGTGCTCGTGGTGCCTGTTGCTATGCGGGGTAGGGTTGTTCTGGCAGCTCATGAACGGCTCATGCATCTGGGTTTTCACAAAACGCTCGCCCTAATCCAGCGAGACTATTATTGGCCGGGGATGGGTAACGACGTGGCGAATATTCTTAAGGGATGCGTAGGGTGCGCCAAAAGGAAACCGCCACCATTGGCAGCTAATCCACCGCTGCAATCCATTCAGGTTTCGCGTATAAACGAATTGGTAGCGTTGGACATCTTGGGGCCCTTTCCGGTTACACCAAGGGGAAATAGGTTCCTGCTGGTTGGCGTGGAATACTTCACCCGATGGCCTATGGCATGGCCGCTCGCCAACCAGTCGGCTGCGGCGGTGGCGGACGCCTTTGTCCAGGGTTATGTGTTGGACAAGGGCGCCCCCGAACGCTTGCTGACGGATCAAGGGAAGAATTTTTCGAGCGTTTTGTTGCGCGAGGTGTGCGACCTGTTGGGTACAAAGAAAGTGCGTACTTCCCCCTACCACCCGCAGACTGACGGGATGGTTGAGCGTCTGAACAGAACGATTACGTCTATGTTGTGCCAACAGGTCTGCGACGATCAGGTTGATTGGGACTTACAGGTGCCGGGGGTACTCGCGGCCTATCGAATGGCCCCTCATGCGGCGACAGGGTTTTCCCCATTTTTTTCTTATGTATGGGCGGGAGGCCGATCCGGCCATGGACGTCCAACTGGGGATTTCCCAGCCACGTGCAAAATCTAAATTGGCAGACCACATCAAATTTAATATCGCCAAATTGACTGAAGCGCGGGAGGGGGCAAGGTTGAATTCGCGGTCGCGGCAAATTGCAAACGAGAAATTGCATGAGCGGAGGGTGCATACGCATGATTGGAAACCAGGCGATAAGGCCTGGCTGCATTGTCCACATGCACCGTTGGCTACGTCCCCCAAGTTGTTGAGACCTTGGAGGGGACCGGTGGAAATTGTGCGGGTTGCACGGCCCCAGAGTATACAGATTAAATGGGGGAAACGCCGTTGGTATGTGCACCCCTCCCGACTGAAGCCCTATGCGGCACCGTGTGACCCCGTTCTGTGCCGTGACGACCGGGCGTGTGATGTGACCGTCGACTCGGGGAGGGAGGTGTCGCAGGCTGATCCTCACGTGTCTCCACCTGACCCACCCCCAGGTGCCTCGGGCTTGACGGCTGCTGACCGTCGAGAGCCTGAACCCCGGGGCACGCACGAGTCCTCGATGCCTGGCCGATGTCTTCCTGAACCGCCGGCACCACCGGACGTTCAACCGCGTCTGGTGCCGTACGACGGACCGGCAAGGCGGACTCGGGCTAGGTCTCAACAATTTTCATGAGGACGGTTTTTTTGTGCTCTACACCGAGCTCGCCCGGTGTTCCCCTCTGCCGGGGTAATGTCCCGTTGTAGGGACGCTCGGAAGAAAAGGGGACACTGCACGAGTCGAAAGAAAAAAAAAAAATTTCCATTTATTTTTTTTGTATACACATTGCTATTGTCACTCGCCGGTTTGTATATATTGTTCTATTGTCGCGGTGGCATTGGTTGAGGGTTGCGGATGGTGGTGTTCGCGTCGTGTTGTGTTGTTAGCTTAGTTGTTGTTCTTGTTGTTGTGTTGTGTTACGGGGCACACAGGGAGGGTTTGTATATTTTTGTAGCAGCCGGGGCGGCTGCGAGCTATGTGGTAGGGGGTGATGTAGTGGTGGTATTGACGTGCGCCGACTGTGACAGTGATGGATCACGGGGCGGCGCGGGGTGCGGGGTTGGGCACGCGTTGTGGGCGTGGTGTGGACGCGCGCGCCGGGAGTGACAGATGACGAGGCGGCGCGGAGTGAGTGGTGAGGCACGATGAGATGTGGGAAAAGAGGATCGTAGCCAGCGCCCGGCGATTGGTCGAATAAGTGGGTGCTCGCAGCGACGTCCGCAGGTGGGGTATAAAGGGGGACGCGCGAGAGCACTCGGGGAGAGTTACCCAGTTGAAGACCCGAAGACGGAGCTGAAGACCTAGTGAAGCCGAGTAGCTCAGTGGCGTTAGTCGCCGAGTAGCTAAGTGGATGTTGGTCATCCGAGTAGCTCAGTGGCGTTAGTCGCCGAGTAGCTAAGTGGATGTTGGTCATCCGAGTAGCTCAGTGGGCGTTAGTCGCCAAGTAGCTAAGTGGGTGTTTGTCACCCGAGTACTAAGTGGATGTTGGTCATCCGAGTAGCTCAGTGGCGTTAGTCGCCAAGTAGCTAAGAGGATGTTGGTCATCCGAGTAGCTCAGTGGGCGTTAGTCGCCAAGTAGCTAAGTGGGTGGTTGTCACCCGAGTACTAAGTGGATGTTGGTCATCCGAGTAACTCAGTGGGCGTTAGTCGCCAAGTAGCTAAGTGGGTGTTTGTCACCCGAGTACTAAGTGGATGTTGGTCATCCGAGTAGCTCAGTGGGCGTTAGTCGCCAAGTAGCTAAGTGGGTGTTTGTCACCCGAGATACAAAGTAGGTGTTAGTCACCTGTAACCAAGTTTGATAAAATAAAGAGTGTGTTACCCGTGAAGTCGTCTCCCGTGGAGTTACTACATTACAGCTGCAATACATTTCCACGCGATGATACGCAACTTCGTTCAGTTATCACGTGATGGCCAGGTCGCTTTTGATAGCTCAGCGGGCCTTATCTGGTAACCATAAAAATTATAGTTTAGTTTAAAACAAATAAGTAGTTTAATTTAGTTTTTATGAAGAAGGTTCATTGCCAAAAAATGTAAAAATATTATTTTTCGTATTTTTGGCAGAGTTGGTTGCCATAGTGTATTGGGTGTTCACCAGTAACACGTGATAGCCACTGCTAATTGATGACCAATTAATGAATGCTCCATTAGAGAGTCTAAATGGGAGAGGCGGGGCCGTCTTCCCATGAGTCCAGTCGAATGCACACGCTGCGTTAGTTCAGTTGAACACGACCAATATCATCCATAACACAGGGTTTTTGTGGGATTAGATCGCGTAAATAGATGTCGTCAAGATCAATGGGCTCGCATAATACGCATGCATAATGTACGTTGATTAATTAACCCCCCCCCCCCCACACTTTACACAAGAATAGCGCAGAAGCGTGGTCACCACATCTACGACTCTATATAAGGAACGAAACAGGTGGACTTCTCCACAAATCTGGCTGTCGCCTGATTAAGCTGGTAGTAATTACTGGCAAAACGTCGTGCTCCGATTGTAAATGTTGTGGCTTGGCTCTCCAACACACCGGTGTTGCTTTACTCGTGACGGTTTGGCCACGCACTGTACACACGTGTGCTGTAAGGCTTGTGCCCGCCCTCACAGTCGGCCATATTTGCGGAATACACCACGCCGCCCAACGTTCCTACCAGCTCCCTCCGAAGGAATGTTAAATAATAAAATAATAATAAAAAATATAAAGTGAATCAAAACAATAATAAAATACCGAAAGACCCAAAAATATGAATTCCTGCAGCCACGAAAGCTTTAAGTCAAAGATTTAACCATTACCACCACCACCACCATCGTCGTCGTCTACTCGTGGACTGGGAAGAGCAAACTAGTCGTAGGCAGTTTGCCAACTTGGTGGGATTTCGAAGGCAGGAACCTTCCCGACGGTTGCAAGCCCAGCGCCCTTGACCACCGGAGGAGGAGCGGGGTGGGGGACCTCTGAGCGTCACCAACCTGTAGGGCGTCGCTTTGCATGGACGTGAAGCAAAGACCGCGTGCACCGTCACGTGACCGTCACGTGACCACCACAAAGGAAACGGGGGAGAGGGGGGGGTCAAACAAAGGGGGTGAGTCCATAGCAGAGGTTTTTTGTGTGTGTGGGTTAGATCTCGTAAATATCAATGTGTCGTCCCTAAACCCGCCACCACCCGACACAGCCAACGAGTAAGGGGCCATCCATTTAGTAGGTACGCAAAAAATCTGTCAAAACTTGACCCCCCCTATACGCAAACGTACATTTGCACCCCCCCCCCCCCACCTGTGTATGTACGCTTGACCCCACGCCCCCCCCCGAATCCTATAGAACGACCGATCTTTAATCCACGCAGAAACGATCAAGGATTAATAATGTTAACGTGTTTAAGCAAACAGATAGTCCACTGCCGGACTATCTTAACTCATTTGAAGGCCAATGTAGACAAATTATTATCGAGGCTTCACCCCCCCCCCCCCCTGTTTCTTATGCGTACGAACATTGTCAGTGGACCCCCCCCCCCCTATGTTGGAGAGTAAACCGACTACAACATTTACTATTATAGTGTAGTGTAATGTGTAGTGTATAGTGTAGTGTATAGTGTAGTATACTAGTTCAGCACGACACCGGTTGTGTGTTGGAGAGTAAACCCACTACAATATTTACTATTGTAGTGTAGTGTGTAGTGTAGTGTATAGTGTAGTGTAATGGGTAGTGTAATGTGTAGTGTATAGTGTAGTGTAATGTGTAGTGCATAGTGTAGTGTATAGTGTAGTATACTAGTTCAGTACTCACCGGTTGTGAGTTGGAGAGTAAACCCACAGCAACATTTACTATTGTAGTGTAGTGTATAGTGTAGTGTATAGTGTAGTGTAATGTGTAGTGTAAAGTGTAGTGTAATGTGTAGTGTATAGTGTAGTATACTAGTTCAGCACGACACCGGTTGTGTGTTGGAGAGTAAACCCACTACAATATTTACTATTGTAGTGTAGTGTGTAGTGTAGTGTATAGTGTAGTGTAATGGGTAGTGTAATGTGTAGTGTATAGTGTAGTGTAATGTGTAGTGCATAGTGTAGTGTATAGTGTAGTATACTAGTTCAGTACTCACCGGTTGTGAGTTGGAGAGTAAACCCACAGCAACATTTACTATTGTAGTGTAGTGTATAGTGTAGTGTATAGTGTAGTGTATAGTGTAGTGTATAGTGTAGTGTAATGTGTAGTGTATAGTGTAGTATACTAGTACAGCACGACACCGATTGTGAGTTGGAGAGTAAACCCACTACACTTACTATTGTAGTGTAGTGTATAGTGTAGTGTATAGTGTAGTGTATAGTGTAGTGTAAAGTGTAGTGTATAGTGTAGTGTATAGTGTAGTGTATAGAGTAGTGTATAGTGTAGTGTATAGTGTAGTATACTAGTACAGCACGACACCGGTTGTGTTGGAAAATAAACCCACTACAACATTTACAATCGTGGGTTTACTCTCCAACACACCACCGGCGTTGCTGAAACTCGTAACGAATCGGCCCGTTGTTAACGTGACAACCCCTACTAAATTGGCTGTGTCGGGTGGTGGAGGGTTGAGCGACGACACATTTGTATTTACGCGATCTAACCTCAAACACCTCGATTATGGATATTGGTCACGCATGCCCGACTTGTGCGTTGGGCGAGTGACAAATCCGGCGCGCGTTTTCATTTTCCCCTTCACTTCTTTGTTGTTCACATTCAGATTGATTCCAGATTTTATTCAGATACCTCCAGGAAAAAAACGAATCACACTTTAGACGGCCGCCGATCAAAAACCGAAACACTTCACAGGCGAAAATGAAAAAGGAGAAAGTCAAGCGATTTTTTCTTTTTTTGCAAAAGGAACGCACGCGCGCGAGTTAATGGGGTTTCTTTTTTTTACTTACACAACGCCCAGATAAATAATTGTACCGCCGCGCGCTCGATAAAGGGGATTATTGTGTCCGTCGTGCAGGGAGGGGCTGGGTGGGGAGGGGAGGGTGGGGAGGGGCTGGGTGGGGAGGGGCTGGGTGGGGAGGGTGGGGAGGGGCTGGGTGGGGAGGGCGGGGAGGGGCTGGGTGGGAGGGGTGGGGCTGGGTGGGGAGGGGCTGGTCACCCCGTGGTGCCCTTATAAAACTCAACGTTTAACCTACTCACGCCGGCTTGTGCCCGCCCTCACAGTCGGGCATATTTGCGGAATACACCACGCCCTGGCCGTTGACCCTGGCCATTGACCGAGCAACCCAACGTTCCTACCAGCTCCCTCCACAGGAATGTGTTTCAGCCTGTGCCCCTAAACCGATAGGGGCGAGTGCTGTGTGTGCCGCAGATAAGCAGATTTAATTTGAAATTATTAAAGAAGAAAAAAACAAGGTTAGCCTAAAAATATTTGAAGCGAAAATTTAATTGACTATTTTTTGTCTTTGTGCTGTACGCCTTTTGGCGTCCTCTGGTCTAACGCCGTTTTGAGACGACGCTCAAAAGAAAGCTGTCTCTGGTGTGGACCAATCAGTTTCAAAGACGATGCATATATTATCAGAGTATTTTTTGGTTTGCATTTTGACCGCAAGTAGTGTGCTTAATGCAGACATGATTCCTCGTAAAAGGTTTCAGTTTGGTGTTTTAACAACTTAACACCTGTTTTGTTTGCCAGATAAGAGGGGGAAAGCGTATTCTCATGTTTTTGTTACTTTGATGATCGTATCGAATGACGCAGCTTTAAAAGGATGCCGCTCATTTTATTTTCATACAAAAACAACAAAACATGGTCACATTGTTTTTCTTCCGTAGGTCCTTGAGCTTTCGTAGGCCCTGGGTACAGTGCCTCACTATGGCCTATTGGATAATACGGCCTTGGTGGGCGAGTGGGTGGCTGGGTGGGTGGGTGGGATGAGTGGGTGGGTGGGATGAGTGGGTGGGTTGGTGGGATGAGTGGGTGGGTGGGTGGCTGGGTGGGTGAGTGAGTGAGTGAGTGGGTGGGTGGGTGAGTGAGTGGGTGGGTGAGTGGGTGGCTGGGTGGGTGAGTGGGTGGGTGGATGAGTGGGTGGGTGGGTGTGTCGCTGGGTGACTGGGTGGCTGGGTGGATGAGTGGGTGAGTGGGTGGGTGGGTGGATGAGTGGGTGAGTGTGTCCCTTCCGATATTAGGAAGTCACTGGGAGCTACGCACTTTGAAATCATCGTCTAGATTGACAAACTCATTTCTTTAGAACTGCTTTCTGTTGTTGCTGTCGTCGTGTTTTAGTTTGTTGTCCTTCCCCAGCACCTCCGATTATCACGGTGCGAGATAAGTTCAAGATGCATCGGGAGCGGGGGACAGAACGGAATGGAACGCCCCGGGGGGCCTGCTTTCGAACGGCCGTGGAAACGCAGCACCGTCGCATTCGGACTGCGCACAGACGGATTGATCGGAAGTCTGAGCGTTGCATTTCGTGAAATACGGCAGCGTTCCTCTTACACTCCGAGCCCAGGCTCCGACGTTCAACAACGTCAACTGCTCCGTTGCCATCTCGCAGAGGGGGGGGGGGGGGGTCCCGCGGTTGGAATCCAACGGCAACACCCACCGGGGTTGTCGCTGCGGTGCGAACAACCTCGACCTTTGCACCACCCACCACCCCCTTACGCAGCGGACGTTCTAAAGAATTCTAGATTTGACTCTCACTTGTGACGGTTCCACCTGAAGACGGAAGCTTGTGTTGCCTCCGAAACGTCGTGATTTTTATTTTATTTTTATTTTACTTTTATTAATTTAAATTTTTTTACCTACGTGACTTTACCGAAAAAACCTAAGAAAACGAGTTATAAAGAATCCTCACCCTCGCTCGCCAAGAGGAGGCCGCCGCGGTTCGGCGTCGGGGGCCCCGAAATCTGCCGCAGCCGAAAATGGCACGGCAGGTGAACCCCGGGGGTTGGGATGAGTGATCGTTGCCCATTTCGGAGAGGACCCAGAAGCGGCGCGTCACCCCCCAACCCCCCCCCCCCCTTCCTCCCCACCGCGGGCTCGACAACGGCCCGTGGAAGGAGATGTCACGGAACTAGTATTGAGGTCCCATTCGGGCGACTTCTCGGCCCCACCACGGGCGCCGGTGCGCGATGACGTGTATCGCTGGCGCACCCTTCATTCGCTCTCTTTGCATCTTTCGATTTAAAGCTTTCGTGACTGCAGGGATTAATCTTCTTGGTTCTTTCGGTAAAGTCACGTAGAAGGGAATTTTTTTTTTCCCTTCTACGTGACTTTTCCGAAAGAACCAATAAGATATCTTTGCATCGTCGAGATTTCTTTCGCCCACGTCACTCAGCGACTCGGCGCGGAAGCCGCTTTAACCCCTCGCTCGCACACACGTGGCACCGATGAACGACGTAAAGTGACCCTGTAACAGGCCCCCCCCCCATCCCCCACCACCCCGCTGAACAACTGTAGCGACGACGACGACGCTCCACGATGCGTCTCCAGGGATTGTACCGGGCGCCGCGTTCAGAAACCGAAGAGGGCCCCCCCCCCCCCCGCCCTGGGCAGTATGGGAGCGAAACGTCGGACATCGTTGCCCAAACAAAGGACCCGAAGTCACGTCGGAGGGAAGCGCGCAGGGCAACCGCGAAAACGCACGCAGCGGCCTTACCGTTACGACGACAGCCACTGATCGAAACAGCATAATCATAACAACAACGATATCAATCATAACATTTAATCGCGATAGACGCCACGTTTATGCCAAACGCGCAGAAGTCTCTCGCTCCGACTTTCGGTCGCGCGCGCGATGCCGCACACGCCGGACACGCCAGGCCGCGTGCCTCCACCCCTGCGGCGGTCATCAAGCACTCCCAGGATGAGGAAATGAGTAAAACGTGAAAGGGATCAACCCTCGGCAGCTCTGCCAGGGCCGCTCTCTGGGCTCCTCTTGAGCCGTCTCCGTTAAATCGCCACGGTGGCTAAGGAGATGTTAGCTACCTCGCCTGGTATGCAGGAGATTGTCGGTTCGATCCTGGCCCTAACGCCTGCTGGATATTTGGAGTTTGCGTGTCTCTCTCTCTCGTTATCATCACGGTGGCTAGGAGATGTTAACTACCTCGCCTGGTGTACAGGAGGTGGTGGGTTCAATCCCGACCCTGACGCTTGCTGTATATTTGGAGTTTGCGTGTCTCTCTCTCTCCACGTGGTCGCGTGGATTTGTCTCCAGGTCCTCCGTTTTTTTTTCCCCCTCCACATTTCGAATCGACATCACCACGCGTTTCAGAGTATTTGGCTGCGATGAATTTACACGTGGTGATGATGATGAGCCACTTCTTTGAGCGATCATTTGTGATGGGCCATGGGTCGCTTCTGGAAAAAGAGATAGTGGGGCCTTTACCTGGCAAAGTAAAAAAAATAGTTGCTAGGTTTGAATAGTTGATATGTTTGATTATATTTTGCGGTCGTGTCCAACCCCGTGACGTTATCGTTGCATTTGCACGGCAGGAGAACCCGCAGTCACAAACGACGGAGCAGCAATACCTGTGCGTCAGAGTCAAGGCTAAAGGCGCAACCCTGCAATTGCCCCGCTCCTTCCACTGCTCGCCTAAGTGCTTCCGCGAGAGGGAGCTCGCAAGCAAACCCCCTCCAACCCACGGGATTTTGGCCTACTCTTCGACACGCCGGCAGCACCCACACACTTTACCCTGCCGGTCGTAGCCAATATTCAAAATACACTATGGGAACCTCATTTGCCAGTAAAAATATGATAATTGGTTCTTTACCCTTCTATCTGGCAACAAAACTGACACCTTTTTACAAAGAGTCATGTTTGCATAGACCGCAATACCTGCAGTCATAATACAAACAAAAGAACATAACATTATCAGAGTTATGTTCTTTTGTTTGCATTATGACTGCAGGTATTGCGGTCTATGCAAACATGACTCCTTGTAAAAAGGTGTCAGTTTTGTTGCCAAATAGAAGGGTAAAGAACCAATTATCATTCAAAATACACTTCGGAACCGTGCTTTGACCATGGGTGGCTGGAACCTGGATTCGAACCCAGATCTCAGGGTAATTGGCCTGCTCATCCGCACGCCGGCCAGACGCCCTGGGAGAGGTGCCGATAACCCACACTTCACCTCACACCATGCGGGCGACGTGCCCAACGACTCGCTGTGCTTTGGAGGTACGCCCCACGAAAGGACGTCAAGAGTTTACTATACATGTATTTATATTTACCGCAATATTCTCACCACGACCGTCGGATAATTCACGCCCACGCTCAGCCAGCGGGGGGGGGGGGGGGCGAGGGGGGGGGCACGGATGACCGATTCAAATTTGCAGAGTACCCGAACGTATTTTTCGTACGTTACGTGCACGTCCAATATTTACGTTCGCCAAAATCTCCCTCCCCCCCCCCCCACCTCCTCTAAACTCAGCAGCGGCAGCTTCTCTGGACTTCTCTCCATGGAGGTTCTGTGCCCCGCCCCCCATCCCTGGACCCCCCTCCCCGTCCGCCCGGCCCGCCCGCCCCTACGTCTCGGTTTGTGCTCTGTACCGGGCTCCTACTGAAGAAGAGAGAAGAGAAAAACTAAATGTTATTCGCTGTTCTCGTGCCCATCGACGGCACGACGTTTGGCAGGGCCCGTGCCTTCCCTTCTCGTGCTCGAGACCCCTGGCAGGGCCCCCAACCGCGCCGCACCGCCAGGCAGGATTTGCACATTTGTATTGCCGCTCCTCCGATTAATTAGCAACACGGCCGGCTACGCGCGCTTGGCGAAACAAGTTCGGAGTACGTCTTTCTGTGCGTACGTACGGCAACGGACGATCGCAGCTCCCGTCCGTGCACCTCGTCATGTGACCCTGTCTTGATGATTATATCGTTTGGTCCGCTTTGACACACACACACAAAGACAAAGATCCCCCGTATAGGCCGAACAGACTGTTGGGGCAAGTGCGGTTAGCGAGCACCTGGGTGGCGAACACCACGCCCGGCCGTCTTTGTCTCCCCCAGTGGCGATGTTTTTACGCACCGCACCGGGTACTCATTTGAGGCCGAGTCGACCTAGGGGAGGCTCGGGACCGGTTCAGATAATCGTCACCGGTGTTGGCCGTGAGCGGGAATCGAACTCGGGTTGCCGGGTTCGTAGCGGAGCGCGCTAACCGCTGCACGACTGCTCCCCACTCGCCCACTCGCCCACACACAAACACATACACGCACACACACACGCACACACACACACACGCGCACAAACTGGAATGTCAAAGTCTTCAAATCTCTTTGAGAGGCATCAGCGCTGGCTCCGCTGCTCGGAGAGAAAAACTCCCGCCGACGAAAGCGTCGAGAGATGCAGCGTGAGCCTCCCTGCAACATTTAAAAGTCGGCGATTCCGACGATGGGTGCGTGCCAAACCGTCACACGCCCACCCTGGTCACCTGAAGCGGCCGCTTGACAAATTAACAGCCCTTTTTGGCAATCGCGCCGCTACGGATGAAGGCCTCCCGACACCGCCGTGCCCGTCGCGCGGGGCGGGGGTTTGTTTGATCGCTCTTCACCACGCCGGTCAACGCGAGTTTGGTGAACGGAGAGGCCAGGACAAGTTCTGTCATCGCTGTCCGTCAACGTTAGCCAAGTCCAGGAATCGAACTCGGGTCGGCGAGTTCGTGGCACAATGCACGAACCACTGCACTGCGGCTACCGCCCACAACAGCTGAGAGTGCCACCCCTCTTCTCAAGATTATAAGACGTTCCCGAAAGTAAGACGCACCGATCCAAAGACTCACACAGAGACCCATAGACTCAGAGACCCATAGACTCAGAGACCCATAGACTCATAAAGAGAGCCATAGACTCATAAAGAGAGCCATAAACTAAGAGACCCATAGACTCAGATAACAATAGACTCATACAGAGCCAAGGATTCAACACAGAGACCCATAGACTCACATAGAGACCCATACACTCAACACAGAGACCCATAGACTCAACACAGAGATCCATAGACTCAACACAGAGATCCATAAACTCAACACAGAGACCCATAAACTCACACAGAGACCCTGCCATGGCTGGTTAAGACACAATGTAAGGTAGAGCCTACTGCTCGGCATGCAACAATTAAAATTGGTTCTGATGCTCACGGTGCATGCACGCAGGAGTCGATCATCTGAGATTTGTGCAAAGTGTATGAAAATGATTATGCTAAGGCTAAGCTTAGGACAAACGAGTGTGTAAAACTGTACTAATCTGGCGAGATGTTATCTCCCTCGCCTAGTATGCAGAAGGTCGTGGGTTTGATCCCAACTCTGACGTCCGTACATTTGGAGTTTGCGTGTCTCTCTCTCTCTCGCTCGCTCCGTGGTCGCGTGGGTTTTTCTCCGGGTCCTCCAGTTTCTCCCTCCACATGTATATTATGTAGCTGCTATAAATCTCCACACAGTGATAAAAAGCCGCTGTGTTGAGTAATCAAGCCAGGTCGCTTCTGAAAATGAGCTATACAGCTTGGACGGGCTTTACCTGGTAAAACAGAAAATAAATCGGTTTTAGTTCAAACAGTGGTTTAGAATCCGCTGAAAACCCTCCACGCTGAGAAGACAGGCGACCCCCTGGAACCGCCACCTCCTGGCTAAGGCTCGCGGTCCCGCGCCCGCAGCACCCGGCAAACGCCGGAGCTCACCCACACGAGCGCTAGCCAGGCTCTGCCCTGCTCAGCTTCTGAGATCGGGCGAGTGGTGGGGTGAGATCGGGCGAGGTCGGGCTAGGTCGGGCGAAATCGTCCGATCGATAGGCCCACCGATTAAAAAACGTGCGCCAAAACGATAGAGTCTTTGCCTCGGGGTGGTGGTGCCACGGGCACACGCGCAGGACGGCCACGCACAGCGGACATTCGATAGAAGATCTATTGCGAGGGTGACGGCCCCGAATAGGACATTCAACCGTAGCACCCCGAAAGTATTTAGCAAATTAACACCGGGTACGCATTTCACGACCAATATTATCCATAAGAGAATATGCGAACATTAATCCCCCCCCCGCCGCCCCCACCCTTCTGGCCTTCGCACCTGATTGGCTCACAAGTGATGACGTCACATTTACCCCCCCCCCCCCCCCCCCAGCAGGAGGATTTCTCCACAACTGTGTGTGGCTGTCGCCTGATGCTGCTGCTGGTTGTTCTTGTTGTTGTAATTACCGGCGAAACGTCACGGCACTATAACTGTAAACGTTGCGGTGGGTTTACTCTCCGACACACAACCGGTGTGCTGAACAAACCCTGACCAATCGGCTGCGTGTTGGTGGCGGCGGGCGTAACGACACATTTATATTTACACGATCTAACCCACGGAACCTCTGTTATGGGGGCAACTGGCAAACACCCTTGGCTCCCCCCCGAGCAACCGTGGGACGGGTTGCCACCACTCCTGGCTTTCAGCAGGATCGTCTGCCCCACTCAGGGCAGCTGCTGTCCGGGGAAATAAGCGAGTCTCTCCCAGGACATTTAATAAGGTGTCGGTTTTGCCAGTTGCGCGATAATCACGATACAAAAAATCCGTTCAACACGATGCATTAAAGCAGTCCTCCACTCTCCCCGTATTTTGTGAGATACTCTCCCCCGTAACGACATGCCCCCGGGGTTGTTTGTACATCAAAAGGTGGCAACCGCGAGCTCAACGCTGCTGCGGTTGCTGCTTGCCGTGGTCTCTAGCTGCCACGCTGCGCCCCTGGCTCACACGCCGCCCCCCGGGGCAAGGGTCACGACTCAGCCGACCAGTCTCGTAGCTCCGTCGGTCGGTACAACGGATGACTTGGGCCCCACTCCCTGTCCAACCCTCCCTCCCTCCTCCCCCCCTCCCTGCTCTCCCCCTCCCTCCCGCCTTCTCTCCCTCCTTCCCTCCCCCCCCCTCCTCCTTCCCTCCTTCCCTCCTCCCTCCCTCCCGCCTTCTCTCCTTCCCTCCTTCCCTCTTCCCCCCTCCTCTCTCCTCCTCCCCCTCCTCCTTGTCGCCAAGTGGTGCCTGCACCCTCCCACCGGCCCAGGTAGTGGTGGTGGCGGCGGCGGTGGCGGTGAAGCGATCGCACCGCCTCCGTCCGATGACGATCGGTCGGTCGCCGGCAAAAAATGTTTAAATGCCTTGGGGCCCGGCAAAAGGCATTGGTGGTGGGGGGGAGGGGTGAAGCGGGGGGGGGGGGTTAACGTAAGTTTGGCGACCCCTTGGATTGGAGATGCGGGATACGTTCTGGAGATGCGCGTGACTAGCACGCGGATAATGACGTCGGCCTACGATGAAGCACCTTGAATGAATACGTAAAGAAGCATTCTCTCTCATCGCTTTATCTCATCGCTTTATCTCTCATCGCTTGATCTCTCTCATCGCTTGATCTCTCTCATCCCTTTATCTCTCATCACTTGATCTCTCATCACTTTCTCTCTCATCGCTTCATCTCTCATCGCTTGATCTCTCATCGCTTTCTCTCTCATCCCTTTACCTCTCGTCGCTTTACCTCTCATCGCTTTATCTCATCAGTTTCCCTCTCATCACTTTACCTCTGATCGCTTCATCTCTGATCGCTTCATCTTTCACCCGTTTACCTCTCATCGCTTTACCCCTCGTCACTTTATCTCTCTCTCTCGACGACGACGCAGCGGCAGCAGCAGCAGCGGGGAGCCGCGTAGACTTCCAGACGCGATTCGCGGACGGCCCAAAAAATCGCGCGAGGAGCCAAAAACAGTGGCGAGAGTGACGAGGCGACGACGACGCCCCGGTCGAGAGACGACGAACAGAAGAAGGGGGGGCGGGGGGGGGGAAGGAAAAAAACACGACGGCTCACAACGGCACCAAGTCACTTTGCCGCCATCAAAGCGTAACGAGGGAGGTGGGGCGGGGGGAGGGGAGGGGTGCGACACGCCGACGATCGGCACGCGCGCGCCGGGCACCGGCGGCCGCTGAGCGTTGCTCGCCGTGCACGGCGTCGCTGGTGAACAAGGAGGCGTCAGACTTCCATGTTGATGGGCTGCACATGACCGGTCTTGTGGTCCTTGATCCAGAGCTCGCGATCCTTCGTGGGGTCCACCTTCTGCAGGGACTGGTCCACGGGTTCCATCGTCTGGCAACGAGAGTGGGGAGAACGACGGGGAACTTTGATCTCGTCTCTCTGTCTCTCCGCGAGGATGCGGATGGTTTCGTTTTGTTTGTATGTGTTTGGGTGGTTTGTTTACCTTTCTTGTACTTTGCACTCCTTCCGTGTTTGTTTATTGTTTCGTTGTTGTCACGTTCTTACCCCCGTGCCCCTACTGGACATCCGTGAAAAAGAGCTTCATAGCTCATCGGATTCCTCCAGTGTGAATCAATATTCTGATTCGTAAACATGTACCCGTTCTGATGACGTACGCGTGCATCATCATCATCGTTTTATTTATTCCATTCTGATGACGTACTGTGCATCATCATCATCATCGTCATCGTCGTTTTTTTTTATTCCGTTCCAATGACGTACGTGCGCAGCTGTGTGGGCGGTGAGGTGCCACGGTCGGGGGAGTCGAGTGGCGATGATCGCACTCAAGAGGGTCAGAGACGCTCAACCGGCAGCGCCGAGATATCCCGGGTTCAAGTCCAGGTTTGAGCCGCTGCCTGCGATTATTGACGCTTACGTCATCGGAACGAAGCCGGAAGAAAAACTAAAATCAAATCAACTTCGTCGGCGCCGAGGCTCCCGCAAGGCCTTGCGGGAGGGCGTGTGGCACAGTTTGACGCCGGCGATCGATCGGTCGGTTCTCCGCGGTGAGTAACGGCGTCTTTAAAAACGACGGCGCTGCTGCTTCGCGTCTCTAAATAAAATTAAGGGCGAGCCGATTGAGCGTTCCGAGATTCAGCGGCGAACGGGGCACCGACCCTGCAAACTCGCAGGCAGTCTCTAAGGCAGGGGTGGGGAACGTCCGGCCCGCGGGCCGTATGAGGCCCGCAAAATCATTTGGTGTGGCCCTGCCAAAGCAACCGCAGGCGGGACTCGAAATTCAATAAATCTCGGAGCAAACCTGGAAAATCAGTTGCGAGTAGCAGCAACATCATCAACACCAGCTAACATCATCACACGCCTCGCCAAAGAGAAGCAGTTCCAGCCATCGCATTAGGGGTGAGTTAATTAAATGTTTGACCAAATATAACGGGCTAATTTTTAAGTTGATAATTTTGTATGGCCCGCGAATGATGTGATAAATATCCAAATGGCCCTTGGCAGAAAAAAGGTTCCTCACCCCCTGCTCTAAAGGGTTAATGTTGCCATTTTGTCACGGAGGTAAACAGTGGTCATGGATATTGTTGTTATTATTGCTGCTGTTGTTGTTCATGATCTCAGGAAAGGCTCGGTGAGTCTCAAACCACTTTTTTGCAGGAGGGTCATGGCCAAGTTTTCACAGCAGAGGGGGCGATGTTGCTGCTGCTGCTGCTGTGCGATGCCAAGCGAGTAATTTGCAGGTGATTAGGATTTGGCTGCGATACATTTTCCAAGCGATGAGCGGCTTCGTTAAGCAATCGTTTGTGATGGCCAGGTCACTTGGCTCAGCAGGGCCTTAACTGGTAAAACATTTTTTTTTATATATATAATATTCTTAGGTTCTTTCGGTAAAGTCATGTAGAAGGGAAATAATAAAATAATATAAATATAAAAAAAAAATTCTCACGACGTTTCGACTGCAATACAAGCAACCATCATCAGATGTGAAATCCATAGCAAATTTTCTCATCATCAGGTGTGCATTCCACAGCAAATTTTCTTGCCGTGGATTTCACACCTGATGATTGCTTGTGTTGCAGTCGAAACGTCGTGAGAATTTGTATTGCTTTATATCAATATTATTTTATTATTTCCCTTCTACGTGACTTTACCGAAAGAACCAAGAATATGAATCCCTGCAGTCACGAAAGCTTTAAATAAAATAAAAAATATACGTTTATTTTTAGTTGAAGTCGAACCGACTGCCTACACACGAATTGAAAACGCAGCGATTCTCGAATAAGACGGGCGGCGACATCGACGGCGGACATCGCGAGCCTGAGGATCGCCGTCGATATTCGCCGCCCGCTCGCTCGCCCGCCTGCCCGCCCGCCCGCTCGCCCGCCCGCCCGCTCGCCCGCTCGCCCGCCCGCGCGAGCACTCACGCTCTGGTTGAACATGTCCGTCTCGTGGCGAAGCTGGGCGTATCGGCAGAGGTGCTCCTGCACCATCTCGATCCTGCTACTCTCCATCCGCTCCAGCTCCTGCGGGCGGCAGGGACGATAATTGGGAAGCCAACGGCGAAGCTACGCAGTGTGAAGTCACCTGGATTTGAGAACTCGTTTCTTTACGGGACTGCTTGTTGTTGTCATCGTCTTTAGTTTCACAGTCCTTCCACCCCCCCCCCCCCCACTTCCCGCCACCTCTGATTAGCGCGGTCGGCTATGTACGGTGCGAAAGAAGTTGAACATACATGCCGGGCAAAGGACAATAAACTAAACGCAACAACAGGCGGTTGTCAAGAAAGTGAGTTTTCAAATCCAGGATAAATAAAACAATTCTAAAGTCGCTGTTGGAAAACCACCTCAGCACTGGCACGGCATTCATGCGCCGGTGAAAAAGGCGGTGCGGGGGGGGGGTGGCGGTGAGGGGGGTGTGCCGGTCTAGCGGCGCCTTACCAGGCTGGTGGTTACCACCTCCTCGAACCACTTGGACTGCGTCTGGTTGTAGAGGTCCACGCACTTCATGAGGTCATCTCCTGCGAGAGAGGGACGGGCCCGGTCAGGCCCGAGAGACGTGGAATGCTCCCGGCAACACCCCGAGGTCCGCCCCCAAGCGACGGTGACGTCACCGTAACGCCTGCGCCAGGCCGGGCGCGCTTTCAGGCTGCCGCGTGGAAGCGTCGAAGGGCTTCGCTGACGGCGGGGTCACGGGGGGGTGGGGGACGGGACGAGGCCCCACGTGCCCGTGTGTTGACCCACTGAGATGACTGCCGGGCACGCCAACTGCCCCTGCTAATGCCCGGCGATGACACCTGCACGGCCCCCCTGTTGCCGCCGGCTGAGCATCGCCGTGGTCACAGCGCTCCCCCCCCGGGGCTCAATCCACAAACCCCTCTCAAAGAAAACGAACGAACGGCTCACTGGAATTTTTTGCGAAGGGGATGATTTTTTTGCTTTGTTTAGCGGATTGCGCGAGTGTGCGTGCGTCCGTGTTGCAAACAGGATTGACCCGACCAGCGTATTTCTAGCGAATGGAGAGCAACAGAGCGCAATGCACGTGCTTGTGTACGCAGCGTTAGCGGCACAGCGCCGCCGCGCTACGGACCCGGCGGGACCCGAGTTCGATTCCCGCTCACGGCCACCAACACCCGGTGACGATTATCTGAACCGGTCACGGGCCTCCCCCTGGGTCGACCCAGCCTCCAATGAGCACCTGGCGCGATGCGAGAAGAACATCGCCACCGGGAAGACAAAGGCTGCCGGGCGCGGTGCTGACCACCCACCCCCTCGTGTGCCGTGCCGGCCTTCGTAGGCGCTGCTCGCTAACGGCACTCAAGGCTACACGGGGGATCTTTGTATGATGTTAGGTGCCGTTTCACCCCACCGCACCCCCCCCCCCCCCCACCGTCGCCGTACCAGCCTGGGTGGACTTGCGTCGCGCCTTCTTGATGTCCTCCTCCGTCTTGTTGGTGGGCTTGATCTCCAGCTGCTGCGACTTCACCTCCAGGTCACGCTGCCGCTCCGCCAGAACCTTCTTGGCCTGGACAACCGGAGGAGGAGGAGGAGGAGGTCACTCGTGGAAGACATGCGGAGGGGGTGATGGGCACACACCCCCCCCCATCCCAACTGCCGAGCCCCCCCCATCCCAACTGCCGAGCCCCCCCCCACCCCAACTGCCGAGCCCCCCCCCCATCCCAACTGCTGAGCCCCCCCCCATCCCAACTGCCGAGCCCCCCCCCCATCCCAACTGCCGAGACCCCCCCCCTCATCCCAACTGCCGAGCCCCCCCCCATCCCAACTGCCGAGCCCCCCCCCCCCATCCCAACTGCCGAGCCCCCCCCCATCCCAACTGCCGAGGCCCCCCCCATCCCAACTGCCGAGCCCCTCCCCCCATCCCAACTGCCGAGCCCCTCCCCCATCCCAACTGCCGAGCCCGCCCCCCCCCATCCCAACTGCCGAGCACCCCCCCCCCATCCCTACTGCTGAGCGAGGGGGGCGACGTAGCCAAGCGGCTTTGCCCCCCAGTTAGGCCGTTGCGTCAACCGCCGGCTAACTTCGCGGTATAATCCAACGTCCCCTGTGAATACACCGCCCCCCCCACACACCCCCACTCACCCCCCCACACCCCCGCACCCACCCCCTCCCCCCCCGTGGCGTTAACCGGCGTGGCTTGCCGGGCCGGGCCGTGGCCCCAAGACCTCACCTTGTCCACGTTGGCGAGCCGCCCAAGCAGCTGCTTGCGGTGCTCCGATATGTGGTGCTCGAACTTCTTGAGCTCCTTCTTGAGGTTCTCTCGGTAGCTCAGCAGCGGCTTCTCCACTTCCGTGTGCAGCTGCGGAGGGACGGGGGGGGGGGGGGCGAGATGCCAGGGTGGGCGGAGTCAAGTTGGCGATGATCACACTCCAAGGGTCAGAGATGCTGAGGTTTTCAGCCGCGATTAAACCTTTCCCCATCCCGATGACGCGCACGCACGCACGTACGTCATCGCTAAACTAAAGTAATTTCATCGGTACGTCTTCAGGTCGAAAGACGACGTCGCCCCCCCCCCCCTATCCCCACTGAGCCCCACCCCCCCCCACATCACCACTGCTGAGCGAACCGCGGTCACTTCGGTTGGCGGTCAACGTTCCCAAATCGAGGACCGCGACCGCCCTCAAATGAATGGCGCCGCCCGCTCCGTGACTGCCCCCCCCCATCCCCTCCTCCTCCCCGCCCCACCGCGATCCGTGTGTCGACCGAAGCGAACGCTGTTGCGGGTGCGGACCCTTCGCCGAGTGCGCGCGGTGAATTAATGCGAGGAGGGAGTGAAGAGCGGCCGTAAAACACGACGCTGAATTACGTCTGCCGGGCCGCACCCGTCCCGTGGAGCTGCAATGGCCGGCAGTCCATCAGTCGCAGCTCGCCACGAGCAAAGCCTGGGGGAGAACGCCTCCACCCACGCGCCCGGATCTCGGTTACGGTGTAAGCCGTGCCGACGGACGCGTCCCCACCGATCTCTCCGCGTCCGCCGAGCGGCAAGAGTTTAGCGGGAAAAACGCTTTCGAGGATTTCTAAGCGACTGCTTCACTGAGAAAATTCAGTGGCAAGGTCGCTCGGTGGCTAGGTCACACCTGGTGGGGTGGGTTTCTGCCAAGCACGTGGTGGGTGAATGTGCACACGTTGAATTCGATTTTCTTGTTTGTTTGTTTGTTGGATATTGACGGCGGAAAGATCCATGGCTGCCGGCTGTACGTCTCTTCACTCTACAACTATAAAAAAAAATTAACAGGTGAGGCCCCCATCACTGAGCTACGTAATTCGTTTTCAGAAGCGACCCCCCGGCCACCACAAATGCTCAACGAAGTGGCTCATCATCAACGCCGCGTGGAAATTGACAGCAAGCAGCCAAACAACCCTAAATAACGCACGCCACGGGCGACCGCAACCCGCATTTGAAGCCACTTGACCTCCGAGCAGCGCTGCAAAAGGAGGAGCCTCAAATCAAGATTAAAAGGAGGAAAGTTGCCACTCCCTCGTCTTTGTAACGAACGCCCCCCACGGGAAACATTTGGCGTCTCCATGAGAAAAATCCCAGCGGTGGACGCAGCTTCCCACGCGCTGTCTGCCCGCTCTGGTCAATCATTGACACGGCGGTTGGGAGTGCCGTGGCGAGATGTTAACTACCTCGCCTGGGTATGCGGGAGGTCGTGGGTTCTAACAAGACCCTGACGCCTGCTGTATGTTTGGAGTTTGCGTGTCTCTGTCTCTCTCTCTCTCCCCGTGGTGGTCACGTGGATTTTTCTCAGAGTCCCCCGGTTTTCCCGTCCACATTTAGAATCCACGTGATGATGATGATGATGATGATAAGCCACTTCGTTGAGCTGTCATTTGTGATGGCCAGGTCGCTTCTGACAAAGAGCTACACGGCAGCTCACTGGGCTTTACTTGGTAAAATAATTTGTAAAAAAATTGAGTTTTAGTTTCCATCTGCTGCTGCTGTTGTTGCCCCATCGCGAGGGCGTGGGCGATTATTTGTAACGGCTCGTCGTTACGTAACGCTGTGTGTGGGGGGCTTGTTCACGCGTGGGCTCCGCCCGTGCCAGCTGATCGTGAGCTTCCGCCGGTGGCCTTGCTGGGGCAAGTGCCGTTCGCGAGTAGCAGCGCCTACGAAGGCCGGCGCCGTGGCACACGAGGGGGTGAGTGGGTGGGTGGCTGGCACCACGCCTCAACCGCCCGGTGGCGGTGTTTACCACACGCCGCATCGGGGACTCATCGGCCGGCGCGCAGAAGCCGCTCAGTGCATCGTCACACCGCGGGATGCGCGAGCGAGATGGCCGTGACTTGGGGAGGGGCCTTCATCCCGCAGTGGATAGACCACGGCTGCTACTGCCGCCGCTAATAAAATCTCAACAAACTGGGCACCTACTGATCACACCACCCCCCTAACCCCCCGCCCCCCCCCCCCCCGACCACCTCCACTGAGCGCATGGTCACGTGACTGCAAAGCAACAACAACAACAAACCTTGGCAGCAAACTTGAGATGGACCTCCGCCTCGTCAGACAAACTCTTCTTGAGCTGAGACCACGCCTCCCCCAGGGTCCTGCACGCACAAGAGGAGACCACGGAGGTCGCCGTTTGTCAGAGCCGCAGCTCGGCTCCCGGCTTCGGCCGTGGCACGGGCACGAGCCGCCCAGCTGCTGCCACAGACGCGGGCAGCAAGCGCCGTGGTGGCTTTGAGATGTTAACTACCTCGCCTGGTATACAGGAGGTCGTGGGTTCGATCCTGACCCTGAAGACACCCGCTATATATTTGGAGTTTGCGGTGTCTCTATCGACCTCTCCTCGTGGTCGTGTGGATTTATATCCGGGTCCTCTCGTTTTTCCCCCCCACGTTTAGAATCGGCGTGCGTTCAGAGTGATTTGGCCGCGATAAATTTGCACGCGATGATGATGATGAGCCCACCTCGTTGAGCCATCACTTGTGGCAGCAACGTCACTTCTGAAAAAGAGCTGCGTAACTCAGTGGGCATGGTAAAATAAAATAAACATTTAGTTAAAAGGGGGGGCGAATTGAGAGAATGCACGCAGAAATGCGCCCCAGTCGGGAATTGAACCCAGGCAAGGCCGTAATTATAATATTCCAATATGCTCAAAATGTCCCCCCAAATATATTGCTATACAATAGATTTCTGTATATATGATTGTGGTTATGGTTGTACTTTATTAATCCCTCATCTCTGCCATTACATACAATGAAACAAGAAAAGGTAAAAAAAATCAAACAGAGCAATGTAATACAATACACTATTAGACATTACTGGTAAAAATAAAGTCCATCCTAAGTGTTAGTCAATTTTTTTAATATTTTAGGCAGGAAATGGCAATAAATTAGTTTTCAAATTTAGTTTTTTTTCTGGGAGGGGGACCCCCAGACCCCCTGGAAGATTTGGTCCCCCCCAATGTTGACTCCAAGGCTACGGCCTTGAACCCAGGCCTCTCGTCTCTGTGCCGCCACCCTGGGGTTACAAGCCGGTAGGCTGGAGTGCAGCATGCTCCTGCAACTACAAAGACAAAGATGCGACGTATAGCCTGCAACAGACTGTTGGGACAAGTGATGTTAGCGAGCAGCAGTGTGAGGAGGAGGAGGAGGCCGACACACATTTGAAACAATTGGGGGTTTGTGACAGCAGCACGATGACGATGATGGGGGAGGGGTGTCACAAGTTGTAGTATTTGTCGGGGAGGGGGGGGGGAAGCACGTCAGGGGCCCCCTGCACTAAAGACCACAGGGGGCCCACCAGTGACCACGCAATTAAGGGCACTGGTCCTGTCCACCCCGTCTGTACCCACTCCAGCACTAATTTCCTACTGCACAATTTTTTTTTTTCACCAGGTCAGGCCTCACTGAGCTACGTAGCTCCTTGTCATAAACGACCTGGGCCGACACAAATGGCGGCTCAAAGAAGTGGCTCATCGCGCGGGAATTTAGAGCGGCCGAATACTTTAAGCGCGCAACGTTGATTCTGAACGTGGAGGGAGAAACCGGAGGACCCGGAAAAAGAAATCCACGCGACCACGGGGAGAGTAGACACGGAAAACTCAAAATATACAGCAGCAGGCGTCAAGGGTTGGGATCGAACCCACGACCTCCTGCGTGCCAGGCGAGAGGGTGGGTGGCCATTTGTTCTGTCTACCTGGTTGGTTCTGTCCAATTCATTATCTCCGTCCCGGTCGAATTGTCCACCTGGTGTAAGCCGTGTCCTCGGTGCGGTCCTCCTCATCCGCACCCGCCCTGTGTTCATACCATTACGTCTCGTTTGTACTGCCCGTTTGTTTTCGCGCCTGCTACCTCGTTCGGTTTTGTCTCATCGGCCTATTGACCATCCCCCCCTACGTTCCGTCTCATTTGGCCGCCCCGGGGTTTGATTGCCGAGCCGGGCGCCTTTCCGCGTGGAGTTTGGACGTCTGTGAAAAAGATCTTCACAGCCCATTGGATTCCTCGAGGCTGAATACAGATTTCCGATTCAGATTCTCTCTCCCCCTGTTCTGCGTGGGGTTTCCTGCACGTTCTCCGTTTTTCCCTCCCATCGCGAAAGTCAAAACAACGTAGCCGGCATTGGCCAAGAACGAACCCAAACGCTGAAAAGTCACCTGCAAATTCCACTCAATTGGGATCGCCCCCTGCTGCGAAAACGTGGCAAAAGCCTGCCCTAGAAAACAACACTGAATTTATATCATTGGACCTCCTTTGCCAGTACCAAAATATAATAATAGGATTATTCCCCTTTTTTCTGGCAACAAAACTGAAACCTTTTTACAAGGATTCATGTCTCCATTAAGCACAATACCTGCAGTCAAATGCAAACGAAAAACACACTCTGATAATATATGCATTGTCCTTGAAACTGATTGGTCCACACCAAGGGACGTCCCTTTTCATTATTAAATACTTTATATTAAGTTCACTTGCTTGCTTGCTTGCGCGCTTACGACCATGCAAATCTTTCGGTCGTTTTTTAACCCACTTCCAGTGATCCAATCGAGCTGACATTTTGCACACAGACTCGTTGTGCGTGACAATTTATTTTCGTGAAAATTTTTTTCCAAAATTTTACACTTTTTAGGAAAAAATAAATTATATTTAATTACCAATTGCTTAATGGTGGCAGGCAATCATTTGACCCATAGGTGGCAGCCATCTCAAGCCAGAGGACGAGAGGATTCTAGCCGCCACGCATATAAAGGATTTATAGTGAAAAACTTTGTTTTTACGGGTTAATTTTTCTCCATCTCGGTCGAACTGTCAGAAAAAAGGGGAAAAACCCCTATTATTATACCACTGAATTTACTTTACAAGGTAAGACCCACAGAGCTATGTAGCTCTTTTTTTCAGGAGCGACCTGGCCACGAATGAGAGCTCAACCAAGCGGATTATCATCACGTGGACATTTATAGCGGCCAAATAACTCTGAACACATGCTTATTCTAAATGTGGAGGGAAAAACCGGAGGACCCGGAGAAAAAAAATCCACGAGACGACGAGGAGAGACAGAGAGAGAGAGACGCAACTCCAAATGTACAGCAGGCAGGGTCGGGATCGAACCCACGACCTCCTGTGCACCAGGCGAGGCGGTAAACATCTCACCACGGTGGTGCTCACCAGAGCATCGAGACTCAGCGAGCATTTCCTGTGTAAACAAGCGGTATTGTTACAATCGTAACAATAAAACTCATAGGGCGGTGGTGGTCGTGGTGAGCAGAGCCGTCACAAGGGTTACGACGATTAAGGTAGTCAGCCCCGGGCCCCGCGCTTCGGGGGGCCCCCCGTGGTTCGACGTCACGGCGTCAGTCAGAAGGTGTCGGGGGGGGTGGGGGGAGGGCCCGCATGGCGTGGTTTGTCCCTGGTCTCGCCGCACTCCCCACTCCGGACGGGGCCCTGTTCTAGTCTCTGCCGCATTTATAAAGGCGCCCTTCGCCTAGGCGCCTGACAATGCTTACTGACCACGGTGCAAAACGGCAAAAATAAGGGAAGGTTTGGGGGGCGCGGTAGTACGGCCCTTAGTTCATCGGGTTCGGAAAAGGAATGAGATGTGGCAGCAGGGGAATGAGGCGATGGTGCAGGGGGGTTGAAGGCCCTGGTGGTGGTGGCGGTGGAGGTGGTGGTGGTGGCGGTGGTGGTGGTGGTGGTGGTGGCGGCGGTGGTGGTTGGTTGGGGGTGCCCTTACCCCTCCTCCTGCAGTGCAAGGGGGCTCTGTGACATCTTGGACAAATTCTTGGCGTATTCCTCCTCGATCCGTATCCTGCGCGCGTGTTTCACGGGGGGGGGGGGGGGGGGGGAGAAACGAATCGCGCAAGACATTAGCCGCACGACGCTCTACCAACCAATGGGATCGCGAGACCCGCTCATCGCTTGCCGACGGAATCGATTCGAAACATTTCTAGTAGAAGAAACGTCGCGCGGCTTTTAAGGGCCGTCGCTCGCCGAGATTTTTTCAGCCGACCGAGCGACGTTTTCTCGGAACGTATCTCGCTCGTCAAGCGAGGCGGATGTGCCTGTACTGTTTGTTACAGGCCGACTGTTTAAGCAGAGAGCGCCAACACAGCAGTCAGCGCGCCACGCCACGAACCCCCCCCCGACCCCGACTGCCCCAGTTCGATTCCCGCTCACGGCCACCAACACCAGCGACGATTATCCCGAACCGGTCCCTGGGCCTCCCCCTAGGTCGACTCGGCCTCAAATGAGTACCTGGTGCGGTGTGTTAAAAACATCGCCGCCGGGAAGACAAGTCGTGGCCGGGCACGGTGCCGGCCAGCCGCCCACCCCCTCGTGTGGCACCGTGCCGGCCTTCGTAGGCGCAGATACTCGCTAGCGGACACTTGCCCCAGCAGCCTGGTGAAGGCTACTCGGGGTGATCTTGATCTCGGGCAACTGACGGAAGCTCAGGATGAGCGTTACGTAACGACGAGCCGTTACAAACAATTAATCGCTCGCCATGGGGCAACAGCAGCAGCAGATGGAAACTAAAACTAAACGATTGTTTATTTTGCCGGGTAAGGCCCACTGAGCTGTACAGGAACTCCTTGACTTACGAACATTCGACTTACGAACTTTCAGAGATTCGAACAAACCCTTGTCCGTATGTCCAGTTGCCTGTTCGGACCGAGAGTCGTAAGTTTAACCGCCGTGCAATAGATAGCGGTGATGGCATCTACATCTACAGAACGTGAAGAACCAGTGGCATCGACATCTGCAGAACGTGAAGAACCAGTGGCATCTACATCTGCAAAACGTGAAGAACCAGTGGCATCTACATCTGCAGAACGTGAAGAACCAGTGGAATCAACATCTGCAAATCGTGAAGAACCAGTGGCATCTACATCTACAGGAGACTATACAATGTTTAAAGCCATTCCGCCGTGTTTAGTGCACATGTCATACGACATGTGTCGAATCGACAGGAGAAAACTTACGAACAGACCTCTGAAACCTAACTCGTTCGTAAGTAAAGCAGTGCCTGTACTGCCAATCTTTCAGAAGTGGCCTGGCTATCACACAGAGCTGAGCGCATTGTGGACATTTACAGATAGCAGCCAAAGACTCGGAACGCGCTGACGTCGATTCTAAAAGTGGAGGGGAAAACCGCACGACCCGGAGGAAAAAAGTCCACGCGACCACAGGGGAGAGAGAAAACACGCGCACGTCAAATATACAGGAGGCGTCAGGGGTCGGGATCGAACCCACGACCTCCTGCACACCAGGCGAGGCAGATGACATCCTGTCACCAGATGTAGGCACGCCGCTGTCACCACGCGATGATGTTGAGAGGAGAGAGAGCGAATTTGATTTGTTCCTTGGCGTCGAACCGACCAAAATAGACGTTTTGATCTCGTTAATTAAAATTGCCAACGACAAGCACACAATGTGCCTCTTAGCGAGTGGTGGAAATGAGCCTGAAGCAATGAGGGATTAGACGTTTTTATATATTTAAGTCACTCACAGATAAGACCCCCCTAGACTAACAGAGAGACCCACAGACACACACAGAGACACACAGACACACACAGAGACCCACAGACACACACAGAGACACACAGACACACACAGAGACACACAGACACACACAGAGACCCACAGACACACACAGAGACCCACAGACTCACACAGAGACCCACAGACACACACAGAGACACACAGACACACACAGAGACCCACAGACACACACAGAGACCCACAGACACACACAGAGACCCACAGACACACACAAAGACCCACAGACACACACAGAGACCCACAGACACACACAGAGACCCACAGACACACACAGAGACCCACAGACTCACACAGAGACCCACAGACACACACAAAGACCCACAGACACACACAGAGACACACAGACACACACAGAGACACACAGACATCCACAGACACACACACAGACACACACAGAGACCCACACACAGAGACCCACAGACACACTCATGGACCATTACCGGTCTCTGACGAACTCGGCCATCTCCTTGGACATCTGGCGCCCCTTGAGCTGCTTGGAGACGATCACCTCGAAGCCGCTGGGCCCCGCGTTGCCCTGGGCGTCCTTCCTGTCCGACTGGACGCACGCGACGGGCGGCAGACAAGTCACCGCGCGTGGCCGTAGGGGGGGGGGGGGAGGCGGGGGGGGGGGGGGGGGCGGGGGAAAGTGCCTCGAAGCGAGCGGTTTTTCATCGCAAGCAACTCTACGGGACGTCTGGTAAACACGTTAGCGGGCTGCGGCGTGTGCAACGTTCGACACGTTTGGAATCGACAGGAGCTAATGTTGGACTTGCGAACAAATCGACTTACGAACAGGCCTCTGGAAACGAACTCGTTCGTAAGTAGAGCAGTCCCTGTACTGCCGTTTTTCAGAATTGGCCTGGATATCACGCACAGAGCTCAGCGCAGTGGATCGTCGTAGCGTGGACATTGACAGCAGCACGCGTTCGTGACGGGGGACTGCAGGATCCGAGCGCGTCCGTCCGGTGTTCGCCGAAGCTGCCGTTGGCTTCCGGTCACCGAACGAACACGTTGCCAGCTCGCGCTCGGTACACACACACACAAAGCGCTTGACGCAAATGAACGACGTCGCCCTGCCGATCTCACCCAAGGAGCATCAACCACCATCACGCGGATTTTGGCCAAGCATCGAACAAAGGCGGTGGTCACCGCATCGCGCGGCGCTTTCAGATGCGCTCCTGCGGCCGTCTGGAACGCTCTCGCTTCCGATGTTAGGAGCCACTGTGGCTTTGCAACTTTTAAGTGATCTAAATTTAAAACTCGCTTCTTCAGCTTGTTGTCCTTCCCCCCCCCCGCACCTCTGATGAGCGGGATACGTGGCGGTGCGAAGGGAGTGGGGGGAGGAGCAGGGGGGGGCGGGGCGGGAGGTGGAGGGGGCTCGGAGAGTCGGGGGAGCGGGGGTCGGGGGGGCGGGGGGAATCGGGGGGGCGGAGGGGGCGGCAAGGGGCGGCAGGGGGCAGGGGGGGGGGAGCGGAGGGGTGTGGGGGGTGGAGGAGGCGGGGCGGGGCAGGGGGGGGCGAGAGGGGGCAGAGGGGGCCGGGGGGGCGGGGCGGGGGGGCGGGGCGGGGCGGGGGGGCGGGGGGGGCGGGGCGGGGCGGGGCGGGGGGGCGGGGCGGGGGGGGCGGAACTCACCCAGAAGTAGTCGCAGTAGCTCCACTCTCCGGGCTTGAGCAGCGTCTGCTCGCAGAGCGCGTCCGGGTGGGGGAAGGTGACCCCGTTGATCTGCACGGGGGGGGCGGGGGGGGGGAAGGACGAGCATCCCGATCAACGTCGCTCCTCTTCCCCCGGCGAGGTTTTTCGCGTTGCCCACGCTCGAGTTCACGGTTGCGTTGGGGAGCGGCGGCGCTGCGCTACCAACCCGGCAACCTTCCGTTCGCGGCCAACACCGGTGACGAAAATATTTTCCTTTTTTTACCTACGTGACTTTACCGAAAAAACCAAAGAGTTTGGGTGCTTTGTTTAATTTTCTTGTACTTTCTTACCCACCCCCCTTATTGGACATCTGCGAAAAAGCGCTTCATAGCTCATCGGATTCCTCCCGTACAAATACATATTCTGATTCTGTATTTGACTCACGGATAGACCCCCCCTAAGAGGCTAACGGAGAGGCCCACGGACAATCACAGACACGTTCGGGGGGGGGGGGGGGGGAGTTTGCAGTTGTTTCCGTGAAAATCGGACAAACGACTCGCGCGTGCGTCCGGGTCGTGCCGCGCGCTCACTCGGCGTTCCTTTCGGGGGGGGGGGCGGCGGGGGGGGGGGGGTAACGGAATTCGGTGACAGGCTCTCGGCGTTCGGCCCACCGAGTTTGGCGGAGCGCAAACGCCGGGCATCGTGGGCGGCCGTGGGAGCAGACGGAAGCCGCGGGGGTGGGGGCCGTGGCACTTACCGTGAGCGTCGTGGTTGACTTTTTCGACGGAGATTCCAGTTGCGAGCCCTGGAGGAGACGGAGCGGAGGTCAGTCGCGGCGAGCAAAGGCGCAGCGCCGAAATGCCTCGCTCACGCCACCGCTGCTGCCGGCAAGGGCCTCCGCCAGAGGGAACTCAAGGGAGCCCCTTCCGGAGTCTGTTTTTGGCCTACTCTTCCACATCGGCAAGGCCATTGCTGGTTGCAGCGCGACCGTTCACTCCGACTCGCGTGAAGCGGTTGGGTGCCACGGTGGCTAGGAGATGTTAACTACCTCGCCTGGTACGCAGGAGTTCGTGGGTTCGATCCCGAACATTATGCCTGCTGCTGTATATTTGGAGTTTGCGTGTCTCTCTCTCCGTGGTGAGATGTTAACTTCCTCGCCTGGTGCGCAGGAGTTTGTGGGTTCGATCCCGAACATTATGCCTGCTGCTGTATATTTGGAGTTTGCGTGTCTCTCTCTCTCATTATCATCACGGTGGCTAGGAGATGTTAACTACCTCGCCTGATATACAGGAGGTCGTGGGTTCGATCCCGACCCTGACGCCTTGCTGCTGTATATTTGGAGTTTGCGCGTCTCTCTCTCCCGGTGGTCGCGTGGACTTTTCTCCAGGTCCTCCGGTTTTACCTCAACGTTTAGAATCGACGTGCGTTTAGAGTATTTGGCAGGGATGAAGAAAAGCCCACATGGTTGAGCTCTCATTGCTGATGGCCAGGTCGCTTTGGAAGAAGAGCTGGAAAGCTCATTGGGGCCTTTACCCGGTAAAAATAAATCAAATATTGTTTTAGGAAAAGGTGGAAATTACCCTCTCTTTACCCCACCGCCAGCGCGCGGTGCTGGTTACAGCACTGGTGGTGTGTGAGTGTGTGTAACACTGGTGGTGTGTGTGTGTGTGTGACACTGGTGGTGTGTGTGTGTGTGTAACACTGGTGGTGTGTGTGTGTAACACTGGTGGTGTGTGTGTGTGTGTAACACTGGTGGTGTGTGTGTGTGTGTAACACTGGTGGTGTGTGTGTGTGTAACACTGGTGGTGTGTGTGTGTGTGTAACACTGGTGGTGTGTGTGTGTGTGTGTAACACTGGTGGTGTGTGTGTGTGTAACACTGGTGGTGTGTGTGTGTGTGTAACACTGGTGGTGTGTGTGTGTGTGTAACACTGGTGGTGTGTGTGTGTGTGTAACACTGGTGGTGTGTGTGTGTGTGTAACACTGGTGGTGTGTGTGTGTGTGTAACACTGGTGGTGTGTGTGTGTGTAACACTGGTGGTGTGTGTGTGTGTGTAACACTGGTGGTGTGTGTGTGTGTGTAACACTGGTGGTGTGTGTGTGTGTAACACTGGTGGTGTGTGTGTGTGTGTAACACTGGTGGTGTGTGTGTGTGTAACACTGGTGGTGTGTGTGTGTGTGTAACACTGGTGGTGTGTGTGTGTGTGTAACACTGGCGGTGTGAGTGTGTGTGTAACACTGGTGGTGTGTGTGTGTGTGTAACACTGGTGGTGTGTGTGTGTGTGTAACACTGGTGGTGTGTGTGTGTGTAACACTGGTGGTGTGTGTGTGTGTAACACTGGTGGTGTGTGTGCGTGTGTAACACTGGTGGTGTGAGTGTAACACTGGTGGTGTGTGTGTGTGTAACACTGGTGGTGTGAGTGTGTGTGTAACACTGGTGTGTGTGAGTGTGTAACACTGGTGGTGTGAGTGTGTGTGTAACACTGGTGGTGTGTGTGTGTGTAACACTGGTGGTGTGTGTGTGTGTGTGTAACACTGGTGGTGTGTGTGTGTAACACTGGTGGTGTGTGTGTAACACTGGTGGTGTGTGTGTGTGCGTGTGTAACACTGGTGGTGTGTGTGTGTAACACTGGTGGTGTGAGTGTGTGTGTAACACTGGTGGTGTGTGTGTGTGTAACACTGGTGGTGTGTGTGTGTGTGTGTAACACTGGTGGTGTGTGTGTAACACTGGTGGTGTGTGTGTGTGCGTGTGTAACACTGGTGGTGTGTGTGTGTAACACTGGTGGTGCGTGTGTAACACTGGTGTGAGTGTGTGTAACACTGGTGGTGTGAGTGTGTGTGTGTGTAACACTGGTGGTGTGTGTGTGTGTGTGTAACACTGGTGGTGTGTGTGTGTGAGTGTGTAACACTGGTGGTGTGTGTGTGTGTAACACTGGCGGTGTGAGTGTGTGTAACACTGGTGGTGTGTGTGTGTGTGTAACACTGGTGGTGTGTGTGTGTGTGTAACACTGGTGGTGTGTGTGTGTGTGTAACACTGGCGGTGTGAGTGTGTGTGTAACACTGGTGGTGTGTGTGTGTGTGTAACACTGGTGGTGTGTGTGTGTAACACTGGTGGTGTGTGTGTGTAACACTGGTGGTGTGTGTGTAACACTGGTGTGTGTGACACTGGTGGTGTGAGTGTGTGTAACACTGGTGGTGCGTGAGTGAGTGTGTGTGTGACACTGGTGGTGTGAGTGTGTGTAACACTGGTGGTGCGTGAGTGAGTGTGTGTGTGACACTGGTGGTGTGAGTGTGTGTAACACTGGTGGTGTGTGTGTGTGTGTGACACTGGTGGTGTGAGTGTGTGTAACACTGGTGGTGCGTGAGTGAGTGTGTGTGTGACACTGGTGGTGTGAGTGTGTGTAACACTGGTGGTGCGTGAGTGAGTGTGTGTGTGACACTGGTGGTGTGAGTGTGTGTAACACTGGTGGTGTGTGTGTGTGTGTAACACTGGTGTGTGTGTGTGTGTAACACTGGTGGTGTGTGTGCGTGTGTAACACTGGTGGTGTGTGTGTGTGTAACACTGGTGGTGTGTGTGTGTGTGTAACACTGGTGGTGTGTGAGTGTGTGTAACACTGGTGGTGTGTGTGTGTGTGTAACACTGGTGGTGTGTGTGTGTGTAACACTGGTGGTGTGTGTGTAACACTGGTGGTGTGTGTGTGTGTAACACTGGTGGTGTGTGTGTGTGTAACACTGGTGTGTGAGTGTGTGTAACACTGGTGGTGTGTGTGTGTGTGTAACACTGGTGGTGTGTGTGTAACACTGGTGGTGTGTGTGTGTAACACTGGTGGTGTGTGTGTGTGTGTAACACTGGTGGTGTGTGTGTGTAACACTGGTGGTGTGTGTGTGTGTAACACTGGTGGTGTGTGTGTGTGTGTAACACTGGTGGTGTGTGTGTGTGTAACACTGGTGGTGTGTGTGTGTGTAACACTGGTGGTGTGTGTGTGTGTAACACTGGTGGTGTGTGTGTGTGTAACACTGGTGTGTGAGTGTGTGTAACACTGGTGGTGTGTGTGTGTGTGTAACACTGGTGGTGTGTGTGTAACACTGGTGGTGTGTGTGTGTAACACTGGTGGTGTGTGTGTGTGTGTAACACTGGTGGTGTGTGTGTGTAACACTGGTGTGTGTGTGTGTAACACTGGTGGTGTGTGTGTGTGTAACACTGGTGGTGTGTGTGTGTGTAACACTGGTGGTGTGTGTGTAACACTGGTGGTGTGTGTGTGTGTAACACTGGTGGTGTGTGTGAGTGTAACACTGGTGGTGTGTGTGTGTGTAACACTGGTGGTGTGTGTGTGTGTAACACTGGTGGTGTGTGTGTGTGTAACACTGGTGGTGTGTGTGTGTAACACTGGTGGTGTGTGTGAGTGTAACACTGGTGGTGTGTGTGTGTGTAACACTGGTGGTGTGTGTGTGTGTGTGTAACACTGGTGGTGTGTGTGTGTGTAACACTGGTGGTGTGTGTGTAACACTGGTGGTGTGTGTGAGTGTAACACTGGTGGTGTGTGTGTGTGTAACACTGGTGGTGTGTGTGTGTGTGTGTGTAACACTGGTGGTGTGTGTGTGTGTGACACTGGTGGTGTGTGTGTAACACTGGTGGTGTGTGTGAGTGTAACACTGGTGGTGTGTGTGTGTGTAACACTGGTGGTGTGTGTGAGTGTAACACTGGTGGTGTGTGTGTGTGTAACACTGGTGGTGTGTGTGTGTAACACTGGTGGTGTGTGTGAGTGTAACACTGGTGTGTGTGTGTGTGTAACACTGGTGGTGTGTGTGTGTGTAACACTGGTGGTGTGTGTGCGTGTGTAACACTGGTGGTGTGTGTGTGTAACACTGGTGGTGCATGAGTGCGTGTGCGTGTGCAATGCAGATGACTCTGGGCGTGGGAGTGAACGTGCCGAACGCTGTGCTGCTCCGGCAAGGTCACCAATCAATGAATACCCTCCCCGGCCCAGAGGTCATCCCGGCAACTCGAGTTCATTACTCGCCAAGAGCATGTTTGTTGGTGAATCGGCGCTTAATATCAAACACTCGTGCCAGGATCACGTACACAAGACCCCCACCGTGTAGCCTTCACAGACTAATGCCGCTAGCAGCGCCTAGGCCTCGGCAAGGTAAGGTAAAAGTGTAAAAACAACGAGCCTAACCTTACCCTACCTTTTACCTTACCACAATACAATCACTCTACCCTACCTTTTGCTCTTTAGCAGGTAAGGTAAAAGTGTAAAAACAACGAGCCTAACTTTACCCTACCCTTTACCGTTACCCCTTGGCATGTCGACACCTTTACCCTTTACCCTTTTACCTGGTAAAAATGGTACAATTACCTTACCTTGCCGAGGCCTAGCAGCACCTATGAAGGCTGGCACGGCACACGAGGGGGTGGGTGGCCAGCACCACTCCCGACCGCCTTTGTCTCCCCCAGTGGCGATGTTTACACACCGCACCAGGTACTCATTTGAGGTTGAGTCGGCATAGGGGAGGCCCAGGACCGGTTCAGATAATCGTCACCGGTGTTGGCCGTGAGCGGGAATCGAACCCGGGTGGCCAGCTTCGTAGCGCAGCGTAGCGCTAACCGCTACACCACCGCTCCCCATGTACACAAACACACGCACACACACACACACCATAACGAATGACATTTGTCTCAAGTTTTTTTCTCTTGCCTGTATGTCGCTGCTGGACTTCCTCATGTTCTTCTGCGATGGGGTGGGCGACAAGGAAGCCTCACCTGCAAACAAGAGAGCCGGTTCACCTGCCAGGCAATTTAAAATAATCCGCTCGCTCATTCGCTCGCCCACTCATTCCGCCTTCACGCCAAGAGACTGCCCCACGCAGTTGTCGCCGGATGGGCGAGGGGGGCTGACTGCCAACACGGGCGGTGGAGTGGTCACCACCCAGCCCAGCGGCCAAGGGGAACCCCTAAGATCGAATGTGGGAGACTGTTTGGGCAAATCTGCGTGGTTGTTTTAACACGTAGGCTTGCGCGACCAATATTATATCGATATCCATTGTACTTGATATGCGTACATTAACCACCCGCCCCCCGCCTCTGGTCTTCGCAGCTGATTGGCTAACAAATGACGACGTCACATTTGTCCTTCCGTCTATTTAAGACCGAAACAGGAGGAGGATTTATCCACAACTCTTGCGGTTCGACCTCGGCAGGCCGCCCCGGTTAACAACCGCCGGGGCGTGCCGACCCTGACGCACGCCGGCGTCCCGCTCTGCGGAGTGCACGGGCAAGGACCTCGCGGTCACGGGATCGGCGCGAGCACCGCACGCGCCCAATAATTACGTCGTCATCGCCATCATTACCATCCCTAACGCCGACAATTAGGGACGGAACGGTTGATCGCGGTTGGGTCTTGGCCGGGAGCCCGTTAAGTCACCGCGGTTACGCAAGGGCAGGGGGCGCGGCTCTTGAATTGCCCGCGCCGGGCCTCGTGCGCCGGTGGGAAACTTCCCGCGAGCCCGGGGTGGGTGAGATCAGCCGAGCCCCGGCCCATCTTGGAGCGCGGCCACCGCCCTTTTGTGGGGTCAAAGGGGCAGCGGCCTCCGCTGTACTCCTCAAGCCGCGAGCGGCCTCCGCTGAAAGGAGCCCGTCGAGGGTACGTGGGCCTCCTCTGCCAAGCCGGCCAGACGTCTTGGTAGCGGTGACAGTACCCGCCCGCGCACTGCACCACCATACGCGACGTGCCGATCCACCGTGAATTGCCCGTTCCCCCAGAGACGGACGTAGAGACCCAAAGGCTTACAGAGACCCAAAGAATCACCGAGAGACACCACGAACTCACATGGGGACGCGCAGACCCGTAGGCTCGCACGGATCATCCGTAGACTCACGCAGACTCGAAGAGACCGACAGACACGCGTAGAGACTCACAGACTCACGTAAGAGAGCCGCGCCATACGGTGCAACGCGATTGACGGATCGCACTTCACGTGGTCACAATCAGGCGGCTCCGTAACCGTTTAGAATTCTGAGACATCTGCAAGTCACATCGTGGACGGATGTCCCGTTCACCGCTGAATCTCGGAACACACAAGCGGCTCCGCGTCAATTTTATTGAGCAGCGCCGTCGTTTTTTAAAAGACGTCGTTACTCACCGCAGAGAACCGTAGCGACACGACCGCCGCGCTCAACGATCAATAAGCCGGCGTCAAACTGTGCCGCACGTAACCCTCCCGCGTGACCTCGTGGGAGCCTCGGCACCGTTAAAGTTCTGTCATTTTTCTTCCGGTTCCGTTGCGATGACGAACGCCCACGTCATCGGAAAACGCAATCGGAAGAAAAAACGGATGTGACGCACGTCATCGGAACGAGAAAGGGTTAAATCCACTCGCCCCCCCCCCCCATCACGTGATTGCCCTCCCCACGACTCACCGGTGGGAGACGGCGTGGAGGGCGTTGACACGGACCGGTTGGAGGCTTCGCCCGTCGGCCTCTCCCAGGTCGTCTCTGCGACGGGAAAAAAAAATAAGCGGAACGGTCGGGGCGCGGTCCGTGCGGCCGGACCATCACAGAGGGGGGGTCGGGGCCGTGGGGTAAGCGGGCGGGACGGGAGCAGAGCACCGGACCTGCAGCCCCCATCCGCGTCCGTCCGCCCGGCAGGGTCAAAAAGGTCACGGGGTTTGGTGGTTAAAAAGTGTGGGTCCTGCCACCTCGTCCGAGAAGTCTGGCACAGTGTGGAAGAGTCGGCGAGTTATCGTCTCTCAAGGGGCTGTCTACAGCAGTGGTTCTTCTTAACCCGGCGTGCGAGATGACCTTTCTGGGGGGGTAAGCGAGGTATTGGCCAGATTTTTTTAGAAGGTAAAGCATGGAAAACACAAATTTAGCACGAGCGCGTAAGTACAACTACTTTTTTAATTTCGATTTAAAGCTTTCGCGACTGCAGGGATTCATATTCTTGGTTCTTTATTTTATTATTTCCCTTCTACGTGACTTTACCGAAAGAACCAAGAATACAACTACTTTGTTTGTATTGATTAGCGTGATAAAAAATATAACGACTGAGAACTAAAGGGTGCGAGGGTGCAGTAAAGGTTAAGAACCACGGCTCTAGAGCTTCCTCTAGTATCACTATCACTAGTTTAATTTCAGCAGGTAAGGCCGCACGAATGATAGCTCAACAAAGTGGCTCATCATCATCACGTGGAAATGTAGAGCAGCAGCCGCGTAACTCTCAACGCATCACGTTGCTTGGAAATGTTGAGGGAAAAACCGGAGGACCCGGAGAAAAATGCACATGACCGCACACGGGGAGAGAGAGAGACACGCAAACTCAAAATATACAGCAGCAGCCGTCAGAGTTGGGATTGAACCCACGACCTCCTTCATACCAGGCGAGGTAGTCAACATCTCCTAGCCACCGTGATGATGATGAGAGAGAGACACGCAAACTCCAAATATACAGCAGCAGGCGTCAGGGTTGGGATTGAACCCACGACCTCCTGCACACCAGGCGAGATAGTTAACATCTCCTAGCCACCATGATGATGATGAGAGAGAGAGACACGCAAACTCCAAATATACAGCAGCAGGCGTCAGGGTTGGGATTGAACCCACGACCTCCCGCACACCAGGCGAGGTAGTCAACATCTCCTAGCCACCGTGATGATGAGAGCGAGAGAGAGACACGCAAACTCCAAATATACAGCAGCAGCAGGCGTCAGGGTTGGGATTGAACCCACGACCTCCTGTACACCAGGCGAGGTAGTCAACATCTCCTAGTCACCGTGATGATGATGAGAGAAAGAGAGAGAGACACGCAAACTCCAAATATACAGCAGCAGCAGGCGTCAAGAGTTGGGATTGAACCCACGACCTCCTGCACACCAGGCGAGGGAGTTAACATCGCCGAGCCACCACGGCGCCTGGGATAACGCCCAGGACCGTGAGAGAGACGCCTACGACTTAGGGAGGCCTTAATCCAGCAGCGGATGACGACGTACACTGCACACAGCGTTGGTGTACGGTGCTTTTTCTGCAATATTCAGCTGTCTTTTCTTGGATTTTCTGTTCGCACTTAGTCACTACAAGATGTTTTCTTGTTCATGTTTTGTTTTTTTTGTTTGTTGCGGTTGCACCCGATTCAAGAGCCGAATGGCTTCACAGGGGCTATACCTAATAAATGAACTTGAAAACTTGAAACTTGATGACTTCAGCACCACTAGAGGGCAGCAGTGGCCAGGCCGTGGTGGGGCAAATCGTGGGGGAAGCCGAATCGGGGGGGGGGGGTCACAGCTCCGAAGCAGCAGAGTAAGCTCGCGTACGACGGGAAAACCGTTCAACAGTAAAACATTTTTTAAAAATTAACTAATTATCATATTTTTACTGGCAAATGAGGTTCCCATAGTGTAGATGCTTGCCCCGAGCTCTCATACTCTGATGGTGCATTGTCTTTGAGTTGTACGCCTTTTGGCGTCATCTGGTCCAACACCATGTGAGACTAGGCTCTAAGGAAAGCTGTCTCGGGTGTGGACCAATCAACTTCAAGGACAGTGCACATTATCAGAGTTATGTCTTTTGTTCGTATTATGGCTGCAGGTATTGCGGTCTATGCAAACATGACTCCTTGTAAAAAGGTGTCAGTTTTGTTGCCAGATAGAAGGGTAAAAAAAACAATTATCAGTAAAAACGACATCACGGCGGTGATCCACTCCGCAACTAGCTCCTGACGCGGTTGTATGTATGTTCGTTCAACTTCTTCTGCAACCGTGCGTAGCAAACCGCGCTACAGATTTCACGTTGACCACCTCCCGGCGGAGGCCGAATCCTGATGAGGTCACTCACGCGATGCAGACAGAGGGCGGTGTGCTTCGTGTGGGTTCGATCCCGACCCTGACGCCTGCTGCTGCTGCTGTATATTTGGAGTTTGCGTGTCTCTCTCTCTCTCTCCACCGTGCATGGTCACGCGGATTTTTGACTCCGGGTCATCTGCGAATTTTGTCCCGCGCTCAATTCGGCTAATTTCCAGCATCTCCAGAGTGAGTCAAAAAAATTAACCCGTAAAAACAAATCCTTTATATGCGTGGCGGCTAGAGTCCTCTCGTCCTCTGGCTTGAGATGGCTGCCACCTATGGGTCAGATGATTGCCTGCCACCATTAAGCAATTGGTAATTAAATATAATAACAAAAAAATCCAAAAAAGTGTAAAATTTTGGACAAAATTTTTCACGAAAATAAATTGTCACGCACAACGAGTCTGTGTGCAAAATGTCAGCTCGATTGGATCACGGGAAGTGGGTTAAAAAACGACCGAAAGATTTGCACGGTCGTAAGCGCGCAAGCAAGCAAGCAAGTGAACTTAATATAAAGGATTTAAAAACAAAACCACCACCACATCGGTTTGACCGTCAAGAGGTTAAGCTCGAGGTCACATTTTCTAAATCAGCTCCGTGATTCCAGACTTTCCGCGGGGCGGGCTCCCTCCGTTAACGCGCGCAGCATCTCGCATTCCTCCGCCAGAGCTCCGAACGGATTCCCCGTCACGCGACCGCGATAAAACCCGGAGGAAATCGACCGCCCCACCACCGGCCCCACCACCCCCCCCCCCAAACAAGACGCGCGGGGGCAAGTGCACCGTAACGATGCCGACGACGCGTGAACAAGACGCACCGGACGTTTCGGCTCGAGAACGAACACGAGGGCCCAAGTATTCCCAGCGAGGGCCCATCCCCCGAGCCAGGAAACGGACACGTGATGGTAAAGCAATCGCCGTTGTCTCTGCTGCGCCCACGCAGGTGTCCACATCATCATCGTCGGCGTCGTGTGGAAGTTCGTGGCACAGCCCTCGAAACACTCTAAATGTGTTTGGAGGGGACACGGAAAAAAAAAGCGGAGGACCCGGAGAAAAAAATCCACGCGAACCACGAGCAGAGAGAGAGAGAGAGACACGCAAACTCCAAATATACAGCAGCAGGCGGCAGGGTCGGGATCGAACCCACGACCTCCTGCGTACCAGGCGAAGGAGTCAAAATCTCCGAGCCACCGTGGCGCTACGAGAATAGAAAATACGCCACGGATGATGTTGAGTTAGCTCGGGCACGAGGGGCCCACTGCCCCACACTGCACCCCCCCCCCCCCCCATCCGAGATCAACTGGAGCCAGGTCACGCGGTGCTTGTGACCCGGGTTATTGAATGAGAAGTAGTAAACGGACCACACAAGACTAACTGCGATTGACCGTACCCCCACAAGGGTTTGCTCACTTCAACTCGCCGCCTCGTGTTGGAAATCCAGGGAAGAGAGGAAAAAATAAAATGTACGGCCTCATCCCTACAGGCAATGATTTACGGCGCTGCCCCAAGCTGCCCCCCCCCTACCCCCTCCCCCTGCCCTCCACCACCCCCCGGGGCAGCATCGCTGGCAGGGATGCACCCCACAACAGCCGCTTGGACGGTCTCACGGAAAATGTGAATCATTTCTAAAACGTAAACTCGGGTCACTCCGGCCAGAAACTCCGCCACCGCCGCCGTTCCTGGCAGCCGCCGTCGGCACGGACGGACGGCTTCCTCGGGACGAGCGCCAACGAGTCGAAGGAAAGTCGTCCGGAGCACTGCAATGAACTTCATCTACACTAACACGGAGTTGGCTTGGTCGCGTAAAATATGAATGCACGACGCCGGTTGCAATTACCGGCGAAACGGCTCGGCGCTCGAATTGTAAATGGTGTGGGGTTTTCCTCTGCAACGCACCGTTTTTGCTGTGCCAGTAACGATTTGGCACGTTTTGTTCACGTGATAAACCTTACTAATTGTCCGTGTCAGGTGGTGGCAGGTTTAACGATGCATTTAAATCTTCTTGGTTCTTTCGGTAAAGTCACGTAGAAGGGAAATAATAAAATAAATTAAATTAAACATAATAAAATACAATTCTCACGACGTTTCGGAAAGACAGCGTCTTTCCGACAGACCTGTTCTTCACCTGAGGACGGCTGCTTGCGTTGTGGCCGAAACGTCGTGAGAATTATTTTACTATGTTTTATTTATTACTTTATTATTTCCATTCTACGTGACTTTACCGAAAGAACCAAGACGATGAATCCCTGCAGTCACGAAAGCTTTAAATCGAGATGCATTTATATTTAAGCGATCCAACCCAAGAAATACAACTTCTGTTATGGATGAAACTAAACGATTTTTTTTATTTTACCAGGTAAGGCCCCCTGAGCTGTGTAGATTTTTTTCAGAAGCGGCCTGGCTATCACTAATGATAGCTCAACGAAGAGGATGATCATCGTCACGTGGACATTTCTAGCAGCCGAGCACTCTAAAAACACGTGATGTTGATGCTAAACGTGGAGGAAAAAAATCGGAGGACCCGGAGAAAAATCCACACGACCTCCTGCGTACCAGACGAGGTAGTTAACATCTCATCACGGAGAAAAAGAGAGACACCGCAAACTCCAAATGTACAGCAGGCGTCAGGGTCGGAATCAAACCCACGACCTCCTGCATACCAGGCGAGGTAGTTAACATCTTCTAACCACCGGCGGTGCTGGGAGAATATAGGTCATAGGTGATGTTGAGTTCGGTAGGGCAATGGGAATTCTTCATCTAAAAAAAAATGAGACAGAGTCCACAGGGTTGGCGGTGAATAATATTTGGAGACTGCACGGTGCACACGATGTGGCCCTGATAGAAATCAGTAATCTCGCAAACAGTCGCCTCCTTTGAAGAATGCTTCTTTCAACTTTGGTGAATGTTTACGTGCCCGTGTAGGGGCAGTTCACCGAACAACATTCTTCGTATTAGGGCCCCAATGGTGCATATGGTGCATCGTGCAGCCCCCAATGATGATTCACTCTTTCTCTCTGCCTCTCTGTCTCTCTGTCTCTCTGTGTCTCTGTGTCTCTCTGTCTGTCTCTGTGTCTCTCTGTCTGTCTCTGTGTCTCTCTGTCTATCTGTCTCTGTGTCTCTGTGTCTCTGTGTCTCTGCCTCCCTCTCTCTCTGTCTCTCTCTCTCTCTGTGTCTCTCTGTCTCTCTGTCTCTGTGTCTCTGCCTCTCTCTCTCTATGTCTCTCTCTCTGTGTCTCTCTCTGTGTCTCTCTCTCTGTGTCTCTGTCTGTCTCTGTGTCTCTCTGTGTCTGTGTCTCTCTGTCTCTCTATCTGTCTCTGCTTCTCTGCGTGTCTCCGTGTCTGCGTGTCTCTGTCTCTCTGTCTCTCTGTGTCTGTGTCTCTCTGTCTCTCTATCTGTCTCTGCTTCTCTGCGTGTCTCCGTGTCTGCGTGTCTCTGTCTGTCTGTGTCTCTGTGTCTCTCTGTGTCTCTCTCTGTCTCACTCTGTCTCACTCTGTCTCTCTCTGTCTCTGTCTCACTCTGTCTCTCTGTCTCTCTCTGTCTCTCTCTGTCTTTCTCTGTCTTTCTCTGTCTCTCTGTCTCTCTGTGTCTCTGTGTCTCTATGTCTCTGTCTCTAACCTCTCTGACCTCTCTCTCTCTCTGTCTCTGACCTTTCTTATCTCTCCGTTCTCTCTAAATCTCCGTCAGGGGGTGCCGTCCCCCGGAATGCCTGAGATGAGATGTCACCGGCTCTGTGAAGAAGCGGGTGCATTCAAGCACCCAATGAATGCTAACATTATCCCCATAATAGCCGTTTGTTTCGCGAGTTTAATTCAAACTTCCGCGACAGAGTTTAAAGTCTTCTGCCGCGATCGTAACACGCGGCATTCACGAGGGGTGCGGTGAGCGCCAGCTTGCGACGGAGAAACGTTTCGGGAGTCCGAGAGTTCAAATGAAATCTAACTTTCACCACAGCGGCCGCTTTGGTGAAAACGTGAACAATAAAAATTAAAGTTTACTTAAAAAAATTATTAAAACGGCAATGAATACCCGTAGTCACTCATATGCATTCATTAACCCCCCTCCACCCACGCACGTTGTGACTACGGTCTGCTCTGGATGGCCCACAGTCGCATACCATTGGAGAGGTTTTTCCCCCCATCTCTATATATATGTAAAAGGGAAATTTGTGAATATGTGTGTCTGTTCGAAATGTTTAGTGTACTTCCCAACATGCAAAAAACTTGAAATTTGGCATGTGGGTAGCTTCCAGACTGTACACAATGCAAAAAGTATAACAATAGACTTTTGTATTTTGGGGGGGGTGGGGGGGGCGCAATAATGGATGTAATATTTTGCAAGACAAGTGAGCGGTGACGTCACACCTGTGACGGGTGACGTCACACACCTGTGACGTCACCCGCATGCTGCAGCGTCACGCAGGGTGCCTGCTGACGTCACGCATCCCCCCCTCCCCCCACCCTCCGCGTAGGCCGCGTGTTCATCCAAGACAAGAATCCAAGTCCCGAAGTCCCGGGGCGGAGCCAGGTTGTAGAGCTAGTTAACAATCAAATAGTGGCTACATCATGGGACCTTCTTTGCCAGTACCAAAATATACTAATAGGTATTCATATTCTTAGGTTTTTTTCGGTAAAGTCACGTAGGTAAAAACATTAAAATTAATAAAAGTAAAATAAAATAAAATTATTATTTTATTAATTTTAATGTTTTTACCGACGTGACTTTACCGAAAAAACCTAAGAATATGAATCCTTGCAGTCACGAAAGCTTCAAATCTAGAATTATACTAATAGGGTTTTCCCCTTTTTTCTGGCAACAAAACCGACACCTTTTTTGTTTGCATTTGACTGCAAGTATTGCAGTTGATGTAACCATGATTCCTTGCAAAAGGTGTCAGTTTTGTTGCCAGAAAAAAGGGGAAAACCCCTATTAGTAATCAAATAGCGGTGGTGGTGGTAGCAATGAGGTCACCGTGCGTGAAGGTGTTGACGTAGTACTTTTGTCCCTGCGGGCTGATGTAGCACTGCCAGCCTTGGGGCAGCGGCGTGCTGCATCGCTCCTCGCCTCCGCCCTGCGGACTCCCCGGAGCTGACATCTGTGGCCCAGCGTGCGTCCAGAGCGAGAGAGAGAGAGAGAGGGACACACAGAGAGAGAGGGACAAGAAAGAGACTTTTGACTTTCAAACAACTTTTATTTCCGCCAGCAGCAAAAGCACTGGAGGCGATTTCGATATGAAACACACAAAGTCACCAGCAAACACAAATGAAAATACTCGCTACAAATCGACGCGCCGTGGCGCTAAAAGCACCGCGCACAACACGAAAGAAAAGGCACGTGGTGGTGGTGGTGGTCATCGCGCACGCCACGGTGACGAGCGAGCGCTTCAGAAGGTGAACACCACGAGGGTGCCGTCCACGCTGGTACAGAGAGGGGCTTTACCGGCTCCCCAGCGGAGACACAGAGAGAGAGACTGAGAGAGAGGGGGACAGGCGATTCGTTACGATGACGTTTGCCGGACGCGTATCGATAGCGCAGTACTCGACAAGTCTGAACTGAAGCCCTTCTCATTTTTGTTATTCGTTCATTCATCCGAAGCGTACGCTGAATAACAGGCGGTCGCTTTTTGGTCACTGGATCGTTTGCTACGAATTCTGCGTAACTTTCTTGGCCACTCGGCCACCGCTGCCGCTCCCTGTGAAGGTTGCCTGGCTTGGCTGGGAAGTTGGTGATTGCGCTCTGGGATGTTGAGGTAGACCACCGTGGGATGTGGCAGTAAACCATCGTGGGCTACGTTTCTTTGCTGCGAGAATTTATTTTCCGTCGTTTGCGCTGCTTTGTTTTGTTTCGGTGTAATATCTAAATGCGTTTATTCATTTTTTTTATTTTGCTCGGTAGTAGGAGTCGGGGTTTTCATTTGCTCGGCGTGTACGGCTGTGCGTGTGTAGGGCTTCTTTCGCGCAGCGCGTAGCCAACCGCGTATACAGCAGCAGGCGTCAGGGTCGGGATTGAACCCGCAACCTCCTGTATACCAGGCGAGGTAGTTAACATCTCCTAGCCACCGTGATGATGATGAGAAAGAGAGAGACACGCAAACTCTTAATATACAGCAGGCGTTAGGGTCGGGATTGAACCCGTGACCTCCTGTACACCAGACGAGGTAGTTAACATCTCCTAGCCACCGTGATGATGACAGAGAGAGACACGCAAACTCCAAATATACAGCAGCAGGCGTCGTCAGGGTCGGGATTGAACCCGCGACCTCCTGTACACCAGGCGAGGTAGTTAACATCTCCTAGCCATCGTGGTGCCAAGCATTACGACGGCCGGTGGCACCGCCTTGCCAACTGTAAATGTGTAATCTCGGTAAATGCTTAACACGAGGTCACACACAGATTAACTTGAGGGTCAAGCCGACTTCCTGGCTCGCAGTTTGTTTGTTTTACGACAAAAAAGAACGCAAACTCCGGCCACGCGTTAGTGGGTGTGTGAACCCACGCCACCTGCCAGAGAATGTGTGCACGTGTGTGCGTGTGTGCGTGTGTGCGTGTGCACGTTTGTGCATGTGTGCGTGTGTGCGTGTGTGCGTGTGTGCGTGTGTACGTGTGTGCGTGTGTACGTGTGTGCGTGTGTGCGTGTGTACGTGTGTACGTGTGTACGTGTGTACGTGTGTGCGTGGATGTATAGTTGGCATAGGAGGAGGGCACAGGCGGTGCATCGGGCAGTTGTCTCAGTCAGTCAAACCCACGGCACCTGCTGGGTCTGCCCCGTGACCTCCTGCCGGCGGGCGTTCGACACTTCACGTGGCCTCAGAGTGCACGTAGCCTGGCACAAGCGTCGTGGTGATGTCACGGCCACTTGGCGGTGAATGGCGGTTGTTGTGGTTGTGTGTTAAAATGTGGCGAGCGGGCAGCGTAGAAGGTTAGCGCGCTGCGAACCCGGTGACCCGAGTGTAATACTCGCTCACGGCCAACACCAGTGGCAATATTCTGAATCGCTCCTGGGCCTCCCCCTAGGTCGACTCAGCCTCAAATGAGTAACTGGTGTGGTGTGTAAACATCGTCACTGGGGAGACAAAGGCGGCCGGGCGTGGTGTTGGCCACCCACCGCCTCGTGTGCCGTGCCGGCCTTCATAGGTGCTACTCGCTAACAGCACTTGCCCCAACAGTCTGTTAGGGCTATACGGGGGATCTTTGCCTATGTTGAACTTCTATCGCACCGTACGTAGCCAACCGTTGCTAATTGGAGGTACGCAAGCAGGGATAACAAACTAAACACTAAAAGTAGTCCTAAAGAATTGAAATAACGTCGTGAGAATTTTATTGTTTTATATTTTTCTTATTTCATAGCTTCCCTTCTACGTGACTTTACCGAAAGAACCAACAATATCAGTTCCCACTAGTTAATGACAACGAACTGAACACAGAAAGCAGAAACGAGCGGCGGGGAGAGCCGGACGTCGCGCAGCTGAGGACCGTCGCGTCGACTCGCCGCCCGTCACGCGAAGAACGTTCACCCGGCGTGACGCTCGCGTGCGTGCGGCCCTTACCGGCGGCGGCCGGGACGAACTCGGCGGCCGTGCGGCGCCCGCCGTCTTCAGCCGGCTGTGGCGGAGCCGCCTCGCCACGCCGAGCGCGTTCACGCGGCGATCACGCGCGTCCGATCGCGTGCGCGGTGACACGCATGTGCGTGGTTACGTGTGTGGCCGTACGGCAAACGCGTCAGCCGACGGCCGGCACGGCTGTCTTGGGCCGTCACCTCATCCGAAAGCGCCGCTTTCGGATGAGGTGAGCTTCCGTGGCCGTCTGGAACGCTCTCCCTTGCGATATATCAGGAAGTCACTGGGAGCTAAGCGATTTTTAAAGCATCTACATTGACACACTCGTTTCTTTTTTATTTAAAGCTTTCGTGACTGCAAGGATTCATATTCTTGGTTCTTTCGGTAAAGTCACGGAGAAGGGAAACAATAAAATGATAAAAATATAAAACAAAATTGTTTGATATTCTCGGCTATTAATGTTCGAGGTGTTTTTTCTTTTGTTTTATATTTTTTTAAATTTCATTGTTTCCCTTCTACGTGGCTTTACCGAAAGAACCAATAATATACACTCATTTCTTTAGAACTGCTTCGTTCGTTCAGTTTGTTGTCGTTTCCCCCCCCCGCACCTCCGATTAGCGTGCTTGTCTACCTACGGGAGCGAAAGAAGTTCAACGCACACACACACACAGGGTCGGCACGGCTTGGGTCCCGGGTGTTAATCGTCGTGGGAACGCTGCAAACATTCCAAACCGCCCTCCTCCTCCATGACTGCCGACGAGTGGCAGAGAAACCAAATTCCTCCGTAAACGATGACGTCTGTTCGCCCCGGCCGAGATCCATCGCCGTTGTTGACATATTTTTTTCCTCCCCCCTCTTACCGCAAACCCTTGGCGGATTTCGAAGACGTCTTGCTTCCCCTTTGACGTCATGGATTTGCGCCGTCCTGGGTTCCACTCCAACCGGATTCATTCCCGGCTCATTTAATGTTCGCGGTGGTTTTTATTCTTTCGGATTTGCGAATTTTTCTTTTTCCATCTCGGTGCCAACAGGAGGCGGTGAGGGATGCGCATGGAGCAGCGTGGAGCGAGCGAGCGAGCGAGGGCTGCCGTACGAAAAGGGCCCTGCTCTTTCACCCGCCAATCGACGCTTCGGCCGGTGTCAAGAACTCGGGCCGAGGTGTGAAGGGGTTTTTAACCAACGCCATCCACAGCATGCAACTCCGGCCGTCGCCTGACGAGGCTGTGACTTTACCGGTGGAAACGCCACGGCACATTGATTGTCAATGTTGTTGTGGGTGGGTTTTACTCTCCAACGCACCACCGGTGTGTGCTGTGCGAGTCACTAATTTTGTTCACGTGACAAGCATTACTAATTGGCTGTTACTTTTCGATTTAAAGCTTTCGTGACTGCAGGGATTCATCTTCTTGGTTCTTTCGGTAAAGCAGCCGTCCTCAGGTGAAGAACAGGTCTGTCGGAAAGACAGCATCTGAATGAAACACCACCAAGCTTGGCAGCGTATATTTAACCTGAGGACGGCTGCTTGTGTTGTGGCCGAAACGTCTTGAGAATTGTATTTTATTATGTTGTATTTTTATTATTTTATTATTTCCCTTCTACGTGACTTTACCGAAAGAACCATGAAGATGGCTGTTACTCTTTGGTTCTTTCGGTAAAGTCACGTATATGATTTTTTTTTTTTTCACCTACGTGACTTTACAGAATGAACCAAAGAGTATGGATCCTTGCAGTCACGAAAACTTCAAATCTAGAATAATTGCCTGTTTCGGGTGGTGGCAGGTTTAACGACACATTTATATATTTACGCGATCCAACCCAAAAAAACTCTCTTCTGGATGATATTGTTCGCGAAAGCCCTACTGCATGTTAAACCAACAAAAACCTCCATCATGGAGAGGTGCATTCATTTTCTTCGTTCTTTCGTTAAAGTCACGTAGAATGGAAATAATAAAATAATAAAAGTAAAACATAATTAAATCATTCTCACAACCTTTAAATCGAAATTTAGGTGCATTCATTGTTTCTTTCATTAAAAAAACGCATTTCCCTCCCACCAACCCCCAACGCAATTTTACGCTAGAGACGCTGACGGCCATGTCAAGACATTCATCCAGCAGCGGACGGACCATGGCCATCGACCGCGACCCCGGCCATCGACCCCGGCCACCGACGCCGCGTGGGCAAGCGCTTGCAAGGCTTCCGCGGCCCGTCGCGATGATTGCTCCCCCTGGCGCATTCCGGCTTCGTGCTGTTGCCACAGCTGGTCTCGGAGATTCTCCAAAGGCGGTGAACTTCAAAGTAGCCTGCGTCCCGTGACTCGCAAATCTCAGCAGGGCAGCCCAGGAGAATTCGACTCGATGGATATCCTTGGGGCCAAATCCGCTGGCCCCAAAACCAAAACTGAACTTTTTATTCTTTAACAGATAAGGCCCCACTGAGCTACGTGACTCTTTATGAGAAGGTCACAAATGAAAGCCCGGTGAAGTGGCTTATCATGTGGAGATTCACAGGAGCCAAACACTCCAAATGGATGTTTCTAAATGTTGAAGGGAAAAACTGGAGGACCCGGAGTAAAATCCAAGCGACCACGGGGAGAGAGAGACATACAAGCTGTAAATATACAGCAGCAGGCGTCAGGGTCGGGATCGAAACCACGACCTCCTGTATACCAGGCAAGGTAGTTAACATCTTATAGCCACGGTAATGATGATGATGAGAGAGAGACACCGCAAACTCCAAATATACAGCAGGCATCAGGGTTGAGATCAAACTCACGACCTCCAGCATACCAGGCGAGGTAGTTAACATCTCATAGCGACGGTAATGATGATGAGAGAGAGAGACACCATAAACTCCAAATATACAGCAGGCATCAGGGTTAGGATCGAACCCACGACCTCCTGTGTACCGGGCGAGGTAGTCAACATCTCATAGCCACTGCGGCACCCCAATGACACGCCACCCCGACAAGTTGGCTGCAACAGATGCCAGAAAGTACTCAGCGGGGTCAGGACGTGGTCATTGCTGGTGTCAAGTTCAGGGTTCACGGGGAGGGGCCGGGCGGCTGAAAGATCAGAGCGCTGAGATGACACCGCATGGGATTGTGGGTTCAAATCCCACGTTCCAGAGGCCTGTAGTTAAAGTGTGGGCGAGGTGATGGTCTCAGCCTAGTGAATAATAATAATAATTGCGCACACACACACACGCACACGCACGTGCGCAGCAAAGCCAAAAACAACCTCCGTCGCGCTACATTTGCTCTCGTACGGCAGGGCTCAGCGGGAAAGTGCTGCCCCTTCCACCGCGCGCGGACCAGACGCCAATCGAAGGATTGGCTTCTCAAGAGGCAATCCTCTGTGATGTCCGTTTCGGTGGCGGTGCCATCCCCTCACGCCACTGGGATTTTTGCACACAGCGTTGGTGTACGGTGTTTTTTTTTCTGCAATATTTTGCTGTCTTTTCTTGGATTTTCTGTTTGCACTTAAGTCACATATATCACTTTGAGATGTTTTTTGTTCGTGTTTTTGTTTTTTGTTTGTTACGGTTGCACCCGTTTCAACTTGAACTTGCTCACCCGGGAGAGAGATCTGAATGCCACCACACACCGGCTCCACCCCACGTGGTCCGTCTGCTCCATCCCGTAGCTCGCGCACGGTGAACACTGAAAACTCCATGCACCTGGCCTGGCACCAAGCCTGCGGTGACGTCACCGCCCCACTCAGTGGGGAGCGGTGGTGTAGCGGTTAGCGCCACGCTGCGCTACGAACCCGGCGACCCGGGTTCAATTCGCGCTCACGGCAAACACCAGTGGGGATTATCTGAACCGGTCCTGGGCCTCTCCTAGGTCGACTCAGCCTCAAATTAGTACCTGGTGCGGTGTGTGAACATCGCCACTAGGGAGACAAAGGCGGTCGAGCGTGGTGTTGGCCACCCACCTCCTCGTGTACCGTTCCGGCCTTCATAGGTGCTAGCTAACAGCACTTGCCCCTACAGTCTGGGAAGGCTATACGGGGGATCTTTGTCTTTGTGTGTGTTACTGTGTATGTGTCACCGTGCGTGTATCAATGCGTCTGTGTTAATGTGTGTGTGGTCCTGGGCCTCCCCTAGGTCGACCTAGCCTCAAAATTGCACGCACACGAAAAAAAAGCTGATCTTTCAAGGAGGAATAAAACCGAAATCAGGTCAACCTCCCAACAGCGGCAGCGGCAGCGGCAGCAGCAGAGGCTTTTGGCTAAGCCGTCAAACAAACACGGCGGTCAGCACATCGCGCAGCGCTCTCAGATGCGCTTCTGCGGCCGTCTGGAACGCTCTTCCCTTCCGATATTAGGAAGACACCGGGAGCAATGACACTTTCAAATCATCCAGATTTACAAAAACTACTTTCGTTAGAACTGCTTTTTGCGTTTCGCCTGTTGACCTTCCCCTGCACCTCGGGTTAGCGCGGTTGTGTCTACGCACGGCGCGAAAGAAGTTCAGCGTACATCGAATGGCCGCGGCAACGCAACCGTGGGGCTTCGGTCCAGTGCTCGAACACGTGCCATGCCATTGTGTGAGAATCTGACCGCGTGCTGTACACGCAGCCGATGATGATGGCGATGATGATGATGATGATGGCGATGATGGTGATGATGATGGCGATGATGATGATGACGATGATGACGATGATGATGGCGATGATGGTGATGATGATGGCGATGATGATGGCGATGATGGTGATGATGATGGCGATGATGATGATGATGGCGATGATGATGATGATGATGGCGATGATGATGATGATGATGGCGATGATGATGATGATGGCGATGATGATGATGACCGTCAACCGCCGATGCACTTGGGCTGCAATACGGCTTGCAGTTCTGAGAAGTGTTCCTTGAATGACTCGTTGTTATTGCAAATGTCACGTCGCCTTGACTTCCACTCCCCCCCCACCCCGTCCTTTTTGATAAAGAAGATAATGTACGAAAAACACGAACTGCAGCCACCACTTTTGGGAACATTGTAACACATTACAATTCCGTTCCATTTTTTAAAAAACTGAGCACACACTTGAGCATAATCACGCGTTCTTATGTCATTGTCCGCGGGTGTAATGACTCATTCGCACGTGTGTTAAAATGTAATTCTACATGTGTACCATTAAGCCGACCGCGCAAATCGGAGGTGCGGGGGAAGGACAACAACACTAAACTCAAAAAAATGTGTGTTCAATCGAGCATAGTGGTGTAGTGTATAGTGTAATGTTTAGTCGTGGTGTGAATAGGAATTTATTGTCGTGTATAGCGTAGTGTGCATAGTGTATATTGTAGTGTAGAGTAGTGTATAGTGTAGTGTGTAGAGTAGAGTATAGTGTATAGTGGTATAGTGTAGTGTATAGTAGTGTATAGTAATGTATTGTAGTGTACAAGTGTAGTGTATAGCGTGGTGTGCATAGAGTATATTGTATAGTAGTGTATAGTGTATAGTAGTGTATAGTGTAGTGTATAGTGTAGTGTATAGTGTAGTGTATAGTGTAGTGTATAGTAGCGTATAGTGTAGTGTATAGTAATGCATAGAAATGTATTGTTCTGTAAAGTATAGTGTATAGCGTGGTGTGCATAGTGTATAGTGTAGTGTATAGTGTAGTGTATAGTGTAGTGTATAGTGTAGTGTATAGTGTAGTGTATAGTAATGTATAGAAATGTAATGTAGTGTAAAGTGTCGTGTGAATTGTAGCTCACAGTAGTGTAGTGTGTAGTATGTATGTTGAACTTATTCTGTAGTCAACCGTACTAATCGTAGATGCATGCCGCTACGTCGTGCATTGCGAGGATCCATTGCGTGCAAACCTTATCGCACGTTCAGCGGTGGAGCGGCAAGCCCTCCGATCACTTCCTGGCCACGGCTAACTTCACTGGCGAGCGATCTCCTGACCCCCACCCCGGGGGGCCCCTTCCACAACCCGGACTGACCGCAATGGTGAAGTATGGCCCGTATAAAAAATAATCCATAACAGAGGCGTTTGGGTGAGATCGCGTAAAAATAAATGCGTCATAATTGTTTTTTTTTACCCTTCTATCTGGCGACAAAACTGACACCTTTTTTTACAAGGAGTCATGTTTGCATAGACCACAATACCTGCGGTCGGAATGCAAACAAAAAACATAACTCTGATAATGTACGCACTGTCCTTGAAGTTGATTGGTCCACACCCGAGACAGCTTTCCTTAGAGCCTAGTCTCACATGGTGTTGGACCAGATGACGCCAAAAGGCGCACAACTCAAAGACGATGCACCATCAGAGTATGAGAGCTCGGGGTAAGCATTTACACCATTGCAACCTCATTTGCCAGTAAAAAAATATACTGGCAAATGAGGTTCCAATGGTATAAATGTGTCGTTAAACCCGCCACCGCCCGACACGGCCAATTCGTGAGGTTTGTCGCATAAACAAAACGTGGTCATTTAGTTGCTAGTCCAGCACACTGGTGGCGTGTTGGAGAGTAAACCCACTACAACATCTACAATTCGAGTGAACCGTGACGTTTAGCAGGCAATTACAAAATCCAGCATCATCAGGCACCTGACAGATTTGTGGAGAAATCCTCCTGTTTCGGTCCTAAATGAATATAATCCTAAATAGAATCCTTAACAACGGTCAGTTGCAATGGTTACGTTTCAAGTTTCAAGTTTTCAAGGTTCATTGATTAGGTACTAGCCCTGTGAGCCATGTGGCTCTTGAGTCGGGTGCAACCGCAACAAACAAAATATGAACGGAGAACATCTTAAAGCGACGACGCGCAAAACAGAAACATCCTGGAAAAACCAGCAAATCTTCCGGAAAAGAAAAAAAGCATCACGTGATGCCGAGGTTGTCTGCCCGTTGCGAGCAACGTTCCGCTGCTTGGGCGGTGTTTGTCTCTGTGTCCGCATGGGACTCCGTGGTGAGTTCCTTCTCTAATGGGCATGATGGGGGGGGACGGGGTTGACGCTTATCTCGTGCTTACAGCCCTGGACGAGTGGTGGAAATTCCCCGTTACTGTGGTGGGCGGGGCAGAGGTGTCTCACGATGGCAATCTAAAACTAAAATGTAAAAAAAAATATTTTACCAGCCAAGACCCCCACTGAGCTATTTGGTTCTTTTTCAGAAGTGACCGGCTTATCACAAGAAGATAGCTCGACTAATTGGCTTGACCTCACGTGGACATTTACAGCAGCCAGACACTGTTGAGTCTAAACGTGGGAGGGAAAAACCAGGGCACCTGGAGAAAAATCCACGCGGCTACAGGGAGAGAGAGAAACACGCAAACTTCAAATATACAGAAAGCGTCACAGGGTCGGGATCGAACCCACGACCTCCTGTATAGCAGGCGAAGTAGTTAACATCTCACCAACAATGGCACCCCACTGGTAGCACAAGCCCTGCACCACACTCACCCCACACACGCATCCCCCGCCAAGCCCACGGAACCGTCACTGTTCGGGTAAAGACCACGGGGCCGCTTGCTTGGGTAATGTTCGAACAGATAAGGGTCAGGGTGGGGGGGGGAAGCTGCTGAAAGATGTTTTTTTTATATGTTTCAAAGGAGGGCCTTGGCTTTGCAATTATGTGGTGGCGGAGATAAGCGTGGCGGCTGAGCGGACCCCGCGGCATGGACTGATGGATTCTGGAGCCACGGCTTGGCTTGGTGGTTTGGCTTGGCTTGGCTGGCCTTGGCTCCTGTGATGAGCGACTGGCAGTCTCGCTGCAAAAGCTCAAGTTGACTTCTGTTTTAACGGGTCGGGGACAGCTCAAGAGACCGGGACAGGGGGCCTCATTTGTGCCGAGCGGGGGGGTGGTGTGGGCCTGGGTAACAGAAATGACAAAAGGCGAATAAAACATTAAAAAATTAACCCGTAAAAACAAAGTTTTTCACTATAAATCCTTTATATGCGTGTTCAATGGGCCACAACCCAGCCCACATTGGTCTTTGAAACGGGCGGCTAGAGTCCTCTCGTCCTCTGGCTTGAGATGGCTGCCACCTATGGGTCAGATGATTGCCTGCCACCATTAAGCAATTGGTAATTAAATATAAAAAAAAATTACCTAAAAAGTGTAAAATTTTGGAAAAAAATTTTCACGAAAAGAAATTGTCACGCACAACGAGTCTGTGTGCAAAATGTCAGCTCGATTGGATCACGGGAAGTGGGTTAAAAAACGACCGAAAGATTTGCACGGTCGTAAGCGCGCAAGCAAGCAAGCAAGTGAACTTAATATAAAGGATTTAAAAATAAAGAAATGCTACGGTGATGAAGCATCATTGAGAAATGGGAAGCATCAGCGGCGATCTGAAACAAAGCCACGCGGCTACCCCCGAAGCAGTTGAATGGCTGTCAAAATCCCGACGTGAATTTGTAATCTGTTGCAATCCCCAGAAATGCCACACGACAAAATAAGGAGAAGAATGGAAAACATTGCACAACCATCAACGAACGTTTATATAATTAACCCCCCCCCCCCCACGTGTCTCGTAAGTTAACCCCGGGGAATATTATTTCAGACCAATCGTGGTACAATTGGCACGAAACAGACGTAGGGTGACAGCGGCCCTCGGATGTAACGAGTCAGCGGAGACAGAGAGGGGTCCACGGGACCAGTTCCGATACGACTCGCCACCGATGCCAGCCGCGGCCGGCCGGGGAAAGCCGATCCCAAGGCAGCCCCCGCCCACGCTGGGAGCACGAAATCACGGCGGCAGCGGCAACAGCAACAGCGCAGATCCCTCGTGCGAAGGTTCCGGGGCGAAGACTGTGGCCCCTTTGTGTTTCCTGCGAGGTTTGCCCCCGTCGAGAGAGAGACGCAGACGAGGAGACAAGGGAGCACTGTGGCCGATGGCGCTTCGTCTGTGCGGGGGGGGGGGGGGCGGGGGTGGAGATGGGACCGCTACCAGAGGGGATCACTCGTCCCAGATCTGGAAAGGGGATCGGCTTCGCCGCCGGGGAAGTCTCTGCGCTGACGTGTCGCCCCACGGCCGTCCACCGGCGGACAGAAGCATAGGAGAGGTCAGAGGTCGCAACCGGGTACCCGGGGGGGGGGGGGTCCCCCCGATCTACGTCGGGGTTGGGGGACTGGATAGCTTGCGACGTATAACGAAACAAGGTATAACGGGGGACTTTTCCCCAATAGAAATACTACCACATGCTAATGGAGGGGGGGGGGCCGCAAGAGCGTAAATATCGCCTCGGCGACGCAAAGCGCACCACAGCACCGAGTAATTCATTTGAGGCCGAGTCGACCTAGGGGAGGTCCAAGGTCCGGTTTAGATAATCGTCACCGGTGTTGGCCGTGAGCGGGAATCGAACTCGGGTCACTGGGTTCGTAGCTCAGCGTGCTAACCGCTGCACCACCGCTCCCCACGCGATAACCTTCACTTGACCACACCACTCACGACCTGCCGATCATAGATGACCTGTGGTTGCACCCAGTTATGTCGCCTCCCCCCGCATCTCCCCCATGCCTCCCCCTCATCGCCCCTACTTCTCCCCCACGTCTCTCCCACGCCCCCCCCCCCATCTCCCCCACACATCTCCCTCTCGTCTCTCCCTCATCTCCCCCACGCCTCCCCCGCGTCTCACCCACGTCTCACCCACATCTCCCCCGCGTCTCACCCGCATCTCCCCCACGTCTCCCCCACGTCTCCACCCCATTGGTGTCCCGGTCTGACCGCTGCGCGTTCGGGTGGCGGGTGGCATCCTGGGCCCTTCCTCCTCGCAAGGCCGTGTCCAGATGGCCCCGTGGTTCACTGCGTGCGCCCTCGCAGGAAGCTGGACGCTCGGACTCGAGAGGGTTTTTAAATCCTTTATATTAAGTTCACTTGCTTGCTTGCTTGCGCGCTTACGACCGTGCAAATCTTTCGGTCGTTTTTTAACCCACTTCCCGTGATCTAATCGAGCTGACATTTTGCACACAGACTCGTTGTGCGTGACAATTTATTTTCATGAAAAAAAATTCCTAAATTTTCCACTTTTTAGGAAAAAAAAATTCATATTTAATTTAAAATACCAATGTGATAAAAATGAAACTCTTACTCAAGAAAAACAGAAATGAATAATACAAATAAAACCGATGCCACGCATATAAAGGATTTACAGTGAAAAACTTTGTTTTTACGGGTTAATTTTTTATTTTTGATGATAATTTTTTGTTAAAAAGTGGAACACGCAGCCCGCAGCGGGCAGAGACCGGCCAGTCCAGCGCCCCCCTTCCCTTCCCGGCACTCGCAATCGTCGCCCACGCCACGTCGCACTTTGACGCTCACTTCGTTTTCGGTTCAAGTCGGGACCGGCGCTGGCACTGGCGGCGGTGCGGTAGGCGAAGGCGCAGCCCTGCAATTACCTCCGATTTACCGCGCCTCCGATTAGCACGGTTGGCTTGGTACGGTGCGAAAGAAGTTAAACATAAATACAAACTACTATACACCACTACACACTACACGACTATACACTGCACTACGATACACTCGGATCAGCACGGTTAGCTACGTACTGCGCAAAAGAAGTTCAACATCCATACCCACATGCATGCTTGGTAACGGCACTGCTGTCAGAAGGACATCCACCAGAGAGAGCTCTAGAGGGTAGTTGGCCTACTCTTCCAAGTTGGCAAGACGTCTCGTAAGAGCTCGGGGTACCCACTCCTTACCCCACCGCACTCGCTGCGCTTGAACCGATCGACACCGCTGGGCGGACGAGACGCTTCGTAGAGGCTTTGCGGAGCTTCGAAGAGCTTCACAGCTCATCGGATTCCTCCGGCCTGAATAAAGATTCCACATTTGAGACGCTTCCACTGTTTGCTTCACTCTGCCACGCCGCGAGATGGGAGTCAAACCCGGCGACCTCTGGGGAGGCGAGTCGTGTGCGCTGAAGGTTCACGCAGCTGCGACATCCCCTCTGCGCCGATTCTTGCCAGTAAACGTTGCTTGCCCTCTGCCGTTCTGCACTAAGACATGGTGCCGATTGTAGATTTCGAAAGAAAAATCTCGTCTCCGTATATATAAAAGGCAAAGTTGTGATTATGTGTGTCTGTTCAAAATAAATATTTAGCGTACTTCCCGACATGTAACAAACTTGAAATTTGCCATGTGGGTACTTTCCAGACTGTACACCATGCAAACATTCTGAAAATACACTTCTGTTTTTTTTTGGGGGGGGGGGGGAGCTCAATAATGCAGAATTTTTTTGCACGGCAAGTGAGCTGTGACGTCACATCTGTCACGTGACCCCCGCATGTGGAAGCGTGGCGCATTGTAGTGTAGCGGTTTAACGCGCCGCGCAACGAATCCGGCGACCCCGAGTTCGATTCCCGCTCACGGCCACCACTGGTGACGATTATTTTAACCGCTCCTGGGCCTCCCCTAGGTCGACCCAACCTCAAAACGAGTAATTGCTCTGCTGTGTGAACATCGCCACTGGGGAGACAAAGGCGGCCGGGCGTGGTGGATCCAAGTCCCTGGCAAAGCCGGGTAGTACAGCTAGCATATTTGTAAAAGGGGCAGCGCGTTCACGACGAAGCCGGTGATTCACACGACTCTGTCTGCCGCACGCGGTTGTTATTTTTACCGGGCCGCTCGTTCTCTTCCAGCGGTCTCGCGCTTAATTGCCGAAAGCGAGTGATGAATTATTAACGAGTGAGCTCCGTCGAAAGAAAATCGCATTTCGCTGCGGGGCGATCTCCCAAATCGTACGACAGACGAATATCGGGCGTGACAAATTCCTCGTCGAACGTGCGACCTTTCCACGTGGCAGTAGCAGCGGGAGGAAATAATCATTTCTAGATTTGAAGCTTTCGTGACTGCAAGGATTCATATTCTTAGGTTTTTTCGGTAAAGTCACGTAGGTAAAAAATTAAAACTTATTTTTTTATTTTTAACCTACGTGAAAAAACCTACGAATATCATTTCTAGATTTGAAGCTTTCGTGACTGCAAGGATTCATATTCTTAGGTTTTTTCGGTAAAGTCACGTAGGTAAAAAATTTAATTAAAATTAAAAATTTTATTTGAATTTTTTACCTACGTGACTTTACCGAAAAAACCTAAGAATATGGAAATAATCATTATGATATAACGATACTTCATCGCTTATTGTTATTATCATGATGATAAATATGCTTGCTTTACCCAGGAAACCCTCACTGAGTCTCTGGATTTGCGGTGATTCTCAGAGTGCGGTGCCTGGTGACCAGCAGGCAGTCCGTGACGATACCACACCCTGTCAACCCACATGGCTTACCCCGGATTCTTGTACAGGGAAATAGAGTTTTCAGATCCGTACGCCGTACAGCCGTGTCATGATGGGACTTTGTAGGATGAACGCTGAGATTCATAAGGGCACCACGGGGTGACCAACAAGGTCTGAATTGGTCTGTAATAAGATAGGCACTGATAAGGGGTTGACAGGTTTGATATACACTACACTATACACTACTATACACAATATACTACCATACCGTGTCAACCCACACGGTTTACCCCGTAGTCTTGTACAGGGAAATTGAGCCGTCAGTTCCATACGGTGTACAGCCGTTTCAATACGGGCAAAACAATAATAATTGTGTCTATTTGTTTGTGTTTCTCCCTTGTGATGGGACTTTGTAGGATGAACGCTGAGATTTATAAGGAGCACGGGGTGACCAATAAGGTCTGGTTTGGTCTGTAATCAAGTAGGGGCACTGATAAGGGGTTGACAGCTCTGGCATCTTTCGATTTAAAGCTTTCGTGACTGCAGGGATTCATCTTCTTGGTTCTTTCGGTTAAGTCACATAGAAGGAAAATAATAAAATAAAAACTATTTAATTTAATTCTCACGACGTTTCGGCCACAACGCAAGCAGCCGTCCTCAGGTGAAGACCAGGTCTCCCCGACAGACCTGGTCTTCACCTGAGGACGGCTGCTTACGTTGTGGCCGAAACGTCGTGAGAAATATTTTATAATGTTTTAATTTTTATTATTTTATTACTTCCCTTCTACGTGACTTTATCGAAAGAACCAAGAAGATGAGCTCTGGCATCCTCTACGTGTAGTCCTGCTGTGGCTGCGATGCAAACGTGGGGTTTGAACCGGACAATGATGACAAAAAGTTAATTGTACGTTTTTTTTGTTCCGGACACTAAATTCATATTTAACTCGCGAGGTAAACAAACCGGTTTAAACCACCCTAACATCTGAGATCTAAATGCCACCCGATTGGTACGGTCGGTTACGTACAGTGCAATCGCACGGTGCAATAGAAGTTCAACATACATAAACATACTACTCTTAGTTTTTGGGTAAAGTCACGTAGGTAAAAAATTAAATTAAAATTAATAAAAATAAAATAAAAATCACGACGTTTCGGAGGCAACACAAGTCTCCATCATCAGGTGGGACCGTCACAGCCAGATCTTGATGCAGCAAATCTGGCTGTGACGGTGCCACCTGATGACGGAGACTTGTGTTGCCTCCGAAACGTCGTGATTTTTATTTTATTTTTATCTATTTTAATTTCATTTTTTACTTACATGACTTTACCGAAAGAACTAAGAGTATGAATCCTTGCAGTCACGAAAGCTTCAAATCTAGAATACATAAACATGAAAATCTTATAGCTGCGTTAAAATACATTTCTAATGTTCCTGTAATACAAGTCATTTTGTTTGAAGTGGCATTCAGAGAGAGAAATGTCTCCAGGGGTGTGGGGCTGGGTGGTCCGCGGGCTATAAACAGGTTTGACAATCACTGCTCTCGAAACTTTTCAGGAGGTTCCTGCCAAGTTTCCCGCAGGAGGGGCCGATGTTGCTGCTGCTGCTGCTTCTGCTGCGATTCCCAAATGAGTAATTTGCAAGCAACTTTTCCAGCATTCGGAGAAAATTCGGCCGATACACGGCAACGTTTTGCGATGTCCTTGTTGTTGTCGCCGTCGTTGTTGCTGGCTTTGGCCGAGAAACGGAGATCTCGGAGCAAAACCCACGCAGATCGGTGAGGAGGAGAAAGAGAGAGCGTAACAAACTCCGCGCAGACATGGGCCCGAGTCCTGCAATCGAACCCAAGTCGTTCTGACCGAGAGCCGCCACCGCAGACTTTGCCGCCCTGCCGGGGGTCGTATGGCAGGACCTTGCAATCACCGCCCACGAACGAACAAACGAGTGAATGGATGGATGGAGGGCCTCTCAAAGGTGACACGGAGCGAGTGTCGGCTTTCAAAGCGAGGCGTGCATCCCCCGCGGCACAATTGGCGGTGAAAAAAATGGGTGCAGCCACGTGACAGCACCGTTAAGGGACAGGAGTTGCACCACCACCACCACCGCCGCCGCCCACCTGTGACCTGGGCGCGGTTGTACAGCGGCACAAAGGAAGCGGTCGTCTCTGCCCCTTGAATGGATGCCGCCCATTGATGTCCCCGACGCGTGTGCCACCCTGGCAAACGAGAGATGATTCGTCGCTGTGTGCACAGACTGGGCTGCCACCTGCCCACACCTGTCAACCCCCTTGTCCAGTTCCGTACCTTATTGCAGACCAAGTCAGACCTTTCGATTTAAAGCTTTCATGACTGCAGGGATTCATCTTCTTGGTTCTTTCGGTAAAGTCACGTAGAAGGGAAATGATAAAATAATAAAAATAATAAAACATAATAAACTAATTCTCACGACGTTTCGGCCACAACGCAAGCAGCCGTCCTCAGGTGAAGACAGACCTGGTCTTCACCTGAGGATGGCTGCTTGCGTTGTGGCCGAAAAAAAAGACAGACCTGGTCTTCACCTGAGGACGGCTGCTTGTGTTGTGGCCGAAACGTCGTGAGAATTATTTTATTATGTTTTATTATTTTCATTATTTTATTATTTCCCTTCTACGTGACTTTACCGAAAGAACCAAGAAGACAAGTCAGACCTTATTGGTCACTCCGTGCCCTAATAAATCTCAACGTTCATCCTACAAAGTGCCACCGCAAGAGGAGAAACACAAACAAATTCATTTTTGATGCCCGTATTGAAACGGCTGTACGCCGTATGGACCTGAAAACTCAATTTCCCTGTACAAGAATACGGGGTAAACCGTGTGGATTGACCGGCATGCCGGTCCCGGTTTTCCCAGCGGTCGTCCTTCTGGGGTAAATCTGTCTTCCTGGAACGTTGAGAGTTGCGGGGAATAATCATCATAACACCGTCCAAAGACAATGGCTTTTCCGGCATTGTGAGATACCACGGTGTTAGTTTTACTATTCTCACGATATGTTCCAGTGCGTTTGAATCTCTCGGGTGGCAACGCCACGCTCTCGCAAAGGGTGCCACGATGACGGGCACCGGAGTGGCGACGGAGTGGCGACTCGTACGCGTTTCTTTAGCGGCGGCACAACCGCAAGCCACGCGTGCATTTATTTACAGAGCCTCCACGCAGGCAGGTCAGAGGCACGCGAGACTCAAAGTTGCTCGGAGGAGCGGATGGGGGCCTTTCGGCAGGGAACGGCACGGCGAGAAGGAGCGATGGTCAAATATAATAATGGAGCGGCAGCCAGGGGACGGAATTTCATCACTGGCTGAAAGTGGAATTTCCATCACTGGCAGAGGGGATGTAAACATTGGATGAGCGCCTAGGATAATGGAAAACCCGAGGCCCTGTATAACCTACAATCCTGTAGAACTCAGGCCCTGTAGAACCTACAGTCCTGTATAACCTACAATCCTGTAGAACCTAGGCCTTGTATAGCCTACAATCGTGTAGAACCTAGGCCTTGTATAGCCTACAATCGTGTAGAACCTAGGACTTGTCTAACCTACAATCGTGTAGAACCTAGGCCTTGTATAACCTACAATCGTGTAGAACCTAGGCCTTGTATAACCTACAATCCTGTAGAACCTAGGCCTTGTATAACCTACAATCGTGTAGAACCTAGGCCTTGTATAACCTACAATCGTGTAGAACCTAGGCCTTGTATAACCTACAATCCTCTAGAACCTAGGCCTTGTATAACCTACAATCCTCTAGAACCTAGGCCTTGTATAACCTACAATCCTCTAGAACCTAGGCCTTGTATAACCTACAATCCTCTAGAACCTAGGCCTTGTATAACCTACAATCGTGTAGAACCTAGGCCTTGTATAACCTACAATCCTCTAGAACCTAGGCCTTGTATAACCTACAATCCTCTAGAACCTAGGCCTTGTATAACCTACAATCCTCTAGAACCTAGGCCTTGTATAACCTACAATCCTCTAGAACCTAGGCCTTGTATAACCTACAATCGTGTAGAACCTAGGCCTTGTATAACCTACAATCGTGTAGAACCTAGGCCTTGTATAACCTACAATCCTGTATAACCTACAATCCTGTAGAACTTAGGCCCTGTAGAACCGAGGCGAATGGAAACCCCGAGGCAGAACAAACGAGACAATGGAAATGAGACTCAAGAAACGTGTTGATTCATGATTCTAATCTTGACCTCAAATCTAAAAAATTGACGGAATTAAAATTTCATGGGGGGGGGAACGGGGGCAGCAGCGAGTTAATAGTCACATGCCTATTGGATCTTTGTCAACAGTCTGCTAAGGCTGTACGGGATCTTTGTCTTTGTCTGTTTTGTGGCTAACACCCCACGTGCCGGTGTGGTTGTCAGCCGTGGCCACTTGCGGGACACACCGATAAGTCGGTTAGTGGGCAGAACGTTTGCCGCCCCCGTTACAGAAGTTTAAACAGTTCGAGTCCAGCGGCCGCTCTGGTTAATACCTGCCGTTTTTTGTTATCCGTAACAAAAATGTACTGACCGCTACGCGCAGTCCCGCTTCACAGAGGACGTTCAAGCTGCCGTGGCCTCATTAGCAAAGAATATAGAAGCCGATTTAAAGCTTTCGTGACTGCAGGGATTCATCTGCTTGGTTCTTTCGGTAAAGTCACGTAGAATGTAAATAATAAAATAATAAAAATAAAACATTATAAAATAATTCTCATGACGTTTCGGCCACAACGCAAGCAGCCGTCCTCAGGTGGAGAACAGGTCTGTCGAGGAGACAGAGTCTGAATTCTGAATCTGAACCTATGAAGAACCAAGAAGAATATAGAAGCCACTGAGCGTCACTGTCCGAATTTTCCAACGTTGAACAACATTGCCACATGCAGATCGCTCCATCGCGATGTTGGAGTACGTGGCCATTATTGATACCGATTGCAAAGCAACTTGGCAGGAACCCCACCGAAAAAAATGCCATGAGGCTCTTTGTGGTTGTGAGCGTAAACAAGCGTAATCGTATTATTTCTTTTTCGAGCTCACGGCATCACATTGCGCTAGCCATTGTGCTAGTACGCCCCCAACCCCCCCCCCACCGCACACTAAGACCCGCCACTGCATAGCTATTAACAGCCTTTTGGACAAGTGTTGGTAGAGACCACCTATGAAGGCAACCGGCACTGCACACGAGCGGACGGTGTGGCCAGGAACACAGCAACAACAACAACAACCGCCGTTCACCACTAAGTGGCAGTGACATCAGCACAGCGCTCATGTCAGGCTAGGCACACTTTGAGGCCGCGTGAAGTGTCGAACGCCCGCTGGCAGGAGCTCAACGGAACAGACCCAAAGTGCCATGGGTTGACCCACTGAGATGGCTGGCAGATGCACCAGCTGTGTCAACTCTCTGCGCTTTAGCCACCCGGCGCTCCGCTCGTTGTTGTGAGCGTCGCTCCTCTGCCCTCCGTTGTTGCTGGAGGGCGACTGCCTCCAACTGCCCAGTAGCAGCGTCCTTCACGAGCCTCCCCCTCCACAGCAACACTCCCCCACACATCTCCGATTAGCACGCTTGGCTGCGTACGATGTGAAAGAAGTTAAACATACATACAAAGATCTCCCCTATGCATACATACACAGTCATTCACACATGGACACATGTCCAAAGACAAAGCTCTCCTGTATAGCCTCAACAGAGTGTTGGGGCAAGTGTTGTTAGCGAGTAGCACCTATGAAGACCGGCACAGCACACGAGAGGATGGGTGACCAGCACCATGCCCGATCGCCTTTGTCTTCCCAGTAGCGATGTTTACACACCGTGCCAGATACTCATTTGATGCCGAGTCGACCTAGGGGAGGCCCAGGACTGATTCAGATAATCATCACTGGGGTTGGCCATTAGCGGGAATCGTCAGGTTCGTAGCGCAGCTCGCTAACTGCTGCACCACCGCTCCCCACCCACATGAACACATGCACACTCACACACACACACTTTCATACACAGATGCATAACAAAGACATGCATACTTACACACATTCATACTTACATATATTCATACTTGCACACATACTGACGCACACATTCATACACACATTCATTTTTACACACATATCCGTACTTGCACACATTCATACGTACACACACATCCGTACTTACACACACACGTTCATACTTACACACAATCGTACTTACACACACATTCATACATACACACACATCCGTACTTACACACACATTCATACGTACACACACATCCGTACTTACACACATTCATACATACACACACACACGTTCATACTTACACACACATTCATACATACACACACATCCGTACTTACACACACATCCGTACTTACACACAAAATCGTACTTACACACACACTCATACTTACACCCACACTCATACGTACACACACATTCATACCCCCCCCCACCCTCGTGTTGCTAGGAGATGGGGGGGTGGGGGTGCTGGAGGAGGATATGGGGTCAGGCAGTGGCTCTGGGTGTCTTGTGCGTACGGGAAGTGACAGGAGAGGGGAGAGGTTCACTGACAAAGCCCCTCCAGTTCAACACGATGATTACATTATTGACTTCCCAAATTCCTGACATTTCTTACTCGGGGTCTAATCCGTAGCTCGGGACAACAGCGAGACCACCCCCACCCCCCCCCATTTTCCTCTCTCTCTCTCTTGTTTTTTAATCTTCCAGAACACACAAAAAAAACACAGAGAGTGCTGAACTGGACAAAATGGCTTGTGGGGCTGGTGATGTACAAAAATAAAATAAATATTCTTGTTTGTTTAGTCTTGGTTCTTTCGGTAAAGTCACGTAGAAGGGAAGTAATAAAATAATAATAAAATAATAAAAATAAAACATTTTTATTTTATTTTATTATTTTATTACTTCCCTTCTACGTGACTTTACCAAAAGAACCAAGAAGATGAATCCCTGCAGTCACGAAAGCTTAAAATCGAAATTCTTGTTTGTTGTTGTGTGTGGGGGCACGGAGAAAGAGAGAGACATGTAAATTTGATCCAACTAGAATTTCGGCGGCCTCAAGTCTCATAACGTCTGTCTTGATCTTACTCCTGCCGAGGGCTTCTGAGCCATTGGCCTCCTCGTACGTCATCCCCCACTGATGTCCTCCACCCCCCCCCCATCCCTCCGCCTCCCCCAATGTGTGCAGATATTACTGAGCAGAGCTCGCAAACGGGTTTTGATTCCTTACCCGTACCCGGCTGCACCAGGGTCGCAAACGGGTACCCGTACCCGGCCGTACCCGTACCCTACCCGTACCCGGCCGGGTACGGGTATGGTACGAGTGTCGGGTACCTGATTGCGACCTCTGGGATGAAGCCATGTTGCAGGCGCGGGTGTGTTGATTCTATGAACTTGAATTGTGAGAAGAGACAAGACGTTGGGAAATGAGTGACAAACAGTTACTCACCAGTGACTCACGGCCTACCCGTACCCGGCCGCACCAGGGTCGCAAACGGGTACCCGCACCAGGGTCGCAAACGGGTACCCGTACCCGGCCGGGTACGGGTAGCCGGGTATCGGGTAGGGTACGGGTATCGGTTACCCGGTTGCGACCTCTGTTACGGAGTTTAACACCGAGTAAGTAAGTAGGCTTTCGCGACCAATATCGTCCACAATAGAGGGGAGCTTTTTCTTGTTTTGGGTTCGATCACGTGATTATGAATGTGTCGTTGAACCCGCCACCACCCGACGCAGCCGATCAGCGAGGTTTGTCACGTGAACAGAACGTGGCCAATTCGTGATGCCGGTTGTAATTACTGGCGAAACGTCGTACTCGGATTGTGAATGTTGTGGATTTGCTCTCCAACACACAAGCGGTGTTGCTGTACTAGTAACGAATTGGCCACGTTCTGTTTACGTCACGAACCGTACTCCTAATTGGCTGTGTCGGCTGGTGGGGGTGGTGGTGCTGGGGGTGGTAGTGGGTGGTGTGGTAGGGGTGGTGCTGGGGGTGGTAGGGGGTGGTGTGGTACGGGGGGGTGGTGGGGGTCGTGGGTGGTGGTAGTGGTGGTGGTGGTAGTGATGGGTGGTGGTGGGTGGTGGTGGTGGGTGGTGGTGGTGGGTGGTGTGGGTGGTGGTAGTGGTGGTGGGGGTGGTAGGGGTGGTAGTGGTGGTAGGGGTGGTGTGGTAGGGGTGCTGGTGGTGATGGGTGGTAGTGGGTGGTAGTGGGTGGTGGTGGGTGGTGTGGGTGGTGGTGGTGGTGCTGGGGGTGGTAGTGGGTGGTGTGGTAGTGGGTGGTTTGGTGGGGGTGGTGCTGGGGGTGGTAGGGGGTGGTGTGGTACGGGGGGGTGGCGGGGGTCGTGGGTGGTGGTAGTGGTGGTGGTGGTAGTGATGGGTGGTGGTGGGTGGTGGTGGTGGGTGGTGGTGGTGGGTGGTGTGGGTGGTGGTAGTGGTGGTGGGGGTGGTAGGGGTGGTAGTGGTGGTAGGGGTGGTAGTGGGTGGTGGTGGGTGGTGTGGGTGGTGGTGGTGGTGCTGGGGGTGGTAGTGGGTGGTGTGGTAGTGGGTGGTTTGGTGGGGGTGGTGCTGGGGGTGGTAGGGGGTGGTGTGGTACGGGGGGGTGGCGGGGGTCGTGGGTGGTGGTAGTGGTGGTGGTGGTGGGTGGTGGTGGGTGGTGGTGGTGGGTGGTGGTGGTGGGTGGTGTGGGTGGTGGTAGTGGTGGTGGGGGTGGTAGGGGTGGTAGTGGTGGTAGGGGTGGTAGTGGTGGTAGGGGTGGTGTGGTAGGGGTGCTGGTGGTGATGGGTGGTAGTGGGTGGTGGTGGGTGGTGTGGGTGGTGGTGGTGGTGCTGGGGGTGGTAGTGGGTGGTTTGGTGGGGGTGGTGGGTGGGTGGGTGGTGGTGGTGGTGCTGGGGGTGGTAGTGGGTGGTGTGGTAGTGGGTGGTTTGGTGGGGGTGGTGGGTGGGTGGGTGGTGGGGGTGGTGGGTGGGTGGGTGGTGGTGGTGGTGCTGAGGGTGGTAGTGGTGGCGGTCGGAGTGGGGGTGTTGGTGGGTGGGAGGGTCACTCTTGCCAATGAGACTCTCCCCTGACTCTCTCGACTTCCCCACTGTGTTGGTTCCACCACAAGGCGTCGACATCACAGCGAGTGGCCACCATCGCAGTCGACAGTAGCAGCGAGTGGCCACCATCGCAGTCGACAGTAGCAGCGAGGGGAGTCACCAAAAACGAATCTCCGTCTTCACGGGTTTTGTATTCGCGCGATGCGTTAAAGTATTTTAGAGTAGCGGGGGAGGGGCGGGGGGCTTGCAGGCAACTTGCATGGACAACCTCGCAGCATCAGAATATGTATCTATGGGGCCGTCCATAAATGACGTCACGCGATTTTGAACGATTTTTGACCCCCCCTCCTCGTCACACGGCGTCACAAACAGACCCCCCCCCTCAAATATGACGTCACAAAGCTCTGCCCCACCCCTCCCACAAAACCATATTTCCATTTTGAAAATAAAACATGCTTCAAATCGCTTTAAACTATCGTCATTGTAGTGCGTATTTAATGTGGCGCTGCACTCTGATGTTGTAGGAGAAAAATGTATTAAAAAGTTTATTTAATTAAGTCTATTTATTTAAAGTTGCGCATTTTGATGCGACGTCACATTTCTCAAACCCCCCCCCCCCTCGTCACACATCGTCACAAACGTCTGACTCCCCCCCCCACCCCCCAGATGCGTGACGTCATTTATGGACGGTCCCTATACTGGAGGAGGAATCCGAGGAGCTACAAAGCTCTTGTTCTCACAGCCGTCCAGTCTGGGCTCGGCGTGAGAACGTTCCAGCAGCAATCAGATGCCATTACGCCAGAGGTCGCAACCGGGTACCCGATACCCGTACCCTACCCGATACCCGGCTACCCGTACCCGGCCGGGTACGGGTAGCCGTTTGCGACCCTGGTGCGGCCGGGTACGGGTAAGGAATCAAAACCCGTTTGCGACCTCTGCTTCACGCTCTCATTAGCACATCGTTCCGTATAAATGTCAACACACACACACATTTGGTGTACATTAGCTCCAGAGCGTCAACTACAAACCATTTTTTGTTGTTTTATCTAACCAGGTGAGGCCCCTCCGCTGAGCTGTATAGACTGTAGCTCTTTTTTTCTCTTCTTTCAGAGACGGATCTGTTTACCGCTGACGATAGTTTGGGGACTTATCATCGCGTGGAAATCTACAGCCAGCGGAACGGCGCGTTCATAAAATGCGGGGGGTAGGAGGAGGGTAAAACCGGAAAAACCGGCGGACCCGGAGGGAAAAATCACGGTGAGAACAACGCAAACTCAGGTGCCAAGGGTCCGGAATCGAACCCACGACTTCCTGCGCACCAGGCGAGGGCGTTAACATCTCGCCGGCTGCAGCTGCAACCGCCGCTTGCTTCAAACACCCAACTGGGCAGATCTGACCACGCCGGTCTCCACCGCTTTACACGTGGCCCAGCACACGCGCACACGTGGTCCAGCACACACACACACGTGACCCAACACACACACACACGTGACCCAGCACACATACACACACGTGACCCAGCACACACACACACTCACACGTGTCCCAACACACACACACACGTGTCTCAGCACACACACACACACACGTGGTCCAGCACACACACACACACACGGCCCAGCACACACACACACACGTGGCCCAGCACACACACACACACACGTGGCCCAGCACACACACACACACACACGTGACCCGGCACACACACACGTGGCCCAGCACACACACACACGTGGTCCAGCACACACACACACACACGGCCCAGCACACACACACACACGTGGCCCAGCACACACACACACACACACGTGACCCAGCACACACACACACACACGTGACCCGGCACACACACACACGTGGCCCAGCACACACACACACGTGGTCCAGCACACACACACACACACGGCCCAGCACACACACACACACACACGTGGCCCAGCACACACACACACGTGGCCCAGCACACACACACACGTGACCCAACACACACACACACGGCCCAACACACACACACACGGCCCAGCACACACACACACACGGCCCAGCACACACACACACACGGCCCAGCACACACACACGTGACCCAACACACACACACGTGGCCTAGCACACACACACACGTGACCCAACACACACACACACGTGACCCAACACACAAACGCGTGACCCAACACACACACGTGACCCAACACACACACACGTGGTCCAGCACACACACACACGTGGCAGCCGTGTATGCTGGGTGAAGGCCGGACGAAATGAATCGACGTAAACGATTGGTACGAAGCAGTACGGCTGCGAAAGCCAAACGCGGAACGTCCTCCCCCCCCCCGCGTTGTTACGGCAATCGCGCCGCGCGAGGTTTTCTTTGGCTGGCACCGATACGCGCCGTTCGGCGCCGTTGTCCGACGTTTCGCTCCAAGGGGCCGTGAGAACTTCTCGAGGAAGCGGAATCAAAGGTTCGATCGAACGTGGTCAACGCTGCGTGTTTGTCCGCCGCCAGTTCGCGTCGCGCCCACAGTGGATCCGTCGTTGCGTCCCAAGATTTGTCGCTCCACGTGCCGGGGGATCTTCGGGAACCGAAACGAAGAAGCTCGCGGTGGCGAAACGTCGGACGTCGTGCCGATCGACACGCAGCACGAACCGACGACGCCACCGCTGTGGCAGCGGCGCCACGGCTAGGAGATGTTAACAATCTCGCCTGGTGTACAAGAGTGCGTGGGTTCAATCTCGATCTTGGCACCTGCTGTATATTTTTGGTTTGCACGTCTCTCTCTCTCATCATCATCACGGTGGCTAGGAGATGTTGACTACCTCGCCTGGTCTACAGGAGGTCGTGGGTTCAATCCCGACCCTGACACCTGCTGCTGTATTTGGAGTTTGCGGTGTATCTCTCTCTCTTCCCGTGGTCGCGTGGATTGTTCTCCGGTTCCTCCGGTTTTTCACCACACATTCAGAATCAACGTCACGCGTTTACAGTATTTGTCTGCTACCGATTTTGGCACGAGAAGCCACTTCGTGGAGCTATCCAATGTGGCCAGGTCGCTTCTGTAAAAGAGCAACACAGCTCAATGCGGCCTTGCCTGGTGAAACAAAATAAATAGCAATAACAAAACATAGCAATTGGATACCAGTGTCTATTTGCTTGCAAAACATGAATCTGTTGACTGAGCAACACGGGATAGCCACCATGTGATTAACAGCGCTTAACTGTGGGTACAGCCAGCATGGTGTAGTGGTGGCGGCGGCAGTGTCTATCTCACTCCCTATCGGCGAACCGAGTTTGATTGCCAGCCACGGTGAGCGATGCCAAAACCATTCCTGGTATGCAGGGGGTCATGGGTTCCATCCAGACCCCGACGCCTGTTGTACATTTGAAATTTGCATGTTCTCTCTTGCCGTGGGTCGCGTGGATTTTTATCCGGGGTCCTCCGGATTTTTTTTGCTCCACATTTAGAATCAACATCACGCGTCTTGAAGAGAATTTTGGCCGCTATGAATGTCCACGTGAAAGGCCACTTGATTGACCTACTGTCATTTTTGGGCCTTGCCCGATAAAACTTTTTTTTTATAAAAAAAAAAATATTTCTATAGTTTATAGTTTAACCCCCATGGCCAACAGGGTACACAGTGTAGCCTTCATCCAGCAGTGGATTGACAACAGCCTGGACGCAGCTATTCCTATTTTCGCAAAGTTCTGGTCGATAAACCCCAGACGCAAGCCTTCACACGTTACCACTGCAGACCCAAACCGCGCAGCCAGGAGACATTTAAAAACAATGCCTTGCTGCTGGGTTGATGATTGCCTTACACGTGGCATAAATGATTAAGAATTCATCAGGTGGAGAGAGTTCACGGAGAGGCTAAGGCACACACAGAGAAGACTACATCCCAGGCTCCTCCCCCTCTGCATGTCTCTTTTCACCCAATTACATTCGCGAGCATCACGCAGAGCGAGCGTGTTGGACTTAGTGCTCGAGAGCGGGTCCGTGGCAGTGTGGGATGAATCTAGTGCGGGGCCTGTAGCATATGTTATGAAGGGGCCCTACATAAAATTAAAATAAAACACTTAACTATTAAAACACGTACATTTTTAACTTGCATAGTAAAGTAATTGTAATTTTTTCATTTGCTATACAGCCGGATAATACGGAAAAGCGCTAACCTTAAACACCCGGTCGTTCGTAAAAGTTGAAGGCAGTATAGTACTATAGTAAGAGCAAGTGCATTAATCACTGAACCGGAATTGATAGCTTGAAAGCATTTAGCGCGGGGCCCTTGAAAGTGCGGGGACCGTAGCATGTGTAGCTACTACACATGTGTAGCTACTACACATGTGTAGCTACTACACGTGTAGTAGATACTACACATGTGTAGCTACTACACATGTGCAGCTACTACTTGTGTAGCTGCTCATGTGTTAGCTGCTCTTGTGTAGCAGCTACACGTGCAGTAGCAGCTACACGTGTAGTAGCTACTGCACATGCAGCAGCTACTGCACGTGCAGCAGCTACTGCACGTGCAGCAGCTACTGCACGTGCAGCAGCTACTGCACGTGCAGCAGCTACTGCACGTGCAGCAGCTACTGCACGTGCAGTAGCTGCTGCACGTGCAGTAGCTACTACACGTGTAGCTGCTACTGCACGTGCAGCTGCTACTGCACGTGCAGCTGCTACTGCACGTGCAGCTGCTACTACACGTGCAGCTGCTACTACACGTGCAGCTGTTACACGTGCAGCAGCTACTACACGTGCAGCAGCTACTACACGTGCAGCAGCTACTGCACGTGCAGCAGCTACTGCACGTGCAGCAGCTACTGCACGTGCAGCTGCTACTGCACGTGCAGCAGCTACTACACGTGCAGCAGCTACTACACGTGCAGCAGCTACTACACGTGCAGCAGCTACTGCACGTGCAGCAGCTACTACACGTGCAGCTGCTACTACACGTGCAGCAGCTGCTGCACGTGTAGTAGCTACTACACGTGCAGCTACTACTACACGTGCAGCTACTACACATGTAGTAGCGAGCCTCAACCGGCGCGGAATTCCGCCAGCCCCCTCGCCCCCCCACCCCCTGTCACCGTGGGCGCGAGCGGTGGCCGGGGGATTAACGGGAGATTTGGGGATTGTCCGCGCCTCGCTGGGCACGGGGACCACGTGGCCGCTACGTCTGCCACGCGAGGAATGCGACCACCCTCCCCACCCCCAGCGGTGACAGCTCCCCGACCGCGGTGTCTCACCCGAGTTTGGGGCCACGGACATGAAGCGGAGCAGCCCGGGCTAACTCGCCAACTATTAAATAAACATCTGCTTGGTTCTTTCGGTAAAGTCACGTAGAAGGAAATAATAAAATAATAAAAATAAAACATCGTTAAATAATTCTCACGACGTTTATTATGTTTTATTTTTATTATTTTATTATTTCCTTCTACGTGACTTTACCGAAAGATCCAAGAAGATGAATCCCTGCAGTCACGAAAGCTTTAAATCGATATTAAATAAACATTTTTCGATTTAAAGCTTTCGTGACTGCAGGGATTCATCTTCTTGGTTCTTTCGGTAAAGTCACGTAGAATGGAAATAATAAAATAATAAAAATAAAACATCATAAAATAATTCTCACGACGTTTCGGCCACAACGCAAGCAGCCGTCCTCAGGTGAAGAACAGGTCTGTCGATAAGACAGAGTCTGAATGACACGTCCTTGGGCTTGGAGCGTCTATTTAAGCTGGGAGGGGGAGGAGGAAGAGCGCCTTGACAAAATAATTTGCATATCAAGAGGAATTTTAACATATTTATGTAATATTACACTATGTATTATTCTACCCATCCTACTGCACACCATAAACAATTTTTTTTATTTTACCAGGGAAGGCCCCTACCGAGCTTTGTAGTTCTTTTTTCAGAGGCGACACTGCCCATCACAAAGTTCATTTATTAGGTATAGCCCTGTGAGCCATTCGGCTCTTGAATCGGGGGTGCAACCGCAACAAACAAAAAACAAAAACATGAACAAGAAAACATCTTAAAGTGACTATGTGCAAACAGAAAATCCAAGAAAAGACAGCAAAATATTGCAGAAAAAAGCACCGTACACCAACGCTGTGTGCAAAAATCCCAGTGGGATGCAAGTCAAACAACAACAACAACCACAAGACAACTTAGATTCAGGCCATCAGTCTAACTCTGTACTACAACAAACAAACATGGCCAAACCAAAAAAACTTTTCTAAAATCACCAAAATAAAGCCATAAAAGCAATGAAACAGTAATCATAGGAACAAATGGAAGCTCCACCAAGTGGCTTATCGTGATCACGTGGGCATTTACAGCAGCCGCGTGCTCGAAAAGCACGTTTCTGCAGACTCGTGAAGACCCATAGGATTACAGAGACCCACAATCATGGAGAACCACAGAGACTCATACTCATAGAGACTCAAAATGAGCCACGGATAGCCAGAGACTCGTTTTGAATATTCATCGCGACCCATACTGAAACTAAACTATTTTTTGTTATTTTACTAGATAAGGCCCACTGAGATAGCTCTTTTTCAGAAGCGATTTGGCCACAAATAATAGCTCGACCTAATGGCTTATCACGTGGAAATGTATCGCAGCCAAATACTCTGAACACACGGTGATGCTAAAATGTGCAGGGAAAAACCAGAGGACCCGTAGAAAAATCCACGCGACCACGGGGAGAACACGCAAATTCCAAATATACAGCAGCAGGCGTCAGGGTCGGGATCGAACCCACGACCTCCTGTATACCAGGCGAGGGAGTTACAATCTCACCACGGAGAAAGATGCAAACTCTAAATATTCAACAGGTGCCAGGGTCGGGATCGAACCCACGGCCTCCTGTATACCAAGCGAGGTAGTAAACATCTCACCACGGAGAGAGACAGACATTCATATTCCAATTATACAGCGGGCGTCAGGGTTGGGATCGAACCCACGGCCTCCTGTATACCAGGCGAGGTAGTAAACATCTCACCACGGAGAGAGACAGACATTCATATTCCACATATACAGCGGGCATCAGGGTCGGGATCGAACCCACAACCTCCTGCATACCAGGCGAGGTAGTTAACATCTCGCCTCCCAACCATAATAAACGAGCCGCTACTGCGTGACGGAGCCATAGCTGAGAGCATAAGTAGAAGCTGAGCGGAATCCCATCGCTGCATCGGGTTCGTTTCTTTTTACCAACTCACCCCCTCCACCCCACATTGGCAAAAGCGCCCAGCTCCCTTCTTCCAGCAGCGGTGCGAGTGAGCGATTGCAGGCTCTGCGCCGTTTCACCCTTTAAACCGAGGCGGCCGAACGCACAATTACGGCGATGCATCATCGCCGGAGGGGGCTTCTCCTCCCAGCAGCAGCAGCAGGGATTAGGAAATTCACGGTGGCTTTCATGTCTGACTGTGGTCACGCATCATCACCAGCCACGGTCAAGCCACTGCTGGATTAAGGCGTCCCCGGAGGCATCGGCCTTCCCTCGTGGTTGGTGGCGGTGACGGGGCCCAGCGGTGGGGCCTTTGCCGAGGTCCGTGGTGCGAATCCAGCAGGCCGCCCCGGTTAGAACCGGAGGAGAATGAACAATTCTGGCCATCGCCTCGTGAGGCTGGTTGTTGTGATCGCCGGCGAAACGTCGCTGTGCTCGAATTGTCAACGTTGTGGGTTTACTCTCCAACACACCACCGGTGATGCTGGATGCAATTACCAGCGAAACGTTGTACTACTCAAATTGTAAATGTTGTGGTTTCACGCTTCAACACAACGGTGGGCTAAAGCAGTGAACTATTTGTCTTTTGTCAACGTGACACTTTTTTACCGATTGGCCGTGTCGGGTGGTGGAGGGTTACGACACATTTATAAATAACGCGATCTAAACCCAAAAACGTTGATTATGAATAATATTGGTCGCGAAAGCCTACGTGTTAAACACCACCGGTGTGTGTGTGTGTGTGCGCTGGAGCCGCGTCTAAATTGCCACGTTCTGTTTACGTGACAAACCTCGCCAAGTTGGCCGTGTCGGGTGGCGGCGGGTTAGCGACGCATTGACACTTACGCGATCTGAACCCAGCAACGAAGACTTGAATATGGAGCGTTAACCGCCGTGACTTCCCGACTCACCCCGAGTGGACACCTGTGGACGTCCGCCGCCGTCACGGTTCAAAATTCGCCAAAAAGCTCGAACTACGTACCGGCAAATTACTCGATTGGGATCCCGCGCACGGCAGCAACACCGCCTCTCCCCCCCCCCCACCCCCCCACCGTGAAACTACAACGGCCCATCCGTCGTCCTTCGTGACGAACTCCTTGCAAGGCCCCGCGGGGCCGATACGTAGACGCGCCCGCTTTGTCGCGATGGAAAAGCATCCGAATAGGTACCAAGAGTAAAACCTAATTGTTGTTTTTCACACGTTGATACTGGCAAAAAAAGGTATCCCATGATGCAGCTGCTCGCCCTGCAGCTCGAAATGCTCTGCTACGCGTGGCGTTGTCTGCGTGCTGTTCGCATTTTGGCGATGTTCTCTGGTCTGACCTGGTGGTGAGGCTAGGCCATGAACAAGGCTGCCGTCTCTGGTGTGGGCCAATCAGTTTCAAAGACAATGCCATAGATGATTACACTGGTCAACAAAAACAATTTCATTTTTTTCTGGCCTGGACTTTTGCAGCTGTTTTAGACTAATTTCAGAGTGCCGATTCCAAATCTGATCTCAGATTTGCTCTATCACATTTTTATGCTATCGGTATACCCCATTTTAATTGATTTTACCGGAAATTAACTTTGTCACTTATGATTGCAAGTTGTTGCGAGTCGGTGACTGCTTTAGTGTCACAATATGGCAGAGGTTTGGACTCGAGTCATGTGACTTGGACTCGAGTCAGACTCGAGTCATGAATTTGATGACTTGCGACTCGACTTGGACTTGCATAACAATGACTTTGTCCCACCTATGAGATGTGGACTCGAGTCATGTGACTTGGACTCGAGTCAGACTCGAGTCATGAATTTGATGACTTGCGACTCGACTTGGACTTGCATAACAATGACTTTGTCCCACCTCTGCAATATGGTGCTGTATTTTTTGGATAGTGTGTTTATAATATCATTTTATGTAGATATCCACATTTATTTAATATTTTTCTTCTGCAGTTTTTATTGAAAATGCAATATCTGATATCTCAAAAAACCTGATGTGATAGACAAAAACTGATGCCAGATTTGGAATCATCAAAATTACCTTAAAACCGTTGGAATACCTTATGCCAGAAAAAGTGTGTTGACCAGTGTTATCAGACCCACGTGTTTGTCTGCATGCTCACAACAAGGAGTGTGTGGTTAATGCAGACTCTATTCCTTACAAAAGGTTTCCACGTGGTATTTGAACATCGTTACACCTCCTGTTTTATTGCTAGAAAGGGTAAAACTTTTTATTATTTTGCACACTTTGATACTGGCAAAAAGGTCCCATGATATCGATTGTTTTTATTTTACAAAAAAAGCTTTAAACAACAATCGCGACGATGCCGGTCGTGAAACCCACGAAGACACTGATCATGTACGTACGTTTAACTTCTTTTGCACCGTACGTAGCCGACCGTGCTAATCGGAGGTGCGGGGGAAGGACAACAAACTAAACGCAAAAAGCAGCTGCAAAAAAATTAGTTTTTAATCGAGTTCGATTTAAAAGTGCATAGCTCCAGTGGCTTCCTAATTTCGGAAGGCAAGAGCGTTCCAGACGGCCGCAGAAGCGCATCTGAAAGCGCCACGCGCCGGGGTGACCCACCGTCTCTGTTCGACGGCTTAGCCAAAAGCCGCTGCGAAGATGACCGGAGTTTGCGTGATGATGGTTTATGCGAATGATGGAAATGACAGTGACGCAGGCAGCGGCGGTGATGATGATGGTGGTGTTGATGATGACGGCCTTGAAGTTTGATGACGGATGACTGGAATTGCAAACGGTGGCAGAAACATTTGAGAAACGCATCGCTGTGAGCGCCCGAAGGGCACACGTTTGGGTCCAGCGCTAACGACTGTTGAGTGAACGGTTCTGACAATCATCCCAGTGCGTTCGAGCGTGACGCACGCCACACGCCATTACAATTCCAGCATTCCGTCGTTATTCGCAAACTCGCCATCCACGATTTCTGGCTAGCTGTGAATCGCATCTGGAACTCTACATGGCTACTGCATCGAGAGAGAGAGAGAAAGAAACTGATCAGATAAAGTAATGAGAGAAAGTGATGAGAGGGCATGTGATTAGATAAAATATTGAGAAAAATTTTCATCTCAACTTAAAGCTTTCGTGACTGCAGGAATTCACATTCTTTGGGTCGTTCGATCAAATCACGTAGATAGTTTCAAAGAAAATAACAACCTATCTACATGACTTTACCGAAAAAGACCCAAAATAATACAAATAGAACCATCTTCATTGAATTAATAGCTTATTTACGTATTTATTTCAGGAAATGAAAAAAGGCCAGTATCACTGTCCACGAAATTTGATATCGACGAGCATCTCCGGAACGTATCCCTCGTCGCGACGAACAATGAGATGCTGCACCCATCATCCTTGCCGCGCCACGCGCCCGCACCACCGTTCGCTCCTAGCGGCGGCATCGGCGTGCCGCGGAAACGTAATCGCCGATGTTCCCACGTTCTCCCGCTCCCGGCACGCGAAATCTTCGGTTTCGCGAAGAGCGCGCGGTAGCGAAACGTCGTGACACGGCGCCCGGCCCGCGCGTGCGTAGCACAACTGAATTCGTTCCCAACGCAAACGCGAGGGCACCCTGGGACAGACAGCTGGCCCTGCCGTGTGTCAGGGACGTCCTGTGTCCCTTGGCAAGGCACGGGCACGCGACGCACGCGCCCCCACTGCGATTTACAGCTACAGCCACCCACACAACTGCTACGAAATACAATATCCCCCCCCCTAACCCCCCGGGCACTATTCCACGCCGGCGTTGCGAAAGGCTCCGTTCTCGTAACAAAAAAATCACGCGCCATCACCCGGCACGCGGCTTCCTCCCGTTACGTAACGACGCGGGTCTGTCCGGCTCGCCACCGCTTGAAGCCGCTTTGTCCGTGCGTGATTTTGTTACAACCCCCCCCACCACCACCACCTCAACCCGAACGTCATCGCGGTCCCGTGGTGTCAAGTCGTGCGACGAAGCGGTCCGCGGAAGTGTCTAACGCAAAACTACTTCTGAGGTCTCTTTGATAAACTCCCCCCCTCCTCTCCTCCCCCTTAACTTGTATTTAAGAACTTGCATCTTGGAATCCCTGCCTCACTTGATGCAGCAAATCTGGCTGTGACGGTCCCACCTGATGACGGAGACTTGTGTTGCCTCCGAAACGTCGTGATTTTTTATTATTTTATTTTTATTAATTTTTATTTCATTTTTTGCCTACATGGTGACTTTACCGAAAAAACTAAGCATATGAATCTTAATTTTAGAACTTTCGTGACTGCAGGAATTATTATTTGGTTCTTTCGGTTAAGTCATGTCTAAAGATAAACCCGTACCTGGCCGGGCCGGGTACGGGTAGCCGTTTGCGACCCTGGTGCGGCCGGGTACGGGTAGGCCGTGAGTCACTGGTGAGTAACTGTTTGTCACTCATTTCCCAACGTCTTGTCTCTTCTCACAATTCAAGTTCCTAGAATCAACCCACCCGCGCCTGCAACATGGCTTCATCCCAGAGGTCGCAATCAGGTACCCGACACCCGTACCCTACCCGTACCACCCGGCCGGGTACGGGTAGGGTACGGGTACGGGTACCCGTTTGCGACCCTGGTGCGGCCGGGTACGGGTACGGGTAAGGAATCAAAACCCGTTTGCGACCTGTGCTCTGCGTCTACATCAGTGGTGCGAAAGAAGAAGAATCAAGAAGAGGAAGACGACTCAACGTCTTGGCACTTTCTCACCCCCCCCCGCCCGCCCCCACCTGCTCGTGAGATGCGGTCGCATTTATTCGCCATGGAAATCGCGTCGCGACTTTTGCCGAGATTTCACAGCTAAATTATCCCATTGTTTGTTGCACGCAGTCGAACGGATATGTATATTTATTCTAGATTTGAAGTTTTCGTGACTGCAAGGATTCATACTCTTGGTTCTTTCGGTAAAGTCACGTAGGTAAAAAATGAAATAAAAATAAATTATTTATTTATTTCAAAATAAATTAATTAATTTTAATTTCATTTTTTTCATTTTTTACCTACGTGACTTTACCGAAAGAACTAAGAGGAGGATATGTATATGTTTTTTTTTCCATAACAGAGGTTTCTGGGTTAGATCGCGTTCATTATAAAAGTGTCATTAAACCCGCCGCCACACGGCACGTCAAAACAGCAAGGTTTGTCACGCAATCAAAACGTGGAGATTTGTTGCGAGAAAATCACACCCGTGTATTGGAGAGTAATCCCACAACATTTACAGTTCGAGTACAATTGGGCTCATGAGGCGACAGCCAACAACACATTCATATATTTATTGTCAAATGGGTTTAACAACACATTTGTATTTACGCGATCTCATAAAAATCCTACGTGTGAAACGGATTTTTCTTTTTTTTAATTCTCGGCGTTGCAAATCGGCCCAATTAAATGCAAAAGCCAATTTTACGTGATGGGTTTCTTTTTTTTAAATCCTTTATATTAAGTTCGCTTGCTTGCTTACGACCGTGCAAATCTTTCGGTCGTTTGTTAACCCACTTCCCGTGATCCAATCGAGCTGACATTTTGCACACAGACTCGTTGTGCGTGACAATTAATTTTCGTGAAAAAACAATTTCCAAAATTTTACACTTTTTAGGACAAAAATATGATATTTAATTACCAATTGCTTAATGGTGGCAGGCACCACAGTAAGAAACAACTGCTGAAGTGATAGAAAGGCCACGAACCAGCGACAAAACTTGTGGCGAGATGTTAACTCCCTCGCCTGGTGTACAGGAGGTCGTGGGTTCGATCCCAACCCTGACACCTGCTGCTGTATATTTGGAGTTTGCGTGTCTCTCTCTCTCATCATCATCATCACGGTGGCTATGAGATGTTAACTCCCTCGCCTGGTCTACAGGAGGTCGTGGGTTCGATCCCAACCCTGACACCTGCTGCTGTATATTTGGAGTTTGCGTGTCTCTCTCTCTCATCATCATCATCACGGTGGCTATGAGACGTTAACTACCTCGCCTGGTATACAGGAGGTCGTGGGTTCGATCCCAACCCTGACACCTGCTGCTGTATATTTGGAGTTTGTGTGTCTCTTTCTCTCATCATCATCACGGTGGCTATGAGATGTTAACTCCCTCGCCTGGTATACAGGAGGTCGTGGGTTCGATCCCAACCCTGACACCTGCTGCTGTATATTTGGAGTTTGCGTGTTCTACCCGTGGTCGCGTGGATTTTTCTCCGGGTCCTCCGGTTATTCACGCCACATTTAGAAACACGCGTTTAGAGTATTGGGCTGCTATAAATGTCCACAGGTTATGCCACTTAATCGAGCGATCATTCGTGTTCAGCTCGCTTCTGGCAAAGAGCTACATGGCTCACGTTGCCCTTACCTGGTAAAATAAAAAATAAATTGTTTAGCTCTAGTTTATTCGCAAATGCATGTGTGCGTGCGCAGTTACCGTTAATTTACTGCACACATCTCTGCGGCTTAGAGTGAGACAGTGATTTAGTGAGAGCGGAAACGCAGCCGAAGCCGCGTGGGCGATTTTAAATTGGCCCAGCGCGTTTATTTTATTAAAGACATGAACTCCGCACCGGTCAATGTTGTTCATATTCCCCCGTAAACCACCGGGACCCTATTTGTGAATTTTAGTTTCCTATCCAACAAATTAATGAGGCAGTGTATCCCCACCCGCACCCCCTCCCCACGCCGCAATTAATCTCAGCAGGGTGATTAGCGGCAGCGGCAGTATGATGCGATATACTGCTGCCGTATGGGCGACATTAGTTGTGGGAGCGGTGGCGCAGTGGTTAGCGCGCTGCACTGTGAACCCAACGGCCTGAGTTGGGTTTCAGGCCACGGCTATAGCATCGCTTGCGAGCTGGCAGCATGGCCCCCCCCCCCTCTCCTCCATCGCTATCCTGCATTGACCAGAATGGTGAAGTATGGTTTAAACAATCCTTCAGCAGGTGTGGCGTGGAGAGGTTTTTATCCAGCAGTGGATTGATAAAGGGCCATAAAGCATGACCGTTTTGGCATACTATAATTGATATAAATTCATGGCCCTTTTGTCAATGCAAAGGCCCCCCACATGCAATATTGGTTGTTGGAGGCTGATCGACCACACTGTGCATTCCTCCGGTTTTCCCGCCACATCCTCCCGTTTTACCCCTTCCACATTCAGAAACGTGCATTTAGACTATATCGATTGTTTTTTGCCGCGACAAATGTCCAAATGATTGGCCAACTTTGTTGGACTATCATTTGTGGCCAGGTCGCTTTTGAAAAATAAGTTAATGCATCGGTGGGCTTTGTCTGCTGGGATGGGGGATGGTTTCGTTTAATTTGTATGTGTTTGGGTAATTTATTTACCTTCATTGTACTTTGCACTCCGATCGTGTTTTTGTTGCAACGTTCTTATCTCGCGCCCAGCTTTATAGCTCATCGGATTCCTCCAGTTTCAAATAATATTCAGATTCTGATCAGTGGACGATGACGAAGGCGCGCGGCGTAGAAGTTTGCGAAGTGCGCAAACCACTGTGCCACAGCTCCCAAATACAAGATTCATACAATGCATATCCTGTTCAACGTTTCCGCGACATTTCATCTGCGGCATCTAAACAAGCGGCATCAACATCAACACCGCCGCCGCTTGTCCTCCGTAAAGAGATTCAGGGGCAGCCCTGCAATCGCTCGCCCAACACCACTGCTGGCAGATGGGGGCCCTCCCATCGAAGGCCCTTTGGAGAGGCCCCCCCCCCCCCCCCCGATTGTATTTCTCGCTGGCCATGGCGTTCACAGAGAGGTGGGAGAGGCGGTGGTGTAAGCGGGTTAGCGAGAAGCTGCGCCAAGAACCCGGCGCTCCCCCCGCCGCCGCCACCGCCGAGTTCGACTCCCGCTCACGGCCGACACCCGGCGGCGATTGTCGGAACCGGTCCTGGGCCTCCCCTAGGTCGACTCGGCCTCAAATGATTACCTGGCTCGGTGAGTAAAAACATCGCCGCTGGGGAGGCATCTGCCTCTGCTGGGAGATGGAATCAACACCCCCCCCCGCTCCCCCATGAACATACTCGGGGGGAGGAGGAGGGGCGGTTGTTTTTGTCTTTAAATATCGCGGGCGAGTCGATTTATTGACCCATTGGGCCAAGAGTGCACTTGCAGCGGCAGATAAGGAGCCCAATTAAACGAGCGGCGTCCTGAAAGCCACCGCGCGCCAGCGCCGCTGCTACCGCCGCTCCACTTGCGCTCGCTCGGCTTGTTCGCTCGGCGCGCTGGAACAGCGGCCACGCTGCAAGACGGCGCCTTCCGCGCTGTCCGCGAGTTTGCGATGCGTCGCCCGGATTTTCGGGATCAATCTTTTCCGAAAGATTTTTTTTTCGTCATCTGAACGATTTGCCGCTTAGGTGACAAAATTCAGGACGGTCCGGGAATAACCCAAAAAAAATTTGTGTCACATTTCGTAATTTGGCCCCCGAAAGACGTGACGTCGCTTCTCCTGTTGGCGTGTGTCGCGGCCGTGGTTAGCTCACTGGACTTACAAATCCAGAGGCAACCAGCTGGACTCCATCTCACGGCGTGGCAGTCGAAACGATGGAAAAACCTTCCTCGAATCTGCCCCTCCGCCCCGCCCCCCCCCCCCACCATACTAAACCCAACTCGACACCCAACAGGCCGCGTGGGCTGGGGTAAAGTGTGGAATGCCACCCACCACTTCCAATATGTCTCGGCAGCGTGGAAGAGTAGACCAAATACCCTCTGGAGCTGCCTGTAGTGGAGGCCCTTCTTGGCAAGCGGTGGCGCAAGCGTTGGCGTGAGCGAGCAATTGCAGGTGCTGCACCTTTATCTTGTAACTGAGAGAGACCGGGGGGGGGGGGAGGGTGCAAGTTTTGACACGCGGTGACCCTCAGGTCACCGTGCGGATCGTCCGTCCGTCCGTCTGCGCGCGTGTCTATCGGTGCGTCCGTTGCTCACGCTCCACCGCACTAGGCCACCGTTACAGACTCTGGGATGCGGTAACTAATCCTGAACGCGGTTACCGGGTCGTGGTTTTAACAGCCAGAGTTACTGTGCAGATTAAAATACTATAAAAACTATTTTGTATTTTACCAGGTAAGGCACAACTGAGCTATGTAGCTCATTGTCACAAGCGACATGGCCACAAGTGATTGCCCAGCGGAGTTGCTAACCACGTGGAAATTTACCAGCAGCCAAATGCTCTAAACGTGGAGGACCCGGGAGAAAAATCCACGTGATCACGGGGAGAACATGCAACGCAGGCGTCAGTGTAGGGATCGAACCCACGACCTCCTGCATACCAGGCGAGGTAGTTAACATCTCATAGCCACCGCACTCCCAGAAGGCCGCGTGTGTGGCTGATGGACTGTGAGAGAAAACGTTTTATTTATTTTTATTCGGGGAAAGGGACATACGGAGACGTCCGACTATTTATTTTTTTAAGTGGCCACCGATCAGCTGGTCTTGGGAGGAGGGGCGAGGGCGGAGAATCAGCAGAGTGTGCTGCTGGGGAATGTTTATAAACAAACCCATTCCTCGGATGACATGTGCTCCCTGCAACAGAACAGCCCCACGCCTTGATAATCATCATCATCATCATCGGTCAGCTGACTGACAGCTGTGCCGATCGGGGGGGAGGGGGGAGGGTGATTGACACATGTTCAACCCTGTCCACGGATTTGTCAGGGTGATCCACGCTCAGACACCCGAAATTGTCGAGAACAGAGCGACGGCGTTCGACTTCCCATGCCCTCACGAGTCGCCCCCGAATGAGGGCGAGAATGTTTGTTTCTACCGGAAGAATTCCGAAGAGCTGGAAAGTCTCCTTTTCCCCATCGCGAGTTAAAACCGCGTAACATTCGAACCAATGTGCTCACGCAGCCGCCCGTCCCCGCCGCTATAAGGGCTACAGCGCATTCTCCGTTTGTCAAGTTGCATCCATGGTGACATTTTGAAATCGAAGGCTGTTTTTTTTTCTTTTTTTAAAATCCTTAATATTAAGTTCACTTGCTTGCTTAGGACCGTGCAAATCTTTCGGTCGTTTTTTAACCCACTTCCCGTGATCCAATCGAGCTGACATTTTGCACACAGACTCGTTGTGCGTGACAATATATTTTCGTGAAAATTTTTTTCCATAACTTTACACTGTTTAGGACAAAAATATTATATTTAATTACCAATTGCTTAATGCTGCCATGCAATCATCTGACCCATAGGTGGCAGCCATCTCAAGCCAGAGGACGAGAGGACTCTAGCCGCCACGCATATAAAGGATTTATAGTGAAAAACTTTTTTTTACGGGTTATACTTATTTTCCTTCTGCCCTCCCGGTTCTCTCCCGACCGTGCCGTTGGCACCACGGCGCGTCGTTCGGCACGCTGTCCTCATCATGGATAGCACCGGTCGCGAAAGCCTGCGTGTTAACACTCATGTTGTCCTTCCGCGCGCCTACGATTGGCACGGTTCGCCACGTACGGTGCGAAAGAAGTTCACCATACGTACGTACGTACTGGAGAGCCGCTGGATATATTAAGAAGCCACTGGAGCTGTTAGGAAGCTAAATCTAGATTGAAAAAAAAATTTACCCGTAAAAACAAAGTTTTCACTCTAAATCCTTTATATGCGTGGCGGCTAGAGTCCTCTCGTCCTCTGGCTTGAGATGGCTGCCACCTATGGGTCAGATGATTGTCTGCCAGCATTAAGCAATTGGTAATTAAATATTTTTAAAAAATTCCCTAAACAGTGTAAAATTTTGAAAAAAAAATTCACGAAAATTAATTGTCACGCACAACGAGTCTGTGTGGAAAATGTCAGCTCGATTGGATCACGGGAAGTGGGTTAAAAAACAACCGAAAAATGTGCACGGTCCTAAGCAAGCAAGCACGCAAGCACGCAAGCAAGCGAAATTAATATAAAGGATTTAATTATCTCTTGACAACTGCTTTATTTGTTTGGTTTGTTGTCCATCCCCCGGCAGTTGCCTACGTACGGTGCGAAAGAAGTTCAACACACGTACAAACATGGACTCACACAGAGACCCACACAGACCCACGCAGAGACCCATAGATCCTCACAAAGACCCATAGTTTGTTGGCCTTACCCGCCCCCCGCCCGCACCTCCGATTAGCGCGGTTGCCTACGTACTGTGCGAAAGAAGTTCAATGCACGTACACACACACACATACCGCAACACGTCCGACGTTCCGCTCCCAAGCGGAGAGAACCATTGCCAGCGAAACGTCGGGACGCCGCGCCCGGCGAGAGAGAGGGGAAACCTCCCGGGCGGAAAAAAACATCCCGGGGAAGCGATGACACTCGGCCGTGCAAAAGACAGCGGCCGTGAGTCCATTGGGCTGGAGGGGGGGAGGTGGCGTTGATGAATTATGATTTCATACGAACTCCCCCCCCCCCACCCCCTTCTTCTCCCCGGGGGGACTGCGTCTCAGAGACACAGCGGCCTAATTAGGAGGCGTCACGCGTCGAGATTTCTCGCTTCTCGGAAAATTCCAAGAACGAACCCCCCCCCCACCTACTCTTAGGTTGTTTTCGGTAAAGTCACGTAGGTAAAAAAATAATATTAAAATAAATAATAATAAATGAAAATAACTCAATTAAATCACGACGTGTCGGAGGCAACGCAAGTTTCCGTCTTCAGGTGGGGCAGTCACAGTCAAATTGATACAGTAAATTTGGCGGTGATTGATACGGTAAATTTGGCGGTGATTGATACGGTAAATTTGGCGGTGATTGATACAGTAAATTTGGTTGTGATTGATACAGTAAATTTGGCTGTGACGGTCCCACCTGAAGACGGAGACTTGTGTTGCCTCCGAAACGTCGTGATTTAATTGAGTTATTTTCATTTTTTTTAATTTTAATATTATTTCTTTACCTACGTGACTTTACCGAAAAAACCTAAGAGTATGAATCCTTGCAGTCACGAAAGATTCAAATCTAGAATTAACGCACCACCCCCCCCTCCCCCGTGCCCCCACAGCGACGCAGCAAGATTTCTCTTCTGTGTTTCTGGGGGGGCCATCCATAAATGACGTCACGCACCTGGGGGAGGGGGGGTCAGACATTTGTGACGATGTGTGACGAGGGGGGGGGGGTGAGAAATGTGACGTCACATCAAAATGCGCAACTTTAAATTAATATAGACAACACGTTCTACTTAATTAAATTAACTTTTAAATACATGTTTTCTCCTACAACATCAGAGTGCAGCGCCACATTAAATACGCACTACAATGACAATAGTTTAAAGCGATTTGAAGCATGTTTTTTTTGGGGGGGGGGCAGAGCTTTGTGACGTCATATTTGAGGGAGGGAGGGGGGGGGTCTGACTTTTTGTGACGCCATGTGACGATGGGGTTGGTGGGGGGGGGGTGGTCAAAAATCGTACAAAATCGCGCGACGTCATTTATGGACGGCCCCATACGGGGTTAAACCGCGTGGCTTGTCACGGTGCGGCTTGCACCCCACGCGGAGTGGCGGCACCCCGCGTGGGGTGTGCGCTGTGCAGGTTTCTCTCTCTCCGCGTTCTGCGAGGGCTTCCTCCGAGACTCTGCGGTTCAGCGGCAGAGCCAAACACGCAGCGAGCGACTTGCCCTGTTGACCAAACGTCGCAGTGATGAAAACATCACCTGCGCCTGGGATCACACACGGGTGCAACGGCGCCCTCCCCTACTGCGGAGTCGTATACTCTTTGGTTCTTTCGGTAAAGTCACGTAGAAGGGAAATAATAAAATATTAAAAATTCAACATAACATAACAGGACTCTTGAGGCTTTCTTGGGTAAAAGGAAATGTGCAAATTAAAAAAATATACGTTTTTAATCTTTATCGCTCAGATGTGCGTGTTTACGAAGAAGGGGTGGTCATTGCCCGGGACATCATCTCTCGTAAGCTTCTCACGTTAAGGCCACAGTTTCATTGTAATAAAAACACATTTCGGCGGAGGGAGCTGGTAGGAACGTTGGGTTGCTCGGTCAATGGCCACGGTTAACGGCGGCGTGGTGTATTCCGCAAATATGCCCGACTGTGAGGGCAGTCACAAGCCGGCGTGAGTAGGTTAAACGTTGAGTTTTATAAGGGCACCACGGGGTGACCAGCCCCTCCCCACCCAGCCCCACCCCTCCCACCCCCGACCCAACCCCACCCTCCCCACCCAGCCCCTCCCCACCCTCCCCTCCCCACCCAGCCCCTCCCCACCCTCCCCACCCAGCCCCTCCCCACCCTCCCCTCTCCACCCAGCCCCACCCCTCCCATTTTTGGATGCACGACGGACGGACTAATCCCCTGTGGGCTGGTGTAACCAGGAGGTTCCTACCAGTATAAGTTTTTAATCTTTATCGCTCAGATGTGTGTGTCGTAAGCTTCTCTCGTTAAGGCCACGGTGTCATTGTAATCATACATTTTTTTTATTCTAAAGCGCCCTTTCGTTCAAGGCGATGCATTCGGGAGATGAACTCCAGCGTCGCGGCCTGCTCGCAATGCCAAGAGGGCTTTCAAAGGGGCGCGTTTGTATCGCTTTGCCGCTTCTCGTAATTTCTGTTTTTTGCGTGGCCCACAGCGCTGCTGAAGAATGGGTCCAGATCTTCTCCCGATCGGCCCACATGACCGGACGTGCCCCGCCACACTTTCAACGCTTTGATGAGGAACATTGAATTCATAAATAATAACATTAAAATAATGTCATTAAATAAAAGAATATAAAAATGTAATAAATGTTGTACATTACAAATACATTTTGGAAAATCAATGTTAATGAATAGTTTGAAAAAAAAAGGATAAATTGAAACATTTATAAAAAATAATAACATGAAATAATAATCTCACATTTCGATTTAAAGCTTTCGTGACTGCAGGGATTCATCTTCTTGGTTCTTTCGGTAAAGTCAAGTAGAAGGGAAATAATAAAATAATAAAAATAAAACATAATAAAATACAATTCTCACGGCGTTTCGGCCACAACGCAAGCAGCTGTCCTCAGGTGAAGAACAGGTCTGTCGGAAAGACAGCGTCACCTGAGGACGGCTGCTTGCGTTGTGGCCGAAACGTCGTGAGAATTGTATTTTATTATGTTTAATTTTTTTTATTTTATTATTTCCCTTCTACGTGACTTTACCGAAAGAACCAAGAAGATGAATCTCACACATTCACCACCTCCCCTCCACCTCCTCCCCCCACTTATGTCCATGCCTGCAGTTTTAGGTGATTTGCCACAGATGACTGTTTATTTGTGTTCCAGGACGAGCAGTCTTTGTGATATTTCTCACTGACGCTGACCATCATCAATGCGGGCACAGCCCAAGGGATACCCGCCTGACGAGTTTGTCGTTTTCAATTTAATATTAACTTATATTCACTTACATCTTCGTGGTGATCTCGGTGTTAGCGTTTGCAAATGCACGGCCAGAGTTTCAAGCCGGCCTCTGATGCGACGTTGGCTATGTGGAGGGGGGGGGAGGGTTTTGTTATAGAAGAACCTGCGGCTTCGAAAGGAAATCCTGCGGCCGGTTCAGTTGGGTCGCTTCCTCTGGCGAATGAAAAGCAATGAACGCGCACGGTGTATTATGTCGAGGAACACTTCACCCGGTGACAGCGTGCATCTCAAGTTCATCCTCCTGATCTCGGCCACATTCACCGATTGCCCCCCCCCCCCCCCAGGGTTAGAGGGTCACACGCAAGGTGGCGTAGCACCAACCCCCCAGGGTCCCTCGTGGTCAAAGCCCCCCCCCCCCCCGAGCAAGCCAATCCAGAGGGAACCAGCTGACAAAAGTTTCTCAAAACCTGCCCCCGCCGCCGCCGCAAACCCGACTCTCCGCCCAGCAGGTCGCGTGCGGTTGCGGTCAAGTGTGGGTCGGGATCGCACCCACGACCTCCCGTGCACCAAGCGAGGCGTTTAACATCTCCCCGCCGCGTCTGTCGCGACGCTAGGCCGTGCCGAGACGCACCCCCCTCCCCCGGAGCGTTAACCGGGGCGGCCCCCGGGCGCTCGAACCGCCAACGTCCGTGGCGCGTCGGCAGCCCCCGGGCCATCGCCGAGGGGGGGGGGGGGCGGGGGGGGGGTCACGGGGCCGGCGTGCGCCAGAGGTCGCAACCGGGTACCCGATACCCGTACCCTACCCGATACCCGGCTAACCGTTTGCGACCCTGGTGCGGCCGGGTACGGGTAGACCGTGAGTCACTGGTGAGTAACTGTTTGTCACTCATTTCCCAACGTCTTGTCTCTTCTCACAATTCAAGTTCCTAGAATCAACACACCCGCGCCTGCAACATGGCTTCATCCCAGAGGTCGCAATCAGGTACCCGATACCCGTACCCTACCCGTACCCGGCTGGGTACGGGTAGGGTACGGATATCCGTTTGCGACCCTGGTGCGGCCGGGTACGGGTACGGGTAAGGAATCAAAACCCGTTGGCGACCTCTGGCGTGCGCCCGAGACGCGGGGGATCCGGTTGTTAAGTGTTCTCCACTAACAGCCTGGCTCTGGCTCTGGCTTTTGAAACGCCGCCGCAATTTGTCCCGGCCTACCCGTGGGGGGGGGGGGGGTGTGGGGGCGTTGAGCTGCAGCGGCAAGCTCCGGTCCGGGGTCATAGGGCAGCGGTCCGTGGGCCGAATCCCCGGTGGGCCGGCTCCATTTGCGAGGGCCGGTGGTGCGTGGGGGAAATTGGAAATGTGATCAGAGCTTTTTTTTTTTAAGTGTTTTTATCCAGATATTTCATTACCGCCGATGTGTAAATTCCGTTGCTTATTTTCGCCCCAAATATTCTTCCACACGGCACCCCCCCCCCCCCCCAATTTGTTGCTTGGAGCCAGCCCCAAATTGGCCCAACGAGGATTGCACGGCAATTTAAGGACGGGGGGGGGGAGGGGTAGGGGGGGGTTGGTGGCCGCCGCGTTTACAAAATTGCCCGATTTTCTTTGTCCCAGTCCGTCGCTTCGCAGCGGCTGATCTTGATCATTGCCGCAAGCCGGGCCCCCCCCCAACCCCCCCTCCCCGTGGTCTTGTGAGCGGCTCCGGTTTAGTGGGGAGGTGGTGGGAAGTTTTCTTCTGGCTGTGGATGTCGCCACGACTGTGGGTGGGCACGCGGCGGGAGCGGTACGGGATTATCCGCCCACGCACCGATTGGTGTTACGTGACTCAGCCGGCCGACCGCCGTTACGATCATCATCATCGTCGTCGTTGTTGTAGTTGCCACCCCATCTCCCCCACCACACTCTCTGCGCGTAGGCGATGATTCCCCGCTCTGCTCTGGGACGCGAGATCTTTCCTCCCGATACGAGGAAGCCGCCGGGAGCTGCGCACTTTGAAATCATCGTCGAGATTGAGAACCCATTTCTTTAGAAACTGCTTTTCGTGTTCAGTTTGTTGTTATATTCTTTGGGTCTTTCGGTAAAGTCACGTGGATAGGTTCAAAGAAAATAACAAAAATAACAAAAAACTACGACGTTTCGATCGCAACACAAGCGGTAGTCATCTTCCTGACTTTACCGAAAGACCCAAAGAATATGAATTCCTGCAGTCACGAAAGTTTTAAGTCAAGTTTGTTGTCCTTAACTCCGCGCCTCCAATTAGCGCAGTTGGTACGGTGCGAAAGAAGTTCGACGCACACGCGTACATATCTTTTGTACAACCCATCATCTTGTCAGGAGCATTGACTCAATACAAGCAAACTCTGGAGCGACCGAGCTTTGGACATCCAGGGTCTCATCCGCAGCAGTCAGGATCGCTGGGACCAACCAATGCACCTCCGATACAATCAGCACGGTTGTTCTACGTGCGGTGCGGAAGAAGCTTGACGTACGTACATACAAAGACAAAGATCCCCCGGATAGCCTATGAGATTTAGAGTCGCGAGATTGAATACGCTCGCCCTCGTTGTCCCATGGTACCGCTCGGGGGGGAGATGGAGTGGAACCGACGACCCCCGGATTGCAAGGCCGGTGCCCCGCTGGGCGTTCCGTCGCAGGCAGTGTCAAGATTAACACATTCCTCCTGCGGAGGAAGCTGGTAGGAACGTCGGGTTGCTCGGTCAATGGCCAGGGTCAACGGCGGCGTGGTGTATTCCGCAAATATGGCCGACTGTGAGGGCGGGCATAAGCCGGCGTGAGTAGGAGAAACGTTGAGTTTTGTAAGGGCACCACGGGGTGACCAGCCCCTCCCCACCCAGCCCCACCCAGCCCCTCCCCACCCTCCCCACCCAGCCCCTCCCCATCCTCCTCATCCTCCCTCCCCACCCAGCCCCTCCCTGCACGACAAACGAACGGACACAATAATCCCCTGTAGGCTGGTGGAACCAGTGGGTTCCTACCATTATTACTCGGATTTATATCTGGCTGCTGCCTAGGAATTTCCACGTGGTGATAAGCAGCTTCGTTGAGCGATCAATGGGTGACCAGGTCGCTTCTGAAAGACGAGCTCGTAGCTCAGTGGGCTTTGACCTTGGTGAAATTAAATCAGTTTATTGTTGCGTCGTGGATGTTTCGAACGATTTGTACTGCCCTTTCCGATACGTGACACTCCTATCGTGTTGTTGTACTGTGCGTTGTTGTTGTTGTTGTTGTTTCAACGTTCTAACCCTGTGCCCCTACTACGCACCTGTGAAAAACAATACTTTACAGCTCATCGAAATTCCGGGTGACTTGCAGGGGCATCAAAATCGAACGATGGTCGCTCTGTTCTCGACAATTTGTTCTCACGGAGTGGGCTGTCTGTGCGTGGATCGCCCTGACACAAATCCGTGGACAGGGTTGAACACGTGCCAATCACACGGTGTGGCTCTGGACTCGATGCACGGACAACACCCCCCCCCCCCCCGTCATCATCGGTCACCTGTCAGTCAGCTGACCGATGATGATGATGACGATGAAAATCGTGGCGCTGTGCAATGGCAGGGGCCACATGTCATCCGAGGAATGTGTTTGTTTGTAAATATTCCCACCGCTACAGTTTGCTCGCTTTGAGAACACCAAAGGTTGGGACAGAAACGTTATTGTTCGAATGCGTCCCGCGTGTGAGTGTGTGTGTGTGCTCGCGCGTGTAACTGTTTGCACAGCGGGTAGCACAGGTGGTGCATCTGCCCACCAATATCAGTCAACCCGGAGCACCTGGCTCTGTCCCGTGACCTCCTGCCATCAACTGAAGCCTTCCACAATAGCCTCGGAGCGCACCTAGCCTGGCACAAGCACCGTCGTCACCATCACTTTGGTGGCGAACGGCGGCTATTGGTGTACGCGTCTGCGTTTTAAATACGGAACACGTGTGTATACACATGGGGAGCGGTGGCACAGTGGATCGTGGCTGCGTCTCGCAGCAAACGAGGGCCTGGGTTCGATTTCCAACTCGGACCCCTTCTCCATGTAGCGTTGGTGTGTTAATTATAATTTACATTTTTTGTAAGGCGCCTTCCGCTAATGTCTCAAGGCGCCCTGTAAGAATAAGGACGGGCCAAGAGAGAATGAGGAGTTAAATAGAATAAACTGAGCCACAATACAGGTAATTTTTTTACGTTCTATCGCGTAATCTTTGACCCAAAGAATATTCATTCCTGCACTCACGGAAGCTTTAAGTCAAGATTTTTTCGCGTAAATATGTAAATGTGTCGTTAAACCCGCCAACACACGACATAGCCAATTAGTGAGGTTCGTCACGTAAACAGAAGGTGCTATATCGTCACTAATACAGCACTAGTGCAGTACTAGTGTGTAGTGTATAGTGTAGTGTATAGTGTAGTATACTAGTACAGCACTAGTGTATAGTGTAGTGTATAGTGTAGTATACTAGTACAGCACTAGTGTATAGTGTAGTGTATAGTGTAGTATACTAGTACAGCACTAGTGTATAGTGTAGTGTATAATGTAGTGTATAGTGTAGTATACTAGTACAGTACTAGTGTGTAGTGTATAGTGTAGTGTATAATGTAGTATACTAGTACAGCCCACCGCTGTGTTGGAGAGTAAATCCACAACATTTACAATGCGAGTAGTACGACGTTTCGCCAGTAATTACAACCAGCTTCATCGGACAATTGGCTGTGTCGGGTGGTGGCGGGTTTCACGACACATACTTCCGCGATCTAACCCAAAAAAAATGATTACGATTAAATCACCTGCCTTTAAAAAAATGTGTTTCAAGACGTGACTTTAAAGTATCCACATTATCGGATAAACGAATTTTCCAAAGGTACGGAATTCCTACAACCGTGTTGCAGCCACAGCTAAACAGCTCTGTATGTTGAACTTCTTTCGCACCGCGCGCTAACCGGAGGTGCGGAGGGGGAAGGACGGCAAACTCAACACAGACACTGTCTCCCCGACAGACCTGGTCTTCACCTGAGGACGGCTGCTTGCGTTGTGGCCGAAACGTCGTGAGAATTATTTTATTATGTTTTATTTTTATCATTTTATTACCTCCCTTCTACGTGACTTTACCGAAAGAACCAAGAAGACAAACCAAGCAGTTCTAATTAAATGCGTTTGTCAATCAAGACGATGATTTAAAAGTTGGGCAGCTCCCAGTTGCTTCCTAATATCGGAAGGGAAGAGCGTTCCAGACGGCCACAGAAGCAGCACGCCTGATGCGGTGACCACCGTCTTTGTTCGACGGCTGAGCCAAAACCCGCCGCTGCTGCTGCTGCTGTTGCTGCTACTGCTGCTGCTACTGCTGCTGCTGCTGTTGCTGCTACTGCTGCTACTGCTGCTGCTGCTGTTGTTGCTGCTGTGGCTGCTACTGCTGCTGCTGCTACTGCTGCTGCTGCTGTTGCTGCTACTGCTGCTGCTGCTACTGCTGCTGTTGCTACTGCTGCTGTTGCTGCTACTGCTGCTGCTGCTACTGCTGCTGTTGCTGCTACTGCTGCTGCTGTTGCTGCTGCTGCTACTGCTGCTGCTACTGCTGTTACTGCTACTGCTGCTACTGCTGCTGCTGCTGCAGCTACTGCTGCTGTTGCTGCTGCTGCTGCTGCTACTGCTGCTGTTGCTGCTGCTGCTACTGCTGCTGCAGCGAGGATGACCGGAGTTTGCGCGATGGTTTATCGCTCCTCGACAAGATCGGCCAAGGTAATTGCGGCTCATTTGTGGCGAGCACTTTGTGTGCGACGAATGCGTCCTCCCCTATCATTCGGCAAACGGAAGCCAATGCAGATATACACCGCACACATATACACACACAGTGTAAACTGGTATTGGCTGATACATCTCGATGCTGAAAATATACCTCTAATTGACTCTATTGCGAAGATCTGGCAGGAACCTCACCGAGCCTTGAGACTCCGTGAGGCTCTCCTGATTCAGCAACGTGCAGTGGCAACACCTGCGGCATATACAAGGCGCCAGGTGACTCAAGACTACCCAGAAACCAGGGATGGGAGTGACTGACACGCAAAGGGTGCTGGATGTGAAAGCAAAAGTTGGGTGTGTGTGTATCTTCTAATCCTGCATGTGTGCGTGTGTCTGTGTGTGTGGGGAGCGGTAGTGTAGCGGTTAGCGCGCTGCGCTATGAACCTGGCGACCCGGGTTCGATTCCCGCTCACAGCTAACACCAGTGACGATTATCTGAACCGGTCCTGGGCCTCCCCTAGGTCGACTCAGCCTTAAATGAGTACCTGGTGCGGTGTGTAAACATCGCCACTGGGGAGACAAAGGCGGTCGGGCGTGGTGCTGGCCACCCACCCCTTCGTGTGCCGTGTCGGCCTTCATAGGTGATCGCTAACAGCACTTGCCCCAACAGTCTGTTAAGGCTACACGGGGGGGGGGGAGGGGATCTTTGTCTTTGTTTTTTTTGTCAGAGACCAAATGTGTTTAACATCAAACGCCAGCGCGTGGCGATCCCGCTGGTTTGCCGGCAGTGCACAAGCACAACGGCACAACAATCAATCAACTTAACACGTTCGCCAACAACAAACGCCCCGTCACCTTGAAAGGGAAGACGACGCGTGAAAGGGGCAACGATTTGTCGGGCGATGGTCTTGATTTCCCAGCACCGAGGATAGGCCTGGGTCGATAGATCGAGAGCCAGAGAGACGCGGCGAGAAATAGCCGGAGGGCGGTCGCAAACGGGTTTTGATTCGTTACCCGTACCCGTACCCGGCCGCACCAGGGTCGCAAACGGGTACCCGTACCCGACCGGGTACGGGTAGCCGGGTATCGGGTAGGGTACGGGTATCGGGTACCCGGTTGCGACCTCTGGCCCATGGTGGTGGTATTAGGAAGCCACTGGAGCTATGCACTTGATTTAAAAAATCTAGATTGAAAACTCATACTGGGTAGGAACCTCCTGGTTACACCAGCCCACAGGGGATTATTGTGTCCGTCCGTCCGTCGTGCATCCAAAAATGGGAGGGGTGGGGCTGGGTGGAGAGGGGAGGGTGGGGAGGGGCTGGGTGGGGAGGGGCTGGGTGGGGAGGGGAGGGTGGGGAGGGAGGGGCTGGGTGGGGAGGGTGGGGAGGGTGGGGGGTGAGAGGGGTGGGGCGGGGTGGGGCTGGGTGGGGTGGGGTTGGGCTGGGTGGGGAGGGGAGGGGCTGGTCACCCCGTGGTGCCCTTATAAAACTCAACGTTTAACCTACTCACGCCGGCTTGTGCCCGCCCTCACAGTCGGCCATATTTGCGGAATACACCACGCCCTGGCCGTTGACCCTGGCCATTGACCGAGCAACCCAACGTTCCTACCAGCTCCCTCCGCAGGAGGAATGTGTTTTATTTCAGAACCGCTTGTTGTGTTTAGTTGTCCGTCCCCCGCATGTCCGATCAGCGCGGTCGGCTCCGTACGGCGCGAAAGAAAGTTCGACACACATCACACATACGCACGTGGGCGTAAAGAGAGACAGAGTGAATAATAGTTGGGAGACTGCACTCATGCACCACGGGGCCCTGGCAAGGCACACACGCCTGTGTGCGTGGTCCGAGCAACTTCAGTTGTAGCGATGTGTATGGCCACTCGGCTCATTTCAAGCGGGGTATTCGATCGTCCGCTGTTATTGTCCTCACGAACACAACAGAACGACTCTAAACTAAACAATATTTTTTTTTATTTTCACCAGGTAAGGCCCACTGAACTATTAGCTTCTTTTTTTCGATTTAAAGCTTTCGTGACTGCAGGGATTCATCTTCTTGGTTCTTACGGTAAAGTCACGTAGAAGGGAAATAATAAAATAAAATAAAAAAATAATAATAATAAACCATAATAAAATAATATAATAATGTTATATAACAAAATATGAATTATTATGTTTTATTTGTATTATTTTATTATTTCCCTTCTACGTGACTTTACCAAAAGAACCAAAAAGATATTAGCTTCTTTCTCAGATGCGAACCTGGGCACACTTGATAGCCCAACGAAGCGGCGTTTCATCACGTGGGCATTTATAGCAGACGAATTCTCTAAACGCGCGATGTTTCTAAACGTGACGGAAAAAACCGGAGGACCTGGAGAAAAATCCACGCCACCATTGGGAGAGAGACACCGCAAACTCCAAATATTCAGGCGTCATGGTTGGGATCGAACCCACGACAACCTGCATACCAGGGGAGGTAGTTAACATCTCGCCACCGTAGGTCACGTGGCTATCCCACCTGAGATGGCTCTGACAGGTAAAATACGCAACAAAAAATAAGACAAGTCGCCTCCTTCCCCGTATCTGTCCCTCATCCCATCGGCAAGACGGCCTTTTGGGAGCGCATAATTCCAGCAGCGTTAGTTCAACACAAGCAAGACTGTGCGTGCGTGGACCGGTTTCCACATTTAGCGTCTCATCAGCAGTCTGGCTGCTCGAATCAATGCCGGCGAACTGCCAGATGTTGTACGTAAGCGAGGAACCCCTCCCTGCTACACACGTGGGGTCCCAGTTACATGCGAGAAGCTCGTGGTTAATTTGTGAAATATCTTCTCTGGGCTCAAGGCCAGGTAACCTCCAATTGGCACGGCTGGCTTACACGTACGGTGCGAAGCTATTTCGACACACAAACACACGGGCACAGCAGAGGTAGGGCGAGTTCAAGTCCTGGTTGCGGGGGGGGTGGGGGGCTCAGCCTATCATCATCCTTTCTCCCTCCCGAGGTCGATAAAACGGCAAGCAGCAATGAATTTGTAGGGATGTCAACAGTGGTGGCATCAAATGACTCCCGTCCCCCCCTACCGTGGCAATGTGGCATTTCCTGCACTGGCTGTGGGGGCTGTAAACAGGAGATGAGCGTACAATGGGCCTGAACAATGTGACATTCCTTTGGACCGGGGGAGGGAGAGTAGTGGCCTAGTAACTGCATTATCAATGGCCTAGTAACTATATTATCAGTAGTGTAGTGACTACATTATCAGTGGTGTAGTGACTACATTATCAGTGGCCTAGTAACTACATTATCAGTGGCATAGTAACTACATTATCAGTGGCCTAGTAACTACATTATCAGTGGTGTAGTGACTACATTATCAGTGGTGTAGTAACTACATCATCAGTGGTGTAGTAACTACATTATCAGTGGTGTAGTGACTACATTATCAGTGGTGTAGTAACTACATCATCAGTGGTGTAGTAACTACATTATCAGTGGTGTAGTAACTACATCATCAGTGGTGTAGTAACTACATTATCAGTGGTGTAGTAACTACATCAGTGGCATAGTAACTACACTATCAGTGGCCTAGTCACTACATGATCAGTTCAGGGGGTCCGGCAATCAGTCAGGGTGGGATCAGGATGCCCCCCCCCCCCCCCAATATTGTGATGTCTCTTCGCACGGTGGCACCTAGAGGCTATTATTTATACATCGTGGGCTCATCTTGGCCCTAACCACATCGTCGTTACGCTCTCACGGTCTCGAACATTGAACGCTGTAGGGGGAGCACGCGCCAATCCTCGCAACAATGCAGCCACTACCAGCTCCGGAGTAGTTAACCCCATTGAAAGATTACGTTACTGCTACAATTGCATTGCAAGAAAAAAAAAACGTAAAACGTAAATTAAATCACTTCCATATTAATCATTTAACCGCGTTTTCAATATTTTGTTGAGATATGAAAGCCTCATCGTGGTTGTCACGGGGAGCCCCAATTCGTAGCTTTGGCCACGTGGATGGGTAGGGCCAAGGCACCCCCCCCCTGCCTCCTCGCTAGTTGCTACTAAAACTAAACTATGTTTTTTGTTCTGTTTCAGAAGCGGCATGTGGCCACAAATGACAGCTCAACAAAAGTAGCTTATCGGGTGGGAATTGATCGCAGCAGACAAATAGTCGAAACCGCCCCAAATGGACATCTGTGGGGAAAAAATATTTTTAGCTCACCGGATTCCTCCAGTATGAATAAATATTCCGATTCTAAAGGCGTGATTCGAAATGTGGAGGCAACAAAAACAAACTGGAGGACCCGGAGAAAAATCCACTCGACCACCGAGACACGCAAACTCCAAATATACAGCAGCAGCAGGCGTCAGGGTCGGGTTCGAACCCACGACCTCCTGTGTACCAGGCGAGAGAGTCAACATCTCCTAGCCACCGTGATGATGATGAGAGACACGCAAACTCCAAATATACAGCAGCAGGCGCCAGGATCGGGAAAGAACCCACGACCTCCCGTGCACCAGGCGACGGAGTCAACATCCCCTAGCCACCGTGATGACCATGATAAGAGAGAGACCCGCAAACTCCAACTATACAGCAGCAGCAGCAGGCATCGTCAGGGTCGGGGTCGAACCCACGACCTCCTGTGTACCAGGCGAAGGAGTCAACATCTCTCTCCACCCACCCACCCCTCCCCTCCTCCTCCTCACCTCCACGAGACGTACGTAGGCGGCGGGGAACCATCCCTTGTCGTCGCCCCTCTCGCCCTCGCACCAGCCGTCTGCGAGCGCCTGCAGCACGCGGATCGTGTCACCCGCGTCAAAGCGCAGACCGCTCGGGTGGCCGTCGCCCGCGAACGCGTAGACGGCGCGGCACAGCGAGCCCGCCTCCATGGGGAGGTGGTGGGTGGGTGGCTGGGTGGTGGGGAGGTGGGGAGGTGGGGAGGTGGTGGGTGGGTGGGTGGGTGGCTGGGTGGTGGGGAGGGTGGGTGGGTGGGTGGGTGGCTGGGTGGTGGGGAGGTGGGTGGGTGACTGTGTGTGTGGGGAGGTGGGTGGCTGGGTGGGTGTGTTGGTGGATGTGTGGGTGGGTGTGTTGGTGGATGTGTGGGTGGGTGTGTTGGTGGATGTGTGGGTGGGTGGGTGACTCTGTGTGTGGGGAGGTGGGTGGCTGGCTGGCTGGCTGGGTCGCTGTGTGGGTGGGTGTGTTGGTAGGTGTGTGGGTGGGTGTGTTGGTGGATGTGTTGGTGGGTGGCTGGGTGGCTGGCTGGCTGGCTGTGTGGGTGGGTGTGTTGGTAGGTGTGTGGATGGGTGTGTGGGTGGGTGTGTTGGTGGCTGTGTTGGTGGGTGTGTGGGTGGGTGGGTGTGTGGCTGTGTGGGTGGGTGTGTGGCTGTGTGGGTGGGTTGGTGGGTGGGTGACTGTGTGGGTGGCTGGGTGACTGTGTTGGTTGGTGGGTGACTGTGTGGGTGGATGTGTTGGTGGGTGTGTTGGTGGGTGGGTGACTATGTGGGTGGTTAGCTCTGTGTGTGTGTGGGGGTGGGTTGTGTGCGATTAGATTCTCCGCTAGCAGCACTTGCCCGCCGCCACGACGATCTGTGAAGGCTATAGGGGGGTCTTTGTCTTTGGTGGTAGCTGGTGTGTATGGTTAGTTTGGTGCATGTGTGTGATATGATGCGTGTGTGATGTGGTATTTACGCGTGTGTGGTGTGTGCTGCGGGTATGATGTGGTATGTACACGTGTGTGTGTGTGGTTTGTGTGTGTGTGTGTTTCGTGTGTGGTTTGTGTGTGGTTTGTGTTTGTGTGTGTGTGTGTGGGGTGTGTGTGTGGTTTGTGTGTGTGGTTTGTGTGTGTGTGTGTGGTGTGTGTGTGTGTGTGGTGTGTGTGTGGTTTGTGTGTGTGTGCTGCGGGTGTGTGTGTGTGGTGTGTGTGTGGTTTGTGTGTGTGTGTGTTTCGTGTGTGGTTTGTGTGTGGTTTGTGTTTGTGTGTGTGTGTGGTGTGTGTGTGTGGTGTGTGTGTGTGGTGTGTGTGGTGTGTGTGCTGCGGGTGTGATGTGGTCTCTGCGTGCGCGCGTGGCGTCGTGATGCTGCTGCTGCTGGTGGTGTCACGCGATGCGCTGTGCGCTCCCACTCGCTGCGCGTGATGATGGTGATGTTTGTGCCGAGCGTGATGATGGTGATGTCGTGCCGAGCGTGATGATGGTGATGTCGTGCCGAGCGTGATGATGGTGATGTCGTGCCGAGCGTGATGATGGTGATGATGTCCGGCGAACGCGTTGCGATGCTCGCTGTGATCAGCGTCCGCTCACGTCTGCGCGATGGCGATGATGGTGTGCGTGATGATGTTGGTGGTGGTGTGTGTGATGATGGTGGTGGTTTGTGTGATGATGGTGGTGTGTGTGATGGTGGTGGTGTGTGTGATGGTGCGCGCACACAGCGACACACATCAGCCGGAAGGCGCCTGCAGTCCACGCATCGCCACTTCGATGATAATAATCCCAAAGAAGAGAAATCGCGTCTGGATCTTCTTCTTCTGCCCCGCAGCGTGTTATCCGCTGCCGCTGCTGGTCAATGTTGTTGTCGTGTTTTCGCTCCCTCCTCTCGAACCGTGCGGCTTGCCGAGACGTTCTCTCAGTGTATACATCCAGCCGGAGCAGCAGCAGCAGTTGTAGTATCAGCAGCAGCAGCAGCAGTTGTAGTAGTAGTGAGTAGCCTTAGCAGCACGCAGCTCTGCGTCTTCCCGGCACGCGTTCCAATCCACATCCACCCAGACGACTCGTCGTCATCATCCTCCTCCTCACCCACATCGGCAGCGCAGAGCGAAATGAAAATTCAACTCCGCCTCTCACCTCGCCTCCCTCTCTCTCTCCCTCCCTCCCTCTCGCTCTCTCCCCTCCCTCCCTCCCTCTCGCTCTGCCCTCTACACGCGTCTGTGACGTGCCCAAAAAAAATTCACGCAAGACCGCCTTTTGCAAACCCGGCCCCTCCTTTACAGAGATTACGCCCACTCTATCTTTTTATTTTTTTATTTTCGTTTTTTTATTCTTTTTTTATCTCTCTCTCTATCTGACACTATCTATCTATCACTCTCTCCCTCTATCCCTATCTCCCACTCTCTCTCTTTTTTTATTAATTAGACTTTTTAATAAATGTTTTCTACCTACAAAAACAGAGCGCAGCGCCGCCACATCAAACACGCACCACAATGACAAAAGTCTAAAGCGATTTGAAGCATGTCTTATTTCCACACTCTCCCACTCCTTCTATCCCTATCTCAAAGTCTCTATTTTTTTTACGATCAGAGGAAACAAGAAGATGCTCGGTGTAGTCGGAACTTTGCTTCGTTCATCATTTCGGTTTTTTTTGTCAATGCTTTGCTTTATGTCGTCCCCCCTCCCTCGTGTTTAAATGAAAGATTTTACGAAAAATGTCAAGCTCTGCTCCTTCATCTTACCCCTTCCCTCTATCTCTACCCCCCTCTCTCTCTCTACCCCCCCCCCTCTCTACCCCCTCTCTCTACCCCCCCCTCTACCCCCTCTTTCTACCCCCTCTTTCTACCCCCCCCCTCTCTCTCTACCCCCCCACTCTACCCCCTCTCTCTCTCTACCCCTCTTCTCTCTACCCTCTCTCTCTACCCCCTCTCTCTCTCTACCCCCTCTCTCTACCCCCCTCTCTCTACCCCCCCCCTCTCTCTCTACCCCCTGTCTCTTCCCCCCCTCTCTCTCTACCCCCCCCTCTTTCTCTCTTCCTCCCTCTACCCTCTCTCTCTACCCCCCTCTCTCTCTACCCTCTCTCTCTACCCCCCTCTCTCTCTACCCCCTCTCTCTACCCCCCTCTCTCTCTACCCCCTCTCTCTACCCCCCTCTCTCCACCCGCCCCCCCTCTCTCTACCCCCTCTCTCTTCCCCCCCCCTCTCTCTCTACCCCCCCTCTACCCCCTCTCTCTACCCCCCTTCTACCCCCTCTCTCTACCCCCTCTCTCTCTACCCCCCCTCCCTAGTCTATGTTTATGTTCCCCCTGTTTTCTACGTAATTTTTGTTTACTACGACAAGTGCTGCATCTGCACCCAGCCCCTCTCGCAGTTCTACTGCCTCCCTCCCTCTCTCTCTCCTACCCATCCCCGTCATGTTTGCGTCCCCTCCTCCAACCCCCCCCCCACCCCATCCGTGATGACAAAAATCTGCCCCACCGTTGGGGGGGGGGCAGTGGATCAGCAACAGCAGCAGGAGGGGGCAGCAGGGCCCCCCCCCCGCCCCCCCCCCCCAGAGCTCCCGAACCGTGGGCACGGAAACGAACCACTGACCACACCGCAATCGAGTAGCCAGCCACGTGCGTGCAAGGGAAAACTCGCCCCGCCAAATGAACTATTGTGTGCTTGTTGAACTTCTTTCGCACCGTACGTAGGCAAGCGTGGCTAACCGGAGGTGCGGGGGAAGGACATCAAGCTTATGGGTCTCTGTGTGAGTCTATGGGTCTCTGTGTTAGTCTATGGGTCTCTGTGTGAGTTTATGGGTCTCTGTGTGAGTCTATGGGTCTAAGTGTGAGTCTATGGGTCTCTGTGTGAGTCTATGGGTCTCTGCGTGAGTCTATGGGTCTCTGTGTGAGTCTATGGGTCTCTGTGTGAGTCTATGGGTCTCTGTGTGAGTCTATGTGTCTTTGTGTGAGTCTATGTGTCTCTGTGTGAGTCTATGGATCTCTGTGTGAGTCTATGTGTCTTTGTGTGAGTCTATGTGTCTCTGTGTGAGTCTATGGATCTCTGTGTGAGTCTATGGGTCTCTGTGTGAGTCTATGGATCTCTGTGTGAGTCTATGGGTCTCTGTGTGAGTCTATTGGTCTCTGTGTGTGTCGACGTTCATCCTACAAAGTCCCATCACAAGGGAGAACCACAAACAATATACACAAATTCAGTTTTGTGTTGTTGCCCGTATTGAAACGGCTGTACGCCGTATGGACATGACAACTCAATGTCCCTGTACAAGACGACCGGGTTAAGCCGTGGGGGTTGACACGGTGTGGTAACCAGCCCGGCGATTGACACCACGTGAGTTCACTCTGTTGTATTGTTTTACGATCAGAGGAAACAAGAAGATGCTCGGTGTAGTCGGCACTTTGCTTCGTTCATCATTTCGTTTTTTTTAATGCTTTGCTTCATGTACCCCCCCCCTCCCCCTTTTTAAATGAAATATTTTACAAAATATTTCACTTCTTCTTGGTTTTTTCGGTAAAGTCACGTAGAAGGGAAATAATAAAATAATAAAAATAAAACATAATAAAATGCAATTCTCACGACGTTTCGGCCACAACGCAAGCAGCCGTCCTCATATTTCTCGCTCTGCTCTCCTTACCCCATCCCTCTCTCTTTCTACCCCCCTCTCTGTCCCCCCTCTCTCTCTCTACCCCCTCTCTTCCTACTCCATGTCGCTGGCTGCTCTGTGCATCCAGTGTTCAGAAGCCTGCTCAAGGCGCGGCTCCGGCTGGAGCACGCCATGTACAACACACATGCCGGTGATGTGCGGAGCGTCTTCTTCGAACGCTGGGGAGCCGGACAAGCCCCTCTCTGTAGCAGCGTGGACGGCACCCTCGTGGTGTTCACCTTCTGAAGCGCTCGCTCGTCACCGTGGCGTGCGCGATGACCACAACCACCACCACCACGTGACTTTTCTTTCGTGTTGTGCGCGGTGCTTTTAGCGCCACAGCGCGTGGATTTGTCGCGTTTATTTTAATTTGTGTTGCTGGTGACTTTGTGTATTTCATATCGAAATCGCCTCCAGTGCTGTTGTTGCTGGCGGCAATACAAGTTGTTTAAAAGTCAAAAGTCTCTCTCTCGCTCTTTTACCGACGATAAAAGCCGGTTGTTGTCGTGCAGGTAACGAATTGGCCACGTTTCGTTTTTGCGCGACACGATATTCACTGATTGGCTGTGTCGGGTGGTGGCGGGTTCAACGACACGCGTTTATGTTTCCACGTGGTGACCATAATTCACCTTCGTTGAGCCATCACTTGTGATGGCCAAGCTCTCCTCTGAAAAAAAAGAGCTAACGTAGCTCAAATAATATATATCCAGAGGTCATCATGGACAGAAGCCTGAACCAACGTTGTAGTTTAATACAGGGCAAGGGGGCGTCCATAAATGACGTCACGCGATTTTGGACGATTTTTGACCCCCCCCCCCCCTTCGTCACACGGCGTCACAAGAAGTCAGACCCCCCCTCAAATATGACGTCACAAAGCTCTGCCCCCGCCCCCCCCCCCAAAAAATTAAACATGCTTAAAATCGCTTTAAACTATTGTCATTGTAGTGCGTAATTAATGCGGCGCTGCAATAGTAGGAGAAAACATTTATTAAAGAGTCTATTTAAGTAGAACGTGTTGTCTATATTTATTTAAAGTTGCGCATTTTGATGTAACGTCACATTTCTCAACCCCCCCCCCCCCCCATTGTCACACATCGTCACAAATGTCTAACCCCCCCCCCCCCAGGTGCGTGACGTCATTTATGGCCGGCTCCAAAGTACAATTAAGGTAAACAAATCACCCAGATTCTGGATTTGAAGTTTTCGTGACTGCAAGAATCCATACTGTTGGTCTTTCGGTAAAGTCACGTAGGTGAAAGAAAATTAGAAATGAAAAAAAAATAAAAGATAAAAATAAATACAATTCAATCACGACGTTTCGATTGCAACACAAGCAATCATCATTACATACTCATCATTATACTGTATAAATGTTCTTGCTGTGGTGTTCACACCTGATGATTGATTGTGTTGCAATCGAAACGTCGTGATTTTATTTTATTTATTTTTATCTTTAATTTTTATTTATTATTATTTTACCTACGTGACTTTACCGAAATAACCAAAATCACCCAGGCTCATGCAAATAAAATGAAACCATCCCCATCCAAAACATATTCCTGCGGAGGGAGCTGGTAGGAACGTTGGGTTGCTCGGTCAATGGCCAGGGTCAACGGCGGCGTGGTGTATTCCGCAAATAAGGGCACCACGGGGTGACCAGCCCCTCCCCACCCAGCCCCACCCCTCCCACCCCCCACCCAGCCCCACCCTCCCCACCCAGCCCCTCCCCACCCAGCCCCACCCCTCCCATCCCCCACCCAGCCCCACCCTCCCCACCCAGCCCCTTCCCTCCCCACCCAGCCCCTCTCCACCCTCCCCTCCCCACCCAGCCCGACCCTCCCCACCCAGCCCCTCCCCACCCTCCCCTCTCCACCCAGCCCCACCCCTCCCATTTTTGGATGCACGACGGACGGACAGAATAATTCCCTGTGGGCTGGTGTAACCAGGAGGTTACTACCAGTATTTAACCTTGATAATCGACGATGAACTTTATTCCCAATCGGTTGAACACGTTGCAGGCATTCGCGACCAATATTATTCACAATAAATGTTGTTTGGGTGAGATCGCGTTAGTATAAATGTGTCGTGGCCCTCCATCACGTAGAACGGAAATATTTTGTTTATATATATAAACAATAACATTCTCACGACGTTTATTACTTTATTATTTCCCTTCTACGTGACTTTACCGAAATAACCAAGAATATAATATTATAGATTTGAAGCTTTCGTGACTGCAATGATTCATACTCTTAGGTTTTTTCGGTAAAGTCACGTAGGTAAAAATAAAAATAAATAATAAAAATAATAGAAATTTCAATATTCTATTTATTATTTATTTTTATTTTTTTAGTAAAAAATAAAAAAAATAAAAGTAATAATATGTTTTATTTACTTTTTTGTTAAAAATAAGAAAATAAAGAATAGAAAAAATATTTTATTTTTTTAAGTTAAAAATAAATCATAGAAAGAGTGCAGCGCCCTCTAGCGGACACTGCCGGGACTTTTGCTTGCGCGCTGCTGCTGCTGTGTCGCGTCTCGCGTGCGTTGTGCCCTGTAATAAGGGGGCGTCCATAAATGACGTCACGCGATTTTGGACGATTTTTGACCCCCCCCCCTCGTCACACGGCGTCACAAAAAGTCAGATCCCCCCCCCCCCTAAAAATGACGTCACAAAGCTCTGCCCCCCACCCCCCCAAAAAAAATTCCATTTTGAAAATAAAACATGCTTCAAATCGCTTTAAACTATTGTCATTGTAGTGCGTATTTAATGTGGCGCTGCACTCTAATGTTGTAGGAGAAAACAGTTATTTAAAAGTATATTTAATTAAGTAGAACGTGTTGTCTATATTTATTTAAAGTTGCGCATTTTGATGTGACGTCACATTTCTCACCCCCCCCCCCTCGTCACACATCGCCACAAATGTCTGACCCCCCCCCCTAGGTGCGTGACGTCATTTATGGACGGCCCCTTACGTGACACAAACCCTTACTAATTGGCTGTGTCGGGTGGTGGCGGGTTTAACGACACACATTTATTTAAAAAAAAACTCTTATTGTGAATAATATTGTTAACGAAAGCACTACTACTACTACCACTTACGCGCGTGCCTGTGTTAACGGCTAACAGACAGCAGGTTAATGATTAACCAGGGCGGCCGCTGCGGTTGCAACCCCAAGCGGAGCCTCCTGCCACGAGGCAGACCGCTGCGTGTTGTCCGACGTTTCGCTCGACGCGGCTCGAGCGAGTCTCATTCCGTATCACTAACCGCGCGCGGGCAACAAACGCATCGTGGTGTGAGGGGGCTGTGATGGTGGTGAGGGAGGTTTGTACGTCTTGCTCTTTCCTGGAGCGTCTTAAGCTTCTAAACGTGGAGATGTAGCAGCGAGTGTCCATCGGTGAGACTCAAGTACTCATTGCTGCTACGGCCTTAAGCATCGGGTAGCGTGGCCGAGCGGTCTAAGGCGCTGGATTTAGGCTCCAGTCTCTCCGGAGGCGTGGGTTCGAATCCCACCGCTGCCATCACTTTTAGCATTATTTTTTATTTCCTTTTTTCCTCCTCCCACAATCCGTGCTTCGTTTTTTTTAATCTTTGTCTATTTATGAGCGCCGCTTTCGGTGAAAACCGCGTCGTTGTGCGTGTGTGTGTGTTTCTGTTGTTAAATATACGTTTATATTTTTGGCTGTTATTGTTGTTTCCTGCGGGCAAGTCAACCGGGCGAGATGGGGAGAGAGGCCTCTAACGCGTGGTTGGGCCTGTTGGACATTGTTCACTTTGCGCGTTGCAGGGCGTTGCAGCTACATGAAGAGTCCACCAGGGGACGCTGTCACACCGCTGGAGTCAGCAGTAGGCCTCGCCAAGGGAAGGTAATTCTGGTAGGAACCACCTGGTTACACCAGCCCACAGGGGATTATTGTGTCCGTCCGTCGTGCTGGGAGGGGCTGGGTGGGGAGGGTGGGGCTGGGTGGGGAGGGTGGGGCTGGGTGGGGGGGTGGGAGGGGTGGGGCTGGATGGGGGGTGGGAGGGGTGGGGCTGGGTGAGTGGGGAGGGGCTGGTTGTGGAGGGTGGGGCTGGGTGGGGGGTGGGAGGGGTGGGGCTAGGTGGGTGGGGAGGGGCTGGGTGGGGAGGGTGGGGCTGGGTGGGGGGTGGGAGGGGTGGGGCTGGGTGGGTGGGGAGGGGCTGGGTGGGGAGGGTGGGGCTGGGTGGGGGGTGGGAGGGGTGGGGCTGGGTGGGTGGGGAGGGGCTAGGTGGGGAGGGTGGGGGCTGGGTGGGGGGTGGGTGGGGAGGGGCTGGGTGGGGAGGGAGGGGCTGGGTGGGGGCTGGGTGGGGAGGGGCTGGTCACCCGTGGTGCCCTTATAAAACTCAACGTTTAACCTTCTCACGCCGGCTTGTGCCCGCCCTCACAGTCGGGCATATTTGCGGAATACACCACGCCGCCGTTGACCCTGGCCATTGACCGAGCAACCCAACGTTCCTACCAGCTCCCTCCGCAGGAATGTGTTTTACCCTTTTTACCGGGTAAAAGGGTAAAGGTAAAGGTTTCGACATGCCAAGGGGTAAGGTAAAAAGTAGGGTAAAGGTAGCGCGAAGTATTACCCGGTAAATACCTTGTTTACCGCTCGCTAAAAGCTCCGTGGCGCAGTCCGTGGCCTTCATTTAAAATTGGAATCATGGAGATTATTCTATATGAATAAAGCACTCTACCAAGAATTTACCTGTTATAAACCTTGTTCATGTGTAGTAGTACCCCAGTAATTACCCTGTAATCGGGCAATTTGTAATGGGGTAAGGGTAAAAGGTAGGGTAAAGGTAGGTTCGTTGCTTTTGACCTTTTACCTTAACTTGCTCAAGGGTAAAAGATCAGGGTAGAGTGATTGTATTGTGGTAAGGGTAAAAGGTAAAATAAAGGTAGGCTCGTTGCTTTTGACCTTTTACCTTAGCTTGCTCAAGGGTAAAAGGTCAGGGTAGAGTGATTGTATTGTGGTAAGGGTAGGGTAAAGGTAGGCTCGTTGTTTTGACCTTTTACCTTACCTTGCCGATGCCTAGTCGTAAGCCAGTGATTCTCATCACAACCAGTTAGTGATGTACTCGTGACGAATTGTCCACGTTGTTTACGTGACAGCCCTTACTAGTTGGCTGTGTCGGGTGGTGGCGGGTTTTAACGACACATTTATATATTTACACAATCTCACCCCCCCCCCCCCCCAAAAAAAAAAAACTCAATTATTATTCTCAACTTGTGTTTGTCTCCTGGAGGTTTACCCCCTCTTGATGAATGATCCACAATGAATATAAATGTGTTGTGAACCCGCCACCACCCGGCACGGCCAAGTAGCAAGGATCTTGTCGCTTAAACAAATCGTTGCAATTAGTTACGACTTTTCAGTAGCAGTACTGAAGTGGTAACGGATTTGGCACGGAATGCACAAGTGATCAAACTTATCGGCACGTTCTGTTTACGTGACGCAACTTTAACAAATTGGCTGTCGGGTGGTGGCGGGTTTGACGACACAACATTCACATGTACGCTCTCTGACCTACGCAGATGTCTTTACTTATTTAATCCACGACATTTACAATCAGAGTACTTATTCTTGGGTCTTTCGGTAAAGTCACGTATGTAGAAGTAAAATAAAATTTAAAATAAAAGTTAAAATAGACGTTTCGAACGCAACACAAGCGCCCACCTGGATGATGAGCGCTTGTGTTGCGTTTGAAACGTCTATTTTTATTTTAAATGTTATTTTATGCTGCAGTCACGAAAGCTTGTGTTGCGTTTGAAACGTCTATTTTTATTTTAAATTTTATTTTATTTTAAATGTTATTTTATTCTGCAGTCACGAAAGCTTGTGTTGAGTTCGAACCGTCTATTTGTATTTTTTATTTTATTTTAAATGTAATTTTATTCTGCAGTCACGAAACCTTGTGTTGCGTTCGAACCGTCTATTTTAATTCTATTTAAAATTTTATTTTATTTCTACATACGGTGACTTTACCGAAAGAAAGAGTCACTAAAGCTTAAATTCGAGATTACTTATTTACTCTCCAACACATCATGTGTGCTGTACCAGTAACGAATTGGCCACCTTCTGTTTACTAATTGGCTGTGCCGGATGGTGGCGGGTTTCACGACACATTTATATTTCCGCGATCTAACCCAAACCCCCCCCCCACCCTATCCCTCGGTCACCACGTCAAGGGGGGCCATGCGGATGTTGATGTAGCAAGGAACACTTCTGAAACGAGAGTTTGTGATGCCGACAAAGGCATTTTTTATGACATTCTCGAAACAATTCAGGAACTTCCAGTGACGTATGTGCAAATACAAACACATTGACCGCATTGTTTGTAAAAAGTACAAAACAAGTCATTTCAAAAATACGTTTTGTATAGTGCAGCGCTCTTTAAATTAAAGTGATATAACGCGGTTAAAAATCGGACACTTTTTTTTTGTTCCTTACCATCTAGAAGGACACTTCGCGAAATCAGAGTTCACGCACAATTACCTTTTTGCCAGTGTCAAAAAAAATAAGATACGTTTTGCCCCTTTCTGCCAATGAAACCGGTGTTAAGATCTTTCTTGGTTCTTTCGGTAAAGTCACGTAGAAGGGAAATAATAAAATACTAAAAATAAAACTATAAAATAAAAATAAATATTTCCCTTCTATGTGACTTTACCGAAAGGACAAAGAAGATGAATCCCTGCAGTCACGAAAGCTTTAAATCGGTGTTGAGATGTTCAAACCGCTGTTTGCCTTTCGGCGTTGTCGTCGTCCTCCTGTCTAACAGTGGTGGAGAGACGAGGCCATCGAGAAGGCTGTCTTCGGTCGAGGCCAGAGGTCGCAACCGGGTGCCCGATACCCGTACCCTACCCGATACCCGGCTACCCGTACCCGGCCGGGTACGGGTACCCGTTTGCGACCCTGGTGCGGCCGGGTACGGGTAGGCCGTGAGTCACTGGTGAGTCACCGTTTGTCACTCATTTCGGGTAGGGTACGGGTAGGGAACGGGTACCCGTACCCGTACCCGGCCGGGTACCCATTTGCGACCCTGGTGCGGCCGGGTACGGGTAAGGAATCAAAACCCGTTTGCGACCTCTGGTCGAGGCCAAATCGGTTTCAAAGACAATTCAAGTAACAGCATATTGTCAAAGCATACTCATTGGCTCTTTCGTAAGTCACGTAGGTGACTTTAGGTGAAAAAAGAATAAAATAAAATAAAAACATAACTAAATTAAATCACGACGTTTCGATTGCAACACAAGTGTGGATATCACACCTGATCATGATTACTTGTGTTGCAATCGAAACGTCGTGATTTAATTTAGCCATTTCCACACCTGATGATGATTGCTTGTGTTGCAATCGAAACGTCGTGATTTAATTTAGTCATTTCTATTTTTATTTGATTCTTATTTTAATGTTTTTTTATGTTTTTCACCTACGTGACTTTACCGAAAGAACCAAAGGGTATGGATCCTTGCAGTCACGAAAACTTCAAATCTAGAATTGTCAGAGCATGTTTGTGTTTGCATGTTCACCACAGGCACCGCGTGCGATTGACGCGGAACGTGATTCCTCGCTAAAGTATTCTTGTGTTCTTTTTGGGAGCGACGTACGCATTTCATTCCGCGCACCCGAAACTCGGAATTCATTCGAAGGTTAAATATGATTTCGGGCAAAAATGCCACATCGGTAAGCGGCTCGCAATACAGCGGGGCGAGCAAATACGACTCTGTTTGAGCACTTCCACCGTCAAATTCAGCGTCGGGGAATCAAAAGTCACAGGACGGTGTTCACATTACAGGTCAACACCTTTTTTTAAATCCTTTATATTAAGTTCACTTGCTTGCTTGCTTGCTTACGACCGTGCAAATCTTTCGGTCGTTTTTTAACCCACTTCCCGTGATCCAATCGAGCTGACATTTTCCACACAGACTCGTTGTGCGTGACAATTAATGTTCGTGAAAATTATTTTCCAAAATTGTACACTTTTTAGGACAAAAATATTATATTTAATTACCAATTGCTTAATGGTGCAATGCAATCATCTGACCCATAGGTGGCAGCCATCTCAAGCCAGAGGACGAGAGGACTCTAGCCGCCACGCATATAAAGGATTTATAGTGAAAAACTTTGTTTTTACGGGTTATACTTGTTTGTCTTGAATTCACGTAAAAAAAAAACACGCGCCGATGCACGAATGTAAACTGTGGCACGGGGCCACAGGGACACAAGGTAGAAAGTTAAAGGTGCAGCCCTGCGAATGCCTCGTTTTTTGCGCCGCGCCCGACAGAGGCCGTTCACGAAAGAGAGAGGAGAGAGATTATTTTAGCCTTCTCTTCTAAGCTAGCCAGACCTCGTGTGGAAGAGGTGGGGTGAGGTGGGGTGAGGTGGGACGGTGGCGGGGACGGTGGCGGGGACGGTGGCGGGGGGATACCCATATTTTACCCCACCCCACGTGACCTGCCCACACTTTAACCCCACCCCACGTGACCTGCCCACACTTTAACCCACCCCACGTGACCTGCCCACACTTTAACCCCACCCCACGTGACCTGCCCACACTTTAACCCACCCCACGTGACCTGCCCACACTTTAACCCCACCCCACGTGACCTGCCCACACTTTAACCCGCCCCACGTGACCTGCCCACACTTTAACCCACCCCACGTGACTTGCCCACACTTTAACCCGCCCCACGTGACCTGCCCACACTTTAACCCACCCCACGTGACTTGCCCACACTTTAACCCCACCTCACGTGACCTGCCCACACTTTAACCCCACCTCACATGACCTGCCCACACTTTAACCCGCCCCACGTGACTTGCCCACACTTTAACCCGCCCCACGTGACCTGCCCACACTTTAACCCACCCCACGTGACCTGCCCACACTTTAACCCCACCCCACGTGACCTGCCCACACTTTAACCCCACCTCACGTGACCTGCCCGCACTTTAATCCCACCTCTCGTGACCTGCCCGCACTTTAATCCCACCTCTCGTGACCTGCCGATCGTACCGCTGGATGGACGAGAGGCGTTGTGGGGTTGTGGGTGGGTGGTGGATTTGAAGAGATTTCACCCCCATTGCCAGTGTCTGGCGCGTGGAGTGAAAACAACAATTCTAGATGTGAAGCTTTCGTGACTGCAAGGATTCATACTCTTACTTTTTCGGTAAAGTCACGTAGGTAAAAATAAAATAGAAATTAATAAAAATGAAATTAAAATAAAATAAAAATAATAAAAAAGATTTTTATTATTTGATTTTTTATTAATTTTTTTTTCATTTGTTACCTACGTGACTTTACCGAAAGAACTAAAGAGTATGAAAACAACAACCAACAACAACAAGAAACAACAGCGGCCGCTCGGTGCAGCAGCGGTGTACGGGGGGGGGGGGGCCTACAAGGCCGTTTGCACAAAACGTCAATTAAAAGGAGATTAAGCACCGCAACACCGTACAGAGAAGTCATTGTGCCACCGTGCCGAATCTGGGGGGGGGGGGGGGGTGTGCGGCTTACTTCGCTGCCCCCCCCCCCCGAGTCAGGGTGAGTCGGCCAAGTGCCGTGAGCCGGGGTCACCTCGGCACATCGGTGGCTTTGTCGCGGTGCGATGTGTGATTTGTTTAACGTGGCGACGGTCGTCAACTTGTCCGGGTGTCGAACACCGCGCGTGGCCGGTCATGGCTAATCGCAGGTGCGGGGCGGTGGGGGGGGGGAGGACAACAAGCTAAACACAACAACAACAAGCAGCTCTAAAAAAGTAGGTTCTCAATGTCGACGATTTTAAAGTGCACAGCTCCCGGTGGCTTCCTTGGGAAGAGCGTTCCAGACGGCCGCAGAAGCGCATCTGAAAGCGCCGCGCAACGACGCGGTGGGTGACCTCAGTCTTTGTTCGACGGCCGAGCCAAAAGCCTCCGCCGCTGCTGCTGCTGCGAGGATGAGCGGAGTTCACGTGATGATGGTCGATCGCTCCTTGACGAGATCAGCCAAGGTAATTGTGGTTCGTTTGCGACGAGCACACTTTGCGTGTAACGAAGTGCGACATCACAATGCTGTGACATTACGATGTTACGTGCATCACATCCGTCCCAGAGCGATCAGCGACGGGAGCTGCGACCTCGAGGCCCGGCAGCGGCGAGCCGTGGCGCCAGGCCAAACGCGTTCCAGGCGCTTGTTATTAAATCGTGATTTTTCACCCCGACTTCATCCCAACTGCGCTCCTGGCGTCCACCGCACGAGACGACGGATAATCCATTGCGGAATTCTCGCACGGAGCAGAGAACCGCCGGTGAGAGGCGGACACCACAGAGCTACTTCTGAGGTGCCCTCAATCAGCTGACCTCTGGTCCACACAGAGTGGTAAGCAGCACTCTCCAACCCCGGCTGCGCGCAAGGCAGTAATAATGTGCGTCGCGTGACAGAGCTGGCATTTTCTTCGCCAAAATTAATTTCGACGGGCTTGTTATTGTAGTAGGTTTTTACCCTTTAAACTAGTACAAACACTGACACCTTTATACAAGGCATCATGTTTACAATAACCACAACACAAGCAGTCAAAATGCAAACAAAAAGAAACAACGCCTTTTGGCGTCAACTGGTCCAACACCAATGGAGACTAGGCTCTAAAGAAAGCTGTCTCGGGTGTGGACCAATCAATTTCAAGGACAGTGCATATCATTATCAGAGTTGTTTCTTTTTGTTTGCATTTTGACTGCTTGTGTTGTGGTTATTGCAAACATGATGCCTTGTATAAAGGTGTCAGTTTTTGAACCAGTTTAAAGGGTAAAAATCTACTACTATATTTTGCCACCGGTAAAGGAGATATCTCATAGGGCTTGTTACTGTTGCAGCCATCGGCGACCAGGGCTCACGGCAGCCGTTGCAAAGATCAGCACGCTGACCTCTCCCCCACCTGGCCACCTGGGATTTCAGGAGACTCCTGAAGCCCCCCGCCACGGTTCGCTCATCAAAACCTCGACGCGGACAGATAAACACCGACGATCGACTACCCCCGTCGCCGTACAGCGGGAGAAAGGAGAGGTCCTAATTCTAGATTTGAAGTTTTCGTGACTGCAAGGATCCATACTTTAAGTTTTTTTCGGTAGTCATGTAGGTTTTTACCTACGTGACTTTATTGCCCCCCCCCCTCCCCCATGTCAAGTTGAACACTTCCATTGGGACGGAGAACTGAACTGGCAATCCCTTTTCACAGCGGGAATCTCAGTGATTGGCAGTGCAGTATTGGTTTCCTTTTGTGCAAAGTTGAGTCGGGGCGGGGAGGGGGTTATTCTTTAACACGCGTGGACATCGCTACAAGTCCGATACAGTATTGCTTTAGTGTTTCGTACCATGTAAAAGCGCCGTTTACAAAATATTTCAGTCGTTTAAAAAACAATAATAACATTTCCGAAAGACATCTCCATAGAGTCCGGGAATCGGGCGAGTGCCATTGATTGTGCAAGCCACAACGTGGTGCAGCATCACCCATGATATGTCTGAAGAGTGGCATTGGCAAGCGCGCGGATTTCACGATAAATTCTAGATTTGAAGCTTTCGTGACTGCAAGGAATCATCTTCTTAGGTTTTTTCGGTAAAGTCACGTAGAAAGTAAAATAAAATAAAAACAAAAATCACGACGTTTCGGAGGCAACACAAGTCTCCGTCATCAGGTGGGACCGTCACAGCCAGATTAGCTGTATCAAGTGTTAATACCACCCGCATAGCCGTACAGGCCATTGGGGCAAGTCCTGTTAGTGAGCACTTATTCAGGCCGGTATGGCACAAGAGGAATTGGTGTGGCCAGCATCACGCCCGGCCACCTTTGTCTCCCCATTGCAGATGCTTACACACCCGCAACATAATGCTAAAAGAACAAAAACTCAACTGAGCTACAACATAGCTCTTTGTCAGTAGCGACCTGGCTTTCACGAATGATAGCTCAACGAAGTGGCTCATCATCATCATCACCACGTGGAAATGTATCGCGACCAAATACTCTAAACGCGTGATGTTTCTAAATGCAGAGGGACAAACCGGAGGACCCGGAGAAAAATCCCACGACCACGCAAACTCCAAATATACAGCAGCAGGCGTCAGGGTTGGGATCGAACCCACGACCTCTTGCATACCAGGCGAGGTAGTTAACATCTGTTCACCCCAGCGCCCCTAGTTTTCAAGGTTTAGTTGACCTTGTACACGTACCGGAACGATTCCGATATTCACCACCGAACTGACAAGGAATCGAACTCGCGTGACGATTGGTACTGCGGGTGCATTAACCACACGAGCACTACGTGCCACCCGCTCCGCCGTGCGCGCTAAAGGTCCCCCCGACGGAGTCAGGTTCCACATTTTAGAGGACATCTGTGACAAAAAAAAAAGTAGCTTCACAGCTCATCGGATTTCTCCGGGATAAAATAAAGATCACGATTCTAAATTTGCCAATTTCGAACTCTTAAACAACCGCAAAATTACTCGACTGGGATTACACAGCAGCATCGCATCATACACACACTCATCCCACCCACCCGCCCGCCCTCGACTGGCAGACCGATGGCTCCGGGTCACTCTTGGCAATTGTGAGAGGAATCGTGGCTTCTTGAGTTCTCACCCCGTTCAAGAAAACGTCACTTAAAACGTGAACCGTCACTACACTACCGCCTCTCCCCCCCCCGCTCCCCCCGCGGGCATGTGGGCCGCCTGTGTCCACAGCCACGCGGACCGCTTGGCAGGCTCGCCGGCGATAACCGGCTCATGCGGACGGTGGCCGCGCGACCTTGCGTGCGCCCTCATGACGAAGCACATTGCGCCCTGCTCGATTCCATCGCTCAGGCCAGCTGCCCCGTGACTTCGTAATCAGGGTCTGGTTCGCACCACCCGCCCCGGACTACGACGCATTGTGGGTTTACTCTCCAACGAACCGGTGTGCTGAACTAGCAACGAATTGGCACGTTTCGTTCACGTGACAAACCTTAGCAATTGTCCGTGTCCGAGTGTTGGCGGGTTTAACGACGCGTTTATATTTACGCGATCTAACCCCCAAAAAACCTCTATTACGGATGCTAACCATTGCCCACACTTCTCCGCGTGACTGCACTGTGCGCATTTTAAAGTTGAAGGCGCAGCTCTGCAATTTCTCTCGCTCTCGCCGCCGCTGGCGGCAAGGGGCCTCCGCTCGAGGGAGCTCTACGGAGCACTCTCTTGAAGAAAATTTTTGGCCGACTCTTTCGCGATGTCCGGTCTTACAATTCTCACGCTTTTTAAATGGGGTTCTAGATTCATAAAGACACACCTGTGCCGTGCATTTTCTCCGTTGCTAAAAAAAATAAAAAATCGTTATTTTACCAGGTAAGGCCCCACTGGAGCTATACAGCTCTTTTTTCAGAAGCGACCTCACGAATGACAGCCCAACGGAGTTGCTTATCACGTGGAGATTTATAGCAGCAAAATACTCTAACACGCATTTCGATTCTAAATCTGGAAGAAAGAACCGGAGGACCCAGAGAAAAGTCTACGTGGCCACGGGGAGAGAGAAAGAGACGCAAACTCCAAATATACAGCAGCAGGCGCCAGGATCGGGTTCAAACCCACGACTCCCTGCATACCAGGCGAGGTAGTTAACATCTCATAGCCACCGTGAGATGTGATTGTGCCCCCCCCCCCCCCCACAGCATTCCCACGGTGCGTGCCGGACAGCTACGAACGTTCCGAATTGAAGTCCACGATTGAGGTTCAGCCCGGCCCGACATCCTTCAGCAGCTCAACGCGGGGGGGGGGGGGGGGGGGGGGGGGGCGGCGGTAGGGGCCGTCCTGTCATGGAACGAGACTCGTTTCCACCATGGGAACGTGGAATTTCCACCAACGGCTCTCTGGGGCCACCCCCCCCCCCTACCGCCCCCACCCCCCGATCGCGTTCTCACTCCGTGCCAGAGCAGGGAGGCACGTCAAGGTTCGCTTTGGACGGAGAGGTTTTCGAACCGAAACCAAAAACCTCTCACGTGGTGCCCCTTAACCGGATTTCAGGTCTCGGCCGGTCACCAAACCTCCCAGTTGTAAGTGTGGTTGAACTTCCTTCACACCGTACGTAGCCAACCGTGTTAATCTGCGGTGCAGGGGGGGGAAGGACAACAAACTAAACACAAAAAAGCAGATCTCAAAAAGTTCATCAATCAAGATGATGATCTAAAACAACATTGCTCCAGTGGCTTCCTAATATCGGTATGAAGAGCGCGTTCGAAGAACGAAGAGCGTCTGAAAGTGCACGACGCAGCGCCCGTCTTCGTTCGACGGGCTGGCCAGGATGACCGGGGCTCGCGTGACGGTGCTTCATGCTCCCTGACGAGAGGCACTGGCGGTTCTCGCTCGTGGCAAGGAGCGCTTGGCGCGTGTAACGAGCTTCCCGCCCGAACGCCGGTCGCTAGCCGGCGACCGTGGGTGCGCCCTCAAACGACGGCCTCCTTCTCTCTTCTCTTTGCCCTCAAACGACGGCCTCCTTCTCTTTGCGGTCGGCGTCCGGCACCGCGCCGGCGCACGTGACCGGCTCCTTCCCGGCGGGGGGGCGGCCGGACGCGGCGGCGGCGGCGTTGCGGCGTCGCACGAAGTACGTCGCGACGCCCATGAACAGCGTGGAGACCATGACGATGACGCCGCAGGTGAGGAACACGACGCTGTACGTGCCCGTGTAGTCCACCAGGAAGCCTGCGGGGGGGCGGGACAAAACACGCTCAAGGGACGCGCTCGCAGTCACCCCGGGAGTTGAACCCTTGCCCGTTCGCGTCGGTGGGGTGTCCCCCGTTCTCCGACGAATCTCGGAACGCGCCGATCGGAGAACCGTGGGCGACACGACCGCCGGCACTCTACGACAGCCGGCGCCAAATTGTGCCACACGCCCCTCCCGCGTGGCCTTGTGGGAGCGTCGGGGTGCGTCTTTCGACCCGAAAACGTACCGATGCGGGTTGTTTTATTAAAGTTTTTTTCTTCCGATTCTGCCCGGATGACGTACGCTAAAATTGTAATTGGAAGGAAAACCGATGGCGTGCACACACGGCGTGACGTGCGTGTACGTTAGCGCAACGGCAAAGGGATAACATGGCACAGCGTTGGAGAGGCCTTCGTCTCAGCAGTGGATTGACCATGGCTGATGATGATGATGATGATCATCATGATAAAGGCGGGACTGACCCAAGGCGAGTCCGCTCTCAGTAACTCCATACGTGGCCCGTCTGTTTACTCTCGCCCGTCAGTCAATGAGAGCGACCGCCTTCTTTTAGCAAGAACCAACCCGTTCATAAAGTAAAGGACATTCAGTCCTGCCCCTTTGCATAGCGTGGTCACGTGCCTGGGTAGAGTTATTGCCTCGTGTCTAGCGGCACGCGCGTGGCACGGTGGCTTGCGTGCTCCTGCCCGATGGGTCTCGCGTTATCGAAACGTGCGAGTTGCACCCGCCCACTCGCCCGCCCCTAGGCCTCGGCAAGGTAAGGTAAAAGTTAAAAACAACGAGCCCACCTTTACCCTACCTTTTACCTTACCACAATAAAATCACTCTACCCTGACCTTTTACCCTTTAGCAGGTAAGGTAAAAGGTAAAAAGCAACGAGCTTACCTTTACCTTACCCCTTGGCATGTCGACACCTTTACCCTTTACCTTCACCCTTTTACCCGGTAAAAAGGGTAGATTACCTTACCTTGCCGAGGCCTACGCGCCCCGCCGGTTGGCCCAGGTGCTTTGCGGCGCTCGCAACAGCCGCGCCATCAAAGGATTGCGCGTAAGGCAGCGCGGTTCGAGATGAAGAATGGGCTCATTAAAAGTGGCGGTAAGATGGAATTTTGGTGACCACAGTACAGGTGTTAGGGAGACGTCGTGGGAGGCCTGATCGTAGACAGCCCGGAAGGGGGGGGGGGGAGCTGAGCAGTCGTCGTCGTCATCATCGTTTGTCAACAACCATGATCAATCCACTGCTGGATAGAGGCCTCAGCAATCTCCCAAGGTTGCGACAGCAGTGATTTATGGTCCCGCCCACGCGCTGTTTCAATTTTTAGTTTATTTCCTTGCGCAATTTTGGTGTGCGCGCGCGTGTGTGTATGCGCGTGTGTGTATGCGCGTGTGTGTGTGTGCATGCGTGTATGCGTACGCGTGTGTATGGAGAGCGGCGGTGTTGCGTCAGCGCACCGCACTACGAACCTGGCGACCCGAGTTCGATTCCCGCTCGCGGTCAACACCGGTGACGATTATCCGAACCGGTCTTGGGCCTCCCCTAGGTCGACTCAGCCTCAAATGAGTACCTGATGCGGTGTGTTAACATCGCCACTGGGGAGACAAAGGCGGCCGGGCGTGGTGCTGGCCACCCACCCCCTCGTGTGCCGTGCGGGCCTTCATTAGGTGCTCGCTAACAGCACTTGCCCCAATAGTCTGATAAATCTTTGTCTTTTTTGCAGATGTTGGCCACACCGCCTCCTTGTGCGTCGTGCCGGCATTAATAGGCGCTCGCAAACAGCCCTTGCCACAACAGACGATGCTGGCCACACGTGGGGAACCGTTTTCCCTGCGGGTGCGTGCGTGCGTTAGGCTGGGTCCACACCTGAACGATGCAGCCTGCGGCACAAGCAACTGCATCGATTACGCAAGCACGTTGGAACTTCTTTCGCACCGTGTTAGTCGGGGGTGCGGCGGGGGTGCGGCGGGGAGGGGTGTGAAGGACAACAAACTAAACTCAAAAAGCCTTTCTGAAGAAAGGCTACAAGGGACACCCGTGTCACTGCAACCAGTTGCGAACAGGTCGTCCTTGGCAGCGACCGGCCGGCAATCCAACACGTTCGCTCCGATGCGATCCCCGTCGCTCTCTCCGCGGATGCAGCGGCCGCGGGGCGGCAACGGAGGACCGCAGGCGAACGACCGATTGCTCCGGTGGTGTGGGGCGCGGGCGGGGGCGGGGGGCGGACGGGACCTCACCGGCGGCCGGCGGGCCCACGAGGAAGGAGACGCTCTCCAGCACGGTGAAGAGGCCTAGCGCGGCGGCGAAGCGCCCGGCGGGGATGGACTCGGCGATGACGGTGAAGACCACGCCGCCGACGACGCTGCACGTGAGGCCGTGGCACACGCAGAACGCCAGCAGCGCCCCTCGGCCACGCAGGAGGCCGCACAGCAGGTTGTTGGCGCCGCTCAGGAAGGCGGCGCCGCTGTACAGGTACACGCTGCGGCCCCTGCGTGCGATGGGGGGGGGGGAACGGGGTCAGAGAGCGCCGAGGTTCAGCTCATGTGCAGCAGTGGGAGTTGACATTCGTGACACGGCTGGAGTTCAAATCGCGATCGAGGCCCGACGATTTCACTGTATTTTACGAGGTAAGGCCTCGCTGAGCTGTGTAGGTCTTAATCAGAAGTGAGTTGGCCATCGCAAATGATAGCTCAACGAAGTGGCTTATCGTCATCATCATCATCGCCGTGTGGAAATATTTCGCGGCCGAATACTCGAAAACGTGTGAAGCTGATTCTAAATGTGGAAGGAAAAACCGGAGGACCCGAGAAAACTCGGGACCACGGGAAGAGAAACGGGGAAAACTTCAAAAATACAGCCGGCGTCAGGGTCGGGATCGAACCCACGACCTCCTGCGTACCAGGCGAGGTAGTTAACATCCCGCCACCGCGGCGCCCCGGGTCACCAACGACTGCACAAGAAATAACAATCACGTTAATCCCGGTTTCCGCATCTAATGTGGCCACATTCCAGCACTCGACAATAAAACATTGAATTTTGATTTAAAGCTTTCGTGACTGCAGGGATTCGTATTCTTGGTTCTTTCGGTAAAGTCACGTAGAAGGGAAACAATAAAACATTGCATTTTCAAGCTTTCGTGACTGCAGAGATTCATATTCTTGGTTCTTTCGGTAAAGTCATGTAGAAGGGAAAGAATAAAATTCTAAAAATATTAAAAATATTATTTTATTGTTTCCCTTCTACGTGACTTTACCGAAAGAACCAAGAATATGAATCCCTGCAGTCACGAAAGCTTTAAATCAAAATTCAATGTTTTATTGTTTCCCTTCTACGTGACTTTACCGAAAGAACCAAGAATAATAAAACATTGGTTTGACAGTCAAGCAACGCAGGGAGAGAGAGGGTGGGAAACTCCCACGACGTTCCCCCTCCACCTCCGCCCCCCAACTTCACTGGGGGCAAAGAGTTCCCCACTCGTTCTGGAATGACACGAGGCCTGCACGACGACCGGCTCCCGACTCGGTGTTGCGTCACCGGCCCTGCCGCGGGCACAAGCGGCGTTCACGTCGCCTTGCCGGTCGGGACAAAACACGCGGAGTGGAAAACACCGTGGTAGATTGTGGGGGGGGGGGGTCTCTTAAGTCGCATCCAGACACGCCGTGGGGGACTTCCGAGACACTTTTATGGCTTTATTTTGGTGATTTTCGAAAAGTTTTTCGGTTTAGCCATGTTTGTTTGTTGTAGTACAGAGTTAGACTGATGGCCTTAATCCAAGTTGTCTTGTGGTTGTTGTTGTTGTTTGACTTGCATCCTACTGGGATTTTTGCACACAGCGTTGGTGTACGGTGCTTTTTCTGCAATATTTTGCTGTCTTTTCTTGAATTTTCTGTTTGCACATAGTCACTTTAAGATGTTTTCTTGTTCATGTTTTTTTGTTTGTTGCGGTTGCACCCGATTCAAGAGCCGAATGGCTCACAGGGCTATACCTAATCAATGAACTTTAAACTTGATGCGTCTCGACATGCTGTGGGCGTCCCTTCGTCACTTCGGGACACTTGGGATGCGCATAGCGGCTGCGTCGCATCGCCGCGTGGTGCCAACAACACATTCTGTCGGGGCGGCGAGGACTCTCGAATGGGACCGCTGATCCGACGGGGAAGATTCGTCACCTTTGTTTGACTCGTGTGTGCGTCTCAAGGTGTGGTGGGGCAGGAAATGCCTGCCCCAGGAAGGCGACATTGTCGGGGGACTTCTGCTACCCACAAGGCTGTGTGGGTGTCAATGTGGTCATGTCTGGGGAACTATTTGTAGTCGTTGTGTTTGCTGCCTTGCCACAATTTCTGATAAATAGGACTTGATTTATTATTCATTTACAGTAGACCCCCCTCTTAACGACCACTCCCACGTTTAATCGCTGAACTACGGGCCTCCACAGAGCCCAATGTGTAGTGTATAATATAGTGTATAGTAGTGTATAGTAGTGTAGTGTATAGTGTAGTGTATAGTGTAGTGTATAGTAGTATAGTGTATAGTGTATACTAGTGTAGTGTATAGTGTAGTGTATAGTAGTGTAGTGTATACTAGTGTAGTGTATAGTAGTGTATAGTGTAGTGTATAGTAGTGTAGTGTATCGTGTAGTGTATAGTGTAGTGTATACTAGTGTAGTGTATCGTGTAGTGTATACTAGTGTAGTGTATCATGTAGTGTATCGTGTAGTGTATCGTGTAATGTATAGTGTAGTGTATAGTAGTGTAGTGTATCGTGTAGTGTATCGTGTAATGTATAGTGTAGTGTATAGTAGTGTGGTGTATCGTGTAGTGTATAGTAGTGTAGTGTATCATGTAGTGTATCGTGTAGTGTATCGTGTAATGTATCGTGTAGTGTATAGTGTAGTGTATAGTAGTGTAGTGTATCGTGTAGTGTATAGTGTAGTGTATAGTAGTGTGGTGTATCATGTAGTGTATAGTAGTGTAGTGCCTCCATAAAGCCCCTGTTCACGACGGGCTGTTGTTGTAGGTACAGTAAATATTAAGTAACTAAGCTTTTTGCCCGTTCAGTTCATGATTATTAATGAGGGGGGGGGGGGGGAAGAGTTGCCCCATGTGGAGTGACGTCACCCCCTCATGGTTATTGTGGATGGGTGCAGCATGTGGAGTGACGTCACCCGCTCATGAATATTCATGAGGGGAGGGGTGGGGCATGTGGAGTGCGCGACCTTCTTGTGCGTTTGTGTAAATTTCCACGCGGGCATGAATATTAATGTGGGGGGGGGGGGGGTGTGAGCCTGTGGAGTGACGTCACATGGGGGGGGTAGGCCTCATGTGAAGTGACGTCACGCAGGGGGGGTGAGCCTCATGTGAAGTGACGTCACGCGGGGGGGGGTGGGCCTCATGTGGAGTGACGTCACGCAGGGGGGTGGGCCTCATGTGGAGTGACGTCACGCAGGGGGGTGGGCCTCATGTGGAGTGACGTCACGTGCGGGACACACACATTCTGGGCTCATTATAGTAGTATGCATTCATTAACCGTACACACACAGCGTGACGAGCACGTACGTTGGCGCAACGGCAAAGGGATGACATGGCACGGCGTTGGGGAGGCCTTCATCCCAGCAGTGATTGACCATGGCTGATGATGATCATCATGATAAAGGCGGGACTGACCCAAAGAGAGCCAGCTCTCAGTAACTCCATACGTGGCCCGTCTGTTTACTCTCGCCCGTCAGTCAATGAGAGCGACCGCCTTCTTTTGGCGTCATCTGGTCCAACACCATGTGAGACTAGGCTCTAAGGAAAGCTGTCTCGGGTGTGGACCAATCAACTTCAAGGACAGTGCATACATTATCAGAGTTATGTTTTTTGTTTGCATTATGACTGCAGGTATTGTGGTCTATGCAAACTTGACTCCTTGTAAAAAAAGTGTCAGTTTTGTTGCCAGATAGAAGGGTAAAAAAACAATTATCAAGAACCAACCCGTTCATAAAGTAAAGGACATTCAGTCCTGACCCTTTGCATAGCGTGGTCACGTGCCTGGGCAGAGTTATTGCCTCGTGCCTAGCGGCACGCGCGTGGCACGGCGGCTCGCGTGCTCCTGCCCGATGGTCTCGCGTTATCGAAACGTCATAATGTTGTTAGTATCTTAATGTATGAATAGCCATCGTTCAAGCATTATAACGTGCGTCTTTTGGGTGAAAAGCGGATAACTTTCAATGCTCTCGGAAAGCATTAAACCTTTAGAGTGCATCTCCTATGCTCGCTTAACGAGCGAATCGTGGAACCAATCACCGTCGTCAAGAGGGCTTCTACTGCACACCCAGCGACTCGCTTGCCATCTCCTCGACTTTGCACTCCGATTGCGTCGCGTTTCGCGTTTTGTTTTCGCCGTTGTAACTTGGCACATCCGTGCAAAAAGAGCTTCACAGCCCTTCGGATTCCTCCTCCTGCAGTCCGCACGATGCCGTGCGGGATCGGCGCTCGAGTTCGGCAGGGCCAAGCCAGCGTCACCCCGGTCGGGGTCATCGCGCAGATTTTGGGGAAAAATTGCGAAATCGTCCCGCGGGTCTTGATCAGCGCCGGGTTGTTCTAACCACCCCTCCCCCTCCCGCGGAATTAAATGACGGGTGCCCTGCATGTCGGCCAGAGAAGAGGTGACGTGGCTGAACCGTAAATCATCGGCGGACGCGTCGTTGTTTTAAGTCGGGCTCGTCCGGCTGTAAACGCGCATCGCAGAGAATGTGTACGGTCGGGTTTCGCCAAACAATAACGAGAAACTAAAATGTTTTCATTTTTGCCAGGAAAGGCCTGGAGGAAAATCAAACTAAATAGCTCAGTGGTAGGATGAACATCGCTTAGTTTTATCACCGTGTTGCGGTGTGTGAACATCTGGAGGAGTCAAAGGTGGCCGTGCGTGATGCTGGCCACACCAAATCCTCTTGTGCCATGTCGGCCTTTAATAAGCGACTTTGTTGAGCTCTCCTTTGTGGCCAGGTTGCTTCTGAAAAAAAACCGAAGAGCTCAGTGGGGCTTTATATATTCTTGGTTCTTTCGGTAAAGTCACGTAGAAGGGAAATAATAAAATAATAAAAATTTTACATAATAAAATGAAATTCTCACGACGTTTCGGCCACAACACAAGCAGCCGTCCCTCAGGTGGAAGAACAGAGCTGTCGGAAAGACAGCGTCCCAATGAGTGGGCTTTATCTGGTAAGTTAAAATTATTCAGTTTTATTTGTATAGATTTTTGGTGATTTGCTCACCTTTCCTATACTTTTCACTCCTATCGTGTTTTTGTTTGTCATTGCAACGTTCTGACCCCGTGCCCCTACTGCACATCTGTGAAAAAGAGCTTCATATACACGGGTTAGAAAGCGAAGGCACTCCCTGCCTCCACACATTAGTTGCTACTAAAACTATTTTTTATTTGACCAGGTTAAGGCCCCATTGATGTGCTGTATCCCTCTTTTTCAGAAGCCACCTGGCCACAAACGCTAGCCCATCGAAGCGTCTTATCATCACGTGGAAATTTATGGCGGCCAAACACTCTAAATAAATGAATAATAACGATGCCCTTTGCTTATCCAGGAAACTCTCCAGCGAGTCTCGAGGCTGCTGCTACTACGGGTGCGCCGTTAACTCCGACATACGTCACAGCGGACGTTTTATAAAGATCCCGTGCCATCGCTCGGAGGAGAGGAGGCTGGCGTCATGGTCCAGAAATTTGAAGTACAAACGACGACCACGAGTCGCTCAATCGGGCAAAGACGATCGCTCGCGGACGCCGACACCCACCGCAATGTCCCCGCACGAACGCCACCGACACCGGACCGTATTCGACAACCGGCGATCGCCCCCACCGCCCCCCCGACCGTCACCTGAACATCTTGGTGCCGCCCACCCAGCCGGCCACGGGGCGCCCGAAGATGTTGATGAGGCCGTTGATGGAGAGGAGGGCGGCCGCCTCTTCGTCGCTCATGCCGATGGACTGGGCGTACGGCACCAGGAAGATGACCGGCACGAAGAAGCCCAGCACCATGAGCGTGGTGCCGAACACGAAGATGCTGTACAGCGGGTTGCCAAACAGGTCCAGGTTGGCCCGGGCGGCGGCGCGGGCCAGGCGCCGGCGGGCCGTCGACCGCTCGCGGCCGCCCGGCGATCCCTCCCCGCCGATCGGCGCGTCTGCGGGAGCGCGGCCGTGCCCGTTCGCCGGGGCAAGGCGCGCCGCGTCGTCCGCCCCGCCGCCGCCACACCGCAAAGTCAAGTCCGGCGGCGCGGGGCCGTGGGTGCCGCGGGTCCCGTCGTCGTTCAGCTGCGGCACGACGAGCTCCTTGCCGCCGGTGCCCGACGTGGCGTCGGTTAAACCGCCGGCTCCGCCGCAGCCGCACGAGCCGCCGTTCAGGTTCGTGCCGGGGGCGGCCCGCTGGCCATCGGGCACGCCGCCGCCGTTGCGCACCAGCGTCTCCGCCTCGTCTGCCGCGGAGCAGCACAAGCCCGTCTCTCTGCGGCCGCTCTTCCGGCGAGCGTCCTCGGAGGGTGTCGCGGCGCCGGCGACGGCGCCGGCGGCGACGACGGCGGCCACGGGCCGCATGAGCGCAGCGCACACGCAGCAGTTGAGTATCAGCGAGCCCATGATGAGGAAGGCCCCGCGCCAGCCGTACCTCGACAGCAGGGCCTGCGCCACGAGCGGCAGCAGGCAAATGCCGACCGCCGTGCCCGACGACGCCACGCCGTTCGCCAGCGAGCGCCGGCGGAGGAAGTAGTGGCCCAGGATGGTGAGCGCCGGCTGGAAGCACAGGCAAATGCCCAGGCCTGTGCGGTAAGCAGACGGATTTTTAATCGGCGGCGGTCAAACAGCGGCATCGAGGAGGCGGCCGGCGGCGGCAGACCCCGCGCGGCACCGACCCCGAGATCTAAATGCCCCCCCCCCCCCAAATACAAAACTTATTGCCGCGTAAATTTTGTTGTCGTCTGGTAATATGAATCGTTTTGCAATGAGTGGTATTTAGAGGGAGTGGCGGTGGCTTATCTATCAAGTGTGTCGGCAGTGCTACTGCACCAGGCCCCACGGCCGGAGTTCCGGGCCGAGCTGCTGGGCTATTAAGAGGGCGGAGATAGCGGGTGGGGGTGGTGGCGGGGGGGGGGATATGGCCCCATTTCCTTCATCGCATCACCTCCGATTAGCACGATTGGTGACGTACAGCGCGAAAGAAGTTCAACGGCTACACGTACGTAATACAGGGTGCTTCAAAAAGATGTTAACGCTTACATGGGACTATCGTTTGGAAAAAGAAAGAGATAAAACTCTGTAACATGATAACAAATGTGATGTTAATAGCTTCAAAAAGTCAGAGTCTCCACTTGTTCGTCATCGTTGTCAGCGCGTGCCTGGAATCTTCTCCAGGTGGTCTCCAGAGCCCAGTGTCAGCACATTTCTCGTGGCATCGTTGAAAATTCTCCGAAGTGTTAAAAACATTTTCTCGAGGCACCCTGGACAACGGCCATGCTCCCGCCGGCCAGTGGCTTGACGGGTAAACATCGCCGATGCCAAGCTAAGTGCCAGCCCCCCAGATGCTGCGGTAATCGTTAGAGATGTTCTGGCGGGGAGGGAGCGCCTCCACGCCCCGCTGATGCCAGCCGCCCACCGCAGCCCCCCACCCCATCCCCCCGGCTGTAATAGCTCTGGAAACACGACGCCCCGTTGTGTGAGGAGCGCGGCCCCTGTGCGACGTTTCGACTTCTGAGCGCCGTTCGCGTTACAGTCGCTCGCAGCTGGGCAAAGTGCGGAGCGCACGTCACAATGAGAGGCGCTTCCTCCTCTCGCCCGTACCCAATAAAACTATCAAGTGAACTATTACATTTTTTTACTTCGGCGGGTTAAGGCCCCCGCACTGAGCGACACGGCCGTCACAAATGATAAGCTGAACGGAAGACGGCGGGCCTTATACGCCGGAAGGCGCCATGTCGATTCGAAATGTGGAGGGAAATTCCGGGGGACCGGAGAAAGATCCACGCGACCACGGGGTAGAGAGAGACACAAACTCCAAATATACAGCAGCAGGCGTCAGGGTCGAGTTGAAACCCACGACCTCCTGTATACCAGGCGAGGTAGTTAACATCTCACCACGGGGAGAGACGCAAACTACAAATATACAGCAGCAGGCGTCAGGGTTCAGTTGAAACCCACGACCTCCTGTACACCAGGCGAGGTAGTTAACATCTCACCACGGAGAGAGACACAAACTACAAATATACAGCAGCAGGCGTCAGGGTCGAGTTGAAACCCACGACCTCCTGTATACCAGACGAGGTAGTTAACATCTCACCACGGAGAGAGACGCAAACTACAAATATACAGCAGCAGGCGTCAGGGTCCAGTTGAAACCCACGACCTCCTGTATACCAGGCGAAGTAGTAAACATCTCACCACGATGGCGCCGCAACTAGGCCCACCAAACATCCCGCGCGGGTCAGTAAAACGAGCACCAGTTTTAGAAACGTGCGTTCAAGAGTATTTGGCGACTGCTCTAAATGGACATGCAATAAGCCACTTCCTTGAGCGTTCATTTCTGACGGCCAGGTCGCTGGTGAAAAGGAGCGACACAGCTCAGCGGGGGGGGGCCTTAGCTAGTGAAATGCAAACAGTTAGAATAGTTAAATCGTTGGGCAGCGATCGCGATTTGAACTTGGCGAACCCGCTAATTGAGAATCGCGCGTTTTTGACGGCAGTGCCGGGGAGAGGGAGAGCGCGGGCTGGCCCAGCTGTTGGGCAACGCTGGCCCGCACCGAGGTTGCGCAACCGCCACGTCGCTGCGCCAGCAGACCCTGGCGCGTTTTGCGAGGGGGTCGCAAGTCCAAGCCCCTCGTGCCCATAAACTGCGCGGCGATAACCGGTTGTCGTGCTCTTGCACGTGGCGTCGTGACGGCTTCAGGCGAGGCCGATTGAGCGCGCGGTCGAGCGTGTGGTGGTGAGCGCGTGGGGGTGAGGGCGTGGGTGAACGCGCGGGTGAGCGTGTGGTGGTGAACGTGTGGTGGTGAGCGTGTGGTGGTGAGCGCGTGCGGGTGAGCACGTGGTGGCGAGCGCGCCGGTGAGCGCACGAGTGACTGCGCGCGGGCGAGTGTGCGGGTGAGCGTGTGGGCGAGTGAGCGTGTGGGCGAGTGAGCGTGTGGGTGAGGGAGCGGGTGAGCACGTGGTGGCGAGCGCGGGCGAGTGTGCGGGTGAGCGTGCAGGGGAGCGGGTGAGCGTGTGGGCGAGTGAGCGTGTGGGCGAGGGAGCAGGTGAGCACGTGGTGGCGAGCACGGGCGAGCGCGTGGGCGAGTGTGCAGGCGAGCGTGCGGGCGAGCGAGCTGACCGCTGACGATGGCGGCAGCGTAGAGGTATCCGATGGAGCCGCTGAGCGACGCGAAGATGAGGCCCACGCTCGTGAGCAGGCCGCCCAGCATCACCGTCGAGCGGCAGCCGATCCGTCCGGCCAGCGCGCTCGAGATGGGGCCTGCGTGCGGCACGAGCCACCGAGCCCTCTCGCTCGTCAGCCTCCACTCCCCGCACCTCCGATTAGCGCGGTCGGGGACGGAGGGCGCGAAACAAGTTCGACGTGCGTACTCGTACGATTCCAGAAAGAAACACCTCGTTCGAGACGCAAACATCGCCGGCACCTCCTCGTTTTGAGATACCTCCTCCTCCTGGCCAGACGACGTGGAAGATGTGGAAGTACCCCACGCTTTACTCCGCCGAACGAAACCTGCCGGTCGACCGGTTCCACCCATTCACAGTGCCGGGAGGACAGAGGCTACTGCCGAGGGTATTTTAGATACTAACATCGTTGGTAAGCTTGGTTCTTTCGGTAAAGTCGCATAGAAGGCAAATAATAAAATAATAAAAAATAAAACAATTAAACTATACTTTATTATTTTATGATTTCCCTTCTACGTGACTTTACCGAAAGAACCAAGAATATGAACCCCTGCAGTCACGAAAGCTTTAAATCGAAACTTAACATCATTGGGTCAACCGCCGTAACGGCCGATAGTTGGAACCGAAACGGCGGCAAGTCGAGCTCAAATCCAGTGCGCAAACAATGACACCACCACCACGGCACCGTAAAAAAGTCCGATAAAGCATTGCAGCAGGGGCCTCTGTTTAAACTGGCGATAATAAAATTACATAATATTTTTGCCCATCAGCTCACTCGGCAATATTTGAGTTAGCAGGCCACCCGCCCACCCACCCACCCACCCCCAGACCGGTTTGACTTTCCTGCTAAGCAAACGGCGGTGTCGTGTTGCCTGGTGTCATAGGCAAGACAAAGATCCCCCGTATAGCCTTAACAGACTGTTGGGGCAAGTGCTGTTAGCGAGCGCCTATGAAGGCCGGAACGGCACACGAGAGGGTGGGTAGCCAACACCACGCCCGGCCGCCTTTGACTCCTCAGTGGCGATGTTTACACACCGCACCAGGTACTCATTGAGGCTGAGTCGACCTTAGGGAGGCCCAGGACCAGATTGAGATAATCGCTACCACTGGCGTTGGTCGTGAGTGGGAATCGAACTCGGGTCGCCGAGTTTGTAGCGCAGTTCGCTGACCGCTGGACTATTGCACACACACTGTGGGACCCAGAATTCAGTGCAGTACAGCAACACGGCGCTAGAATGAATCCTGTCCCGTTGTGGTGAATCTCACAGGCTGGGGTCGGTTCTCGCCGCTTGAAAATTGAATGTGGGCCCGTTCTTTACGTTTTGACGTCCATGATATGCACGTTAAACTAAACTATTTATATTCTTTGGGTCTTTCGGTAAAGCCACTTCGGTTCATCTGTGAAGGATGTGATTCCCTGACATGCAATACCCCGGCGTCTACAAACTAAGCTGTGTCTGCGGCAGTAGTGACATTGGGGAAACTAAGCGACATGTCTCGGACCGTGTTCGTGAACACAAGGCAGATCTGAAACACGGTAGGACCAATACCTCGGCCGTGGCTGATCAATGTTTTAAAGCAGTGGGCTCACGCGAAATTGATTTCTCAAAGACGAAGGTACTCTGCAAACCCACTGGCTATCAACAAAGGATCGTTCATGAAGCCATCCAGATATATAGACGCGGACACAATTTCAACCGAGAAGATGGGTACAAACTGAGCAATCGTTGGAAGGACGTTATTAACCAGTTCAAGTCATATCTGGCTGTAATGTTCCCATCCTACCACCTTCCGATGTTAGCAGTTATTTTCGGCTCCCTGATTTTTTTACATTAACAGGTTAAATTTCTCACACTAACACAGCCACCTTCGCGCGCCAGCCTCGAAGTTGCTGCTCGGCCATCTGCCGTTAACACGCTCATCTCTCACGTTAACATATAAACAGTTTAAATTTCGATTTAAAGCTTCCGTGACTGCAGGGATTCATCTTTTTGGTTCTTTCGGTAAAGTCACGTAGAAGGGAAATAATAAAATAATAAAAAGAAAACATCATAAAATAATAAAAAGAAAACATAATAAAATGAAATTCTCACGACGTTTCGGCCACAACGCAAGCAGCCGTCCTCAGGTAAAGAACAGGTCTGTCGGAAAGACAGCGTCTGAATGAACACCACCAGGCTTGGCAGCGTATATTTAAGCTGGGTTGGAGGGGGAAGAGCGCCTTGACAAAGAAATTTGCATATCAAGAGGAATTTAGCATATTTATGGGAAATGCAGATATGGGATTAGTCACTACTTGTGGAATGCGTAGGAGGTGGGCGGGAAGGTTTCAAAGTCATATTATGCTCGTGCATTATGCAGGATTAGCAGCGTGACTTTACCGAAAGAACCAAGAAGATAGAAACAGTTTGTCTTGAGAAGCTAACCCCCCTTTTCCTGATGACGACCGCTTGTGTTGCGATCGAAACGTCGTAGTTTTTGGTTATTTTCTTTGAACCTATCTACGTGACTTTAACCGAAAGACCCAAAGAATATGAATTCCTGCAGATTAAAACGATTTATATTTGACCAGGTAAGGCCCCACAGAGCTATGTAGCTCTTTGTCAGAAGCAACCTGGCAATCACAAATGATAGCTCAACGGAGTGGCTTATCACGTGGAAATGTACAGCAGCCACTCGAAACGCACGTCGATTCTAAATGTGTGTAGGGAAAAAACCGGAGGGCCCGGAGAAAAATCCACGTGGCCACGGGGCGAGAGAGGGAGACGCTGCAAGCTCCAATTATACAGCAGGCATCAGAGTCAGGATTGGATCCATAACCTCCTGTATACCAGGCGAGGTAGTTAACATCTCCTAGCCACCGTGACGTGTTGCAAAGGTTCACGGTTCGATTACAGCGGCCGCCCTGGTCATTACTGCCGGCGCAACGACCGTAACGATGTCTCACAGTGGACGTTCCCGAACTCCTTGACGTCATTAGTCATTTATAATCAACGTCACGCGTTTAGAATGTTTGGCTGCTGTAAATTTCCACGTGATGGCGAGCAACTTCGTTGAGCTGTCATTTGTGGCCAGGTCGCCTCTGAAACACATTCCTGCGGAGGGAGCTGGTAAGAACGTTGGGTTGCTCGGTCAATGACCAGGGTCAACGGCGGCGTGGTGTATTCCGCGAATATGGCCGACTGTGAGGGCGGGCACAAGCCGGCGTGAGTAGGTTAAACGTTTAAGGGCACCACGGGGTGACCAGCCCCTCCCCACCCCTGCCCACCCAGCCCCTGCCCACCCAGCCCCTGCCCACCCAGCCCCTGCCCACCCAGCCCCTGCCCACCCAGCCCCTGCCCACCCAGCCCCTGCCCACCCAGCCCCTCCCCACCCAGCCCCTCCCCACCCAGCCCCTCCCCTCCCCACCCAGCCCCACCCCTCCCCACCCAGCCCCACCCCTCCCATTTTTGGATGCACGACGGACGGACGGACACAATAATCTCCTGTGGGCTGATGTAACCAGAGCTCAGTGGTGTCTCAGCTGGTAAAAAAAAAATGGTTTAGTTGAGTGTGTCGGCGTCCGTGCAAATTTGCCAACCCCGAAATTGACACCGCAACTGCCGCAATTGGGATAACACACGGCACCAATAATCGTCCCCCCTACTACCGACTCCGTCACCCCCCTCTCCCCCGTCCCGTCGCCCCCACAACGTATGTTGTAGTCCATCAGACCATTGCCTCTCTGGATACGTTCTAGATTTGAAGCTTTCGTGACTGCAAGGATTCATACTTATACTAAAAAATAAAAATAATTTATTTTTTATTTTTTAGCTACGTGACTTTACCGAAAAAGCCTAAGAGTATGAATCTCTGGATACCATCGATTAGGAGAAAAAAAGTATTTCCAAAAGCCTCCGTGGCTGCCATCCGCCGCGAAACAAGATGTGGCAACGCGATAAAAATGCACTTCCCCGTTCAGCTTTTTTGACGCCTCTGAAGTTCCAACTTTGTGTTGCCGTGGCCAGTCGAGATGTTAACTACGGCGCCTTGTATGCGGGAGGTCATGGGTTCATGTCTGGAATTGTAACCTTGGTGTTGCCGTGGTTATCGTTGTCGATTGGTCACCGGCCTTGCAGAAAGAACCGCTATTGCTCCCTGGGCATCACAGTGGCTAGGAGATGTTAACTACCTCGCCTGGTATGCAGGAGGTCGTGGGTTCGATCCAGACTCTGATCTCTGTATATTTGGGCTTGGAATTTTCTCCGGGTCCTCCAGTTTTTCCCCTCCACATTTGGAATCGATAACGCGTTCAGAGCATTTGGCTGCTAGAAATTTGCGCACGCTGATAAGCCACTTCATTGGGCCATCATTTGCGATGAGCAGGTCGCTTCTGAAAAAGAGCCGTATCGGCTCAGTGGGCCTTACCTGGTAAAATTAAATAATTTTAAAGTTACAAAATTTGATAATTGGTTTTTTACCCTTCCATCTGGCAACAAAACTGACACCTTTTTTTACAAGGAGTCATGTTTGCATAGACCACAATACCTGCAGTCATAATGCAAACAAAAAACATAACTCTGATAATGTATGCACTGTCCTTGAAGTTGATTGGTCCACACCCGAGACAGCTTTCCTTAGAGCCTAGTCTCACATGGTGTTGGACCAGATGACGCCAAAAGAAGGCGGTCGCTCTCATTGACTGACGGGCGAGAGTAAACAGACGGGCCACGTATGGAGTTACTGAGAGCTGGCTCTCCTTGGGTCAGTCCCGCCTTTATCATGATGATCATCATTGTAAAAAAAAAGGTGTCAGTTTTGTTGCCAGATGGAAGGGTAAAAAACCAATTATCATATTTTTTACTGGCAAATGAGGTTCCAATGGTGTTACAAAATTTGTTTCAAATAAGGATTGGCTACGGTGAATTATTCGAGTCGTGTTTGACCTTTCCCTTTATTGCACGCCGCTTTGGAGGGGGCATAGTTTTCGTTGCTCACCGCGTGTCGTCACACGCATTTCACAATGCAAGGCAGAGGGGGCCGATCCGATAACGGTGGTTATTCACTTCAGACGCCACTTGCTTCGCAAAAGCAAAGTCCGCCCGACAAAGCTACGGCTAAGTCACGTAGAAGGAAAATAATAAAATAATAAAAATAAAACATAATAAAATAATTCTCACGACGTTTCGGCCACAACGCAAGCAGCCGTCTTCTTCTCGACAGACCTGTTCTCCACCTGAAGACGGCTGCTTGCGTTGTGGCCGAAACGTCGTGAGAATTATTTTATGTTTTATTTTTATTATTTTAATATTTCCCTTCTACGTGACTTTACCGAAAGAACCAAGAAGATGAATCCCTGCAGTCACGAAAGCTTTAAATCGAAATTTAAAGCTACGGCTGTTTATTCACGGGAACTGTACACCGGTACGGGGAACAGCAACTCGGCGTATTCACAGAGTCGCCGATTCAATCTCCCGGCGCGGCAGTCGAAACCGGGTTCTTTAATCCCCACCTTGGCCTCTGTCCGCGCGATGCGGGTATTTAATTTTTGACATGCGTACCATGTTAAGCTTCTTTCGCACCGTACATATAAACCGTACGCGAGCCAGCGTAACTGGCGTTGGCCAAGCACCCCAATGCTCACAAAATTGCTTGCAGAGTGGCCCAGTGTGGGATCATGCACGGCAGCAGCGACGTCGCTCCCCCCGAGTGCGGACACGTGGGTGGGACCCCTCCTGAGAATTGATCGTGAGACTCGGGAAGGCTTTTTAGAAAAGAAAAAAAAATTCTAGATTGAAAAACACATTTCTTGAAAAGTGCTTTTTTGTGTTTAGTTTGTTGTTACTGGTAGGAACCTCCTGGTTACACCAGCCCACAGGGGATTATTGTGTCCATAATGCAGGGAGGGGCTGGGTGGGGAGGGGAGGGTGGGGAGGGGCTGGTCACCCCGTGGTGCCCTTATAAAACTCAACGTTTAACCTACTCATGCCGGCTTGTGCCCGCCCTCACAGTCGGGCATATTTGCCGAATACACCACGCCGCCGTTGACCCTGGCCATTGCCCGAGCAACCCAACGTTCCTACCAACTCCCTCCGCAGGAACGTGTTCTTCCTCTGCACCTCAGATTATCACCGAGCGAAAGAAGTTGTATGTACGTACGTACAACAGACGTTAAGACTTCTGTTGGCACGGAATAGAGATACTCAGTAGTTCCCGGAGAAACTAAAAAACTATTTTTATTTTGCCAAGTAAGGCCCACAGAGCTATATAGCTTCTTTATCAGATCTGGCCACGAATGAGAGCTCAACGAAGTGGCTTATCACGTGGAAATTAATAGCAGCCAAATACTCCAAACGCACGTTGATTCTAAATATCGAGGGAAAAACCGGAACACGCAGGAGGTAAACCCACGCGACCACGGGGAGATAGACATGCAAACTCCAAATATACAGCAGCAGCAGGCGTCAGGATCGGGTTGGAACCCACGACCTCCTGCGTACCAGGCGAGGGAGTTAACATCTCATAGCCACCGTGATGATGATGATGATGAGAGACACGCATACTCCAAATACACAGCAGCAGGCGTCAGGGTCGGGTTGGAACCCACGACCTCCTGCGTAGCAGGCGAGGGAGTTAACATCTGCGCCCGAATGCATGCGCCGGTTGGAGCCGCGGCAAATCCGGCATCCCCGCGCGGGACGCACGGGGCAGCCGCACCGCGCGGCGTCGCTCACCGGCGGCGTGCAGCATGGCCGTCATGCACGAGGGCACCCAGGCCGTGGCGCCGGACGAGGCGTCGAACTCGTCCTGCAGAACGGCGAAGAACACGCCGAGCGACTGGGGCACGGGCAGCGAGAGGCTCATGGTGAGGAAAACGGCGCCCAGGACCACCCAGCCCCAGCCGCCGTCGGGAGGCTCCGGGCGGCCTGCAGGCCCTCCGGCCGCCCCCATGGCGTCCCGGCGAAGAGCGAGCGGTGGCCCCGACGGGCTTGGCCGGCCTGCGTTCCGCACGGGTCACGGACGCGTGGGGGGGGGGGGTGGTCATCGGTTAAACGTTGTAATTTTCTTAAAAAACTAATTTTAAAAAATCTAAAATTCTCAGCCTTGCCTTTAATTGTGCCGTCTATCGTGCACTTCGGACATTGAACTACCGTAGCAAACAAATCTGATTGTCGTTGCTCCCACGGGGGAGGGTGGGGGGAGAGAAATGGAGAAAATATCGGGTGATCCGGACATCGCACCTCCAATTAGCACGGTTGGCTACGTACGGTGCGAAAGAAGTTCAACATACATACAGCCCATAGACGCACACTGCTCATACACTAACACTGCCCATACACTAACACTACCCATAGTCTGTAGTTTTGGGTGTTAAAACCCTTGGATGAATTTGCCCCCAGTTAAAAAAAGGGGGGAAATTCTCTACGAGCAACCCAACTTCATGTGAACATTTCATTCATATTGCGTCCCTGTCAAGAGCGTGATCGTGAACCCACGTGACCAGGCAGACGACACACAACGCAGCAACACGCTGTTGAAACCCTTTTCAGTACAAAAGAAACGATCGTGGCGATGCGGTCGACAAGCTGATCCTGCGTGCAAACAAAAAACAATCTCCACTCTGCGATCCTCGCGGCAGCGGGCCAATCATTCGTTTTGGTGTCACTTCCAAAACACGACGACATAAGGACCGCGTGGGCTTCTCTGCCGAAGTGGCCCTATTAGGAGCGGAGGCCCAGAACCACGCCGCGCACACGCGCCAGCTTGTTCCCGGACGATAATATTCGGTTACGTAACGCAGGTCCCGATGCTCAGCGATGGACTCATTGGGGGCCCCTAGCGGCTATTGCTGTTGAGGGGCACCCCCCCCTCAAACTTTGAACGTAAAAATAAAAAAGCGACAAACTACCGGGCGCATACTTGATCCGCCGCGGCGTTTGTTGTTAATGGGCGCCATCGGTCGGGTCAAAATGTTTTGGGGGTTTCTTTTTCTTGTTACTCTACGGAGACTGAAAAGCGCTCAAAGCGGCGTGGAGAGATGCACGCTTAAAAATACACACAGAGGCGCTTGCAGAGCGAAGAGGAACGCAAAGGATTGGAGCACGTACGTATTAATACGTGTCAGTTAAACACAGGCATGTCCAAAGTCCGGCCCGTGGGCCAATCACGGCCCGCGGTCAGATTTCATACGGCCCGCAGCTTCGGTCTTATAATGTGTTAGTTATGGCTCGCCAGCTCTGTCAGAATAAATACATCATAAAACTCATGGAAATTTAAGGTATTCTATACAGTTTGTTCAATGTTATCGTACTGAATGAAAGGCAGAATTGCGTTTTTAGAGTTGTTGCCGTCTGCCCGAGTGGCTGATATTTGGTTACATTGTCATTTGAAAAATAAAGGTAATTGTGACAATGAAAATTGTTTTATAACAGTGTGTATTTCCACTTAACTTTTGTGGTTAAAACAATGTCAAAAGGAACTATTGGCCCCCGGGCATCTTCACTTTATCAAATGTGGCCCTCTTTGCAAAAAGTTTGGACACCCCTGGTTTAACACGTACGTATGAATACGTGTCAGTTAAACACGTACGTATTAATACGTGTGTTCGCTGAATTTCTTCCGCACCTTCTTGGTTCTTTCGGTAAAGTCACGTAGAAGGGAAATAATAAAATACTAAAAAATAAAACGTAATTAAATACAATTCTCACGACGTTTCGGCCACAAAGCAAGCAGCCGTCCTCATCAGAACAGGTCTGTCGGAAAGACAGTGTCTGAATCAGACACTGTCTTTCCGACAGACCTGTTCTGATTCAGACGCTGTCTTTCCGACAGACCTGTTCTTCACCTGAGGACGGCTGCTTGCTTTGTGGCCGAAACGTCGTAAGAATTGTATTTTATTATTTTTTTAAATTTTATTATTTCCCTTCTACGCGACTTTGCCGAAAGAACCAAGAAGATGAATCCCTGCAGTCACGAAAGCTTTAAATCTACTCGCTAGCAGCACTTGCCCCAACAGCCTGTTAAGGCTATACGGGTGGGTCTTTGTCTTTGCGTGTTCCACCAACCCTCGCTGCTGCCTCCACAGGAGGATGCCCCCACCACCGCCCGGCTAAAATGCGTGCGCAGTACGGTCAAACTTCTTTCGCACCCTACGTAGCCGACAAACGTGCTAGTCATGCGGGTTTGGTGTCATATTAAAAAGGCGCTGCCGTCCGGCCAATGGCTTGACAACACACGGGGAGAATATTCGCCACCAGTAGGTCCCACACGTGGGTTTTTTTTTTCTTAAAGAACATTCCTCCCCGCACCCACATCACCGACAGCAACGTTTGCCAAACGTTCAAACACGCGATTTGTAGCGCTCCGCTCGCGTTCACGTTTTCTGGACTCCACTGGTCCCCCCAAGTAATTAAAAAAGTTTTTTTTTTTAACTCCACCGTGCGATGGTACCGACTGTGTGGAACGTACGTCCCAAAAAATCGTGACACTTGACCTCCCACCCACCCCCAACATGCTAAATACAGGGTGCTTCAAAAAAACGTTAACACTTCCGAGAATTTGCAACAATAAGCACGAGAAATGTTGTGCCTCTAGGCTCCGGAGATCACCTGGAGAAGATTTGGGGCACGCGTTGACAATGATGGCGAACAAGTGGACACCCTTTGACCTTTTGAAGCTATTAACATCACATTTGTTATCATGATACAGTATAGCAGTATCCGTTATTTTTCCATTAAAAACGATAGTCCCATACAAGTGTTAAAAACATTTTGAAACACCCTGTATAGAGAGAGTGTAGAGTAAAATGCAGTTCACGGAACGCTGTGGGTTTACTCTCCAGCGCGCTGGTGCGTGCCATTCGCGTCACGAATTGGCACGTTTGTGTTTACGTGACAAGCCCTGTGGTCGGGTGGTGGCGGGTTTAACGACACAACATTTCGATTTACGCCATCTGACCCACCAAAAAAAACCCCTCTAATTACACGATGTAAGACAATTTTTGTTCCTGGGTAGTGTTATTTCGTAATTGCTTATGCCTCAAAAGTATAAAAACGGCGATTATTCCCCACAAACTTTGCTTTTGTGACCAGGACAGTGATATTTTTAAATGTACCTATTTTCAATGAGAAAACGGGCGAATTTGTGTCTTTTCGTTCACATAAAGTCAGAAGAAAAAAACATGAATAAAAATTTACAAATATTTATACTAAAGTAATTAAAAAATTACTACAAAAGATTTAGAAGTGAGTAGTATTTCTAGTTTTTCGAGATTTACGATAATACTGTAAACCACTTTCACGAATCAGCCCCCAAAAGTAGTCTCCCATCATGTTCTCGTTATACCATCATGGTAGCGGCGTTCAAAGTCCAGTATATCCTGGTGGAAGCGCTCGCCTTGCTCCTCCGAGTACGCTCCCACGTTCTCCTTGAATTTATCAAGATGAGCATCAAGGATATGGACTTTGAGGGACATCCTACAGCCCATTGTGCCGTAGTTCTTCACCAGAGTCTCAACCAGCTCCACATAGTTTTTGACTTTGTGATTGCCCAGGAAGCCACGAACCACTGCGACAAAGCTGCTCCAAGCCGCTTTCTCCTTACTAGTGAGATTATTGGGGAATTCATTGCACTCCAGGATCTTCTTTATCTGTGGTCTGATGAAGACACCGGCTTTGAACTTTGCCTCAGACAGCTTAGGGAATAATTATTGAAGGTACTTGAAGGCTGCCGACTCCTTATCTACAGCTCTACCAAATTGTTTCATAAGGCCCAATTTGATGTGCAGTGGTGGCATCAGCACCTTCCGGGGTCCACCAGTGGCTCCCACTTGACGTTGTTCCTCCCCACAGAGAACTCAGTCCGCTGTGGCCAGTCCCGCCTGTGGTAGTGCGCCTTGGTGTCCCTGCTGTCCCAAAGGCAAAGATAGCAGGGAAACTTGGTAAAACCGCCTTGGAGACCCATCAGAAATGACACGATTTTGAAGTCTCCGATGACCTCCCAGCCATACTCATCATACGTCAAGGCGTCCAAGCAAGATCTTGATGCTGTTGTAATCCTCTTTGAGGTGCACCGAGTGAGCCAGGGGAAGAGACGGGTATTTGTTACCATTATGGAGCAGCACGGCTTTGAGGCTCCTGGATGAGCTGTCAATGAAGAGGAGCCACTCATTCTGGTTACAGGCGATTCCGATAGCCTCGAACAGAAGCAGAGCCCATCTTGACGGGTGAAGAAGCTGCAAAAAGGTTGGTGACGCTTCCTCTGATCTGCGACTTGCACACTTTCATCCAACAAGTTCCACTGCTTTAGCCGCGACGTCAAAAGCCGGGCATTGGGACTTGGTGAGACCAAGATCTCTGATCAAGTCGTTGAGGTCTTTTTGGTTGGGGTAGCATGGGTCTCTCTCCTCAGCTCCACCTCTGAAATTGTCACCTGGATCTACGTCTTCCTCGCTCTCTGACTTGCTGCTGTCTTCTAAAGACGGCTGCTCTCTCTCCGGAGGAGTGGGTACGGGGAGCTCATGGCAGTGTGGCACCGGGGCGATGGATGAAGGAAGGTCTGGATACGTGATAGCAGGTGCATTCTTGCCAGTCCGACGTTTGGAAAGGTCCGCCATGCAGAAGCAGCAGTTGCTTGAGTGGTCAGTGGGTTCCCGCCAAATTCTTGGGATAGCAAACTTCATGGCTCTCTTTTCCCCTCTGTACCATCATATATTTTTTCAAAAACATTGAAAATTGTAAAACATTTAAAATTTTTTAACTTACAATAAAAATTTTTTTTACAAATTTTATAACCTAAAATTCCAAGCAACAATTGTTAATCTTACCTTCCAGATTATTTTTTCATTGCTCGCAGGTGGAATGAGGTGCCCAGGATTTGTCTTGATCCCCGACAGGCATGCCGAAATATGCCTTGTAGGCCTCACACATCTTAGCAGATGCTTCCACAAAGCACTTTTTCGCTCGTCTTAATTGGCCGCAGACATAGCAAAATGCGTCTGCCGGATGCTTGCAGCCTCTTGATGCCATTTCAGAAAAATGCAGATATGTATCCACTTAGGCAGCTGGAACTAAACTGAACTGGTGGGCTTAAGGCCCCTGTATTTATACTACTATTTATATTACTGGAAAGTTCTAGAATGTTATAGAAGTTACTCCAAGTATACTCAGCACTGAATCTATCTGGAATGTTCTGGAAAATAGGTAAATTTCAAAATATCACTGTCCTGGTCACAAAAGCAAAGTTAGCGGGGAATAATAGCCATTTTTCTGTACTTATGAGGCAAAAGCAGGGCCTTGCACATCCAACAGCGGACTGTGCAAGGCAAGGTCTTGTACAGTCCACTGCTGGATGAAGGCTCCCCCCCCCAACGGCCTTTGGCTACGGGCCTTAAAGGGCGAAAAATATACACAATAGGCGACGTTTCGGGCAACGGAGGAGCTCCTTTAGAGGACAACGTATCTGGCGAGGGGGTTATTTTTTTTTAATAACAAAAAAATATGCATGCACCATTGCACCAACTCTGCATCGCCACATCATTCATACATCACGGTGGTGCTGGGGGAGTAGGGGATGGCAAAGCAGTGAATGCTGAAGAACCCACGGGGGGGGGGGGGTGCCAGATGATTGACCGGCAGCGACCGGGGTGGCTGGATGGAGAAGGGGGTGTGGTGGTGGTGGTGAGATGTTATCGTGCGGGTGCGCTAACCGTTGCGCCACCGCTCCTCCTCCCGCCGCCACTGAACAATGGTTCCCGGGCGTCGCGAGACAGAGAGAGAGAACGCGGGCAGCAGCAGCAGCAGGGGCAGCAGCGGCAGGAGCAGCAGCGGCAGGGGCAGCAGCAGCAGCGGCCGATGATAGAGGTGGTGGTGGGTGGTGGTGGTGGGTGGGGAGTGGTGGGGGGGTGGGGGTGTGGTGGTGGGTGGGGGGGGGTTGGTGGGGGGTGATGGTGGTGGGTGGGGTGATGGTGGTGGGTGGGGGGGGGTAATGGTGGTGGGTGGTGGGGGGGTGATGGTGGTGGTTGGGGGGGTGATGGTGGTGGTTGGTGGGGGGTGATGGTGGTGGTGGGTGGGGGGTGATGGTGGTGGGTGGGGGGGGTGATGGTGGTGGTGGGTGGGGGGTGATGGTGGTGAGTGGGGAGGTGATGGTGGGGGGTGGTGGTGGGTGGTGTGTGGTGGTGGGGGTAGTGGGGGGGGGGTGATGGTGGTGGGGGGTGGGGGGCACTGCAGCCCCCCCCGGGACATCTGCTCTGTACCAGGGAACAGAGACCGCAACTCCCCTCCGTGAGGCCCTCAACAGGGCAGTCAAGGGGGCAGTGAAGGGGACAGTCAACGGGGCAGTGAAGGGGGCAGTGAAGGGGGCAGGCGAGCGCTGTTCGCGAGCAGCGATCTACGAAGGCCGAGAGGGCCGCCTTTGTCTCTCCCCCGCCACCCCCAAGTGCTGGTGATCTTTACACGCCGCACCGGGGACTCGCGTTTTGTTTTTTAAGGCTGAGTCGACCTAGGCGGAGGCACGGGAACCGGCAATTTAATCAAGAGCGGCAATCGAACCGGGGGGCATCGCCGCCACTACCACAACCACAACAACCACCACCACAACAACAACAACAACAACCACCACCACCACCACCACCTGGCTACAGACAAAGACAAAGCTCCCCGCATATACCCGGGTAGCCTGCGCGGGCAAGGGCGCCGTTATCAGCGGGGCCCTCCCCGAGCGGCTCCCCCACCACCACCACCACAACAACAACCACCACCACCACAACCACCACCACCCCGAGCGGCTCCCTCACCACCACCACAACAACCACCACTACTACCCCGAGCGGCTCCCCCACCACAACAACAACCACCACCACAACCACCACCACAACAACCACCACCACCCCGAGCGGCTCCCCCACCACCACCACAACAACCACCACAACAGCCACCACCAGCACAACAACAACAACCACCACCCCGAGCGGCTCCCCCACCACCACCACAACAACAACCACCACCAACCCGAGCGGCTCCCCCACCACAACCACCACCACAACACCCACAACCACCACAACAACCACCACCACCCCGAACGGTTCCCTTGACAACCGCTCGCGAGGAGCGATCGATGATGGGAGGCCCAAGGGGGTGGTGGTCAAACGCCACGGCCCCGACCGCCTTTGTCTCTCCCACACCCCCCCCCCAAGTGGTGATGGTTTACAACACGGGGGGGGTGGGGGGGGTAACTCGTTTTTATTTAAGGCTGAGTCGACCTGGGGGGGGGGGAAGCTCAATGGAACCGGTCGCCAGTTCGAGCGTGGGAATCGAACCCCGGGCATTCGTAGGCCACAGCTTCTTCACCACACAACAACAACAACCACAACCACCACCACCTGCACCATTACAAAGACAAAGCTCCCACCTCGTGTAACCTCCCGTGCCGTGCGGGGCAAGTGCCGAGAGAGGCCGCGATAGAAGCAAACGGGGCGCCCACAGTGAGGTTCGTTATCCATCGTAGACACCCCTGGTCCCTTGCCTGGTATCATGATCCTCATCATGATCCTCATCATGATCCACACCGCACCGGTTTAAGGCCGAGTCGACCTAGGAGGGAGTCGGCCCAGGACCGGTTCGGAAAAATCGTCGGCCGTGGATTGCATGTAATCGGAAGGTGCACAACTCTCCACCACCACAACCAGATTAGTTGTTGTTGTTGTGGGTGGGTGGGGGGTGATATCGATCGATACCGGGCAACTCGCCGAACAGGGGAAGCTTAAACACAAACCCGAGCGCCACCGCTGCGCAACAACGAACAGCAGCAGCAACAACAATAACACGTTGACTGACAAACACACAGAGAGAGAGACAGGCAGAGAGAGACAGGCAGAGAGGGGCTTGGGGAGTTCTCTCACCTCCTATGAGAAGGAGCCACCACCACTACCACCACCACCAGCCGTGGGCTTCACCGCAGAGCGCCCCCGCCACCGCAGAGCCCCGCTTGAACTTGCGACGAAGTCGCCTGGCCGAGGCCGGCCCCGCTATAAATACACGCGGGGTCCCCCACTACCACCAACCCCCACCACCACCAACCCCCACCACCACCAACCCCCACCACCACCAACCCCCACCACCACCAACCCCCACCACCACCAACCCCCACCACCACCAACCCCCATCCACCACCACCACCAACCCCCACCCACCGCCACCACCACTCCAGTTACTTGACGCAAGCTGCCGCTGGGGGCTCGCCAACTGTGTGCGTTCGGAGTGCCCACGTTGCCAAATTGTCGGATGACACGCACGCACCACCCACTCAACCACCCACCCAACCATTACCCACTCACTCACACACTACCCACCCCACCAACCAATCATCCACCCATCCACCCACCACCCACCCAACCACCAACCACCCACCCAACCACCCACTCAACCACCATCCACCCAACCCCCACCCACCCAACCACCCACCCACCCAACCACCTTTCGTTGGATGGCTTCTAAAGCCAGGCTGGGGTGGTGTGTGAGCTGTCGTGCCACGGGCCTGGGCAGGTGCCTGTTTGTTGTTGTTGTTGTTTCTGTTACGCACCTGGCTGCCGAGTCGAGCTCGGGGAGGTTCGTGGGGGTGGGGGACCTGAGCCCGGGGCATCGTCGCCACTGATGTTCGCCGTGAACCGAGAATTTAACTCGGGGCGGGGGAGGAGAGACGCACGGGTTTCGGATTATTATTTGGCTGCGGGAAAAAAAATGTTCACGTGATAAACCGCTTTGTTGTGAAGCAAGGCCGTAATTATCATATATATTGGGGAGAGGGGGGGGACATCCCCCCACATCACCCCCCCAATATTCAAATATGCTCAAAATGCCCCCCCCCCCCCGAATATATTGCTATTAAAAAATCATTCGCTATGTAAATAAAAACAACAATTTGCTAAACCTTGGCCACAATATCTGGACTTGTCTTCATATATATCAATGCGTAGATTTCTGTTTATATGATTGTGGTTATGGTTGTACTTTATTAATCCCTAATCTCTGCCATTACATACAGTGAAACAAGAAATGGTAAAAAAAGAAAAAACAGAGCAATGTAATACAATACACTATTAGACATTATTGTAAAAAATAAAATAAAAAGTCCACTCCATGTGTTAGTTAATTTTTTAATATTTTAGGCAGGAAATGAATGTTCAAATTTTTATATTATTTCTGGGTTTGGACCTCCAGACACCCTGGAAGATTTGGTCCCCCCCAATGTTGACTCCATGGCTACAGCTTTGTTGTGAAGCATCATCACGGTCGTTTCGCCCGCGGTAATGACCGGGGTGGCCCACTGGATTCGAACCGTGAACCTCTGCAACAAGTCACGGTGGCTAGATGTTAACTACCTCGTCTGGTATGCAGGGGGCTCGTGGGTTCGATCCTGACCCTGACGTCTGCTGCTGTATATTTGGATTTTGCGTGTGTCTCTCCCTGTGGACGTGTGAATTTTTCATAATCAACATCACGCATTTCGAGTGTTTGGCTGCTTTCAATGTCCACGTGATGATAAGCCACTTCGTTGAGCTATCATTTGTGGCGAGATCGCTTTTGAAAAAGAGCTTTACCTGGTTAACCACCACTACGATACTCAAATGACAGCCGGCAACAACAACAACCGCCATTCGCCACTAAGTAGCGGTGACGTCACCACGACGCTTGTGCCAGGCCATGTGCACCTTGAGGCCACGTGAAGCGTCGAACGCCCGCTGGCAGGTGACGGGGCAGACCCAGGTGCCACGGGTCGACTGACCGAGATGACTGAGATGACTGAGATGACTGGCTGATGCACCACCTGTGCCCCCTACTGTGCCAACTTGCTGTGCTTTAGCCACCCGGCGCTCTGCTCGTTGTTGTAAGCGTCGCTCCTCCGCCTTCCGTTGTTGTTGGAGGGCGACTGCCTCCTACTGCCCAGTAGCGTCCTTCACGAGCCTCCTCCACTTAGGCCGATCTTGACACCGCTGGTACCAGTCATCGGCAAGTCCACTCAGCTCCACATCCTCCTGTACCACATCACTCCATCTCTTCTCTAGCCCGTGCCGCGCCCGTTTAGCCCCCTCGATCCGGCCGAACAAAAGCTGTTTAGGCATGCGGTGGCTGGGCATGCGGGCTACATGACCGGCACGCACACACACGCACCCACAGCTCAGGTTATCGTTTTCACACTTGGCCTTACAGTAGAATCCAGGAGGCCTCCACTGGCTCGAACATTTTCGATCTCCCGATGTGGCACCTGTGTCCACGCAGCGCTTATGAGAACTCAACAGTTGGACCGTGTAGGCAGCTCGCCTGTGGTGGAATAAAGCGGCGTGGGTAACCCCTTCACCTCCCCCAATGTACCGAACCAGTGTGTAGATGAGAAGGGCAAACAGACTCTCGAGAGGAGGCCAAATTTAGAGCCCCCCTCTAAGAGAGGGCCCTTCTGCCAGCGGTAGCGCGAGCAAGCAATTGCAGGGTTGCGCCTCTGCCCTTTGGCGTAGTTGTATGCACTTGGCCACCAAGGCATATTTGAACAGGAACACTTGACGCGTGTTTTTTGAGACAGGTGATACGTCATGGTACGTGCACTTTCACGAGTGGAACAGTTCTTGTTATTTAATGTTTTTTTTGTTAAATTCCTGGCTTATCACATTCGGCTGAAGAGCTAGCTAGCCTCTCGATAGCACGGTTGGCTCCGTACGGTGCGAAATAAGTTCAACATACATATATAACATACAGCCCATAAACTAACACTACCCATAGACGAACACTACACATACACTAACACTACCCATAGACCAGGGGCGGGGAACCTTTTTTCTGCCAAGGGACATTTGGATATTTATAACATCAATCGCCGGCCATACAAAATTATTAACTTAAAAATGAGCCCGTTATATTTGGTCAAACATTTAATCAACTCACCCCTAATGTGATGGCTGGAAATGCTTCTCTTTGGCGAGGCGTGTGATGTTAGCTGGTATTGATGATGTTGCTACTCGCAACTGCTTTTCCAGGTTTGCTCCTAGATTTATTGAATTCCAAGTCCTATCTGCGGTTGCCTTGGAAGTCCTAAAACCAAATGATTTTGCGGGCCTTACACGGCCCACGGGCCGGACGTTCCCCACCCCTGCCATAGACGAACACTACCAATAGACGAACACTACCCATACACTAACACTACCGTTAGACTAACACTGCCTAGAGACTCAACACTGCACCACCGATTAGCACGGTTGCCTAAGTACGGTGCGAAAGAAGTTCAGCGTACAATTGATAATGGCTTATATTATCCGGCTGCTTCCAACATTATCCGGTGGTCCCAGTGCCCGATTCTGTGAAACCGCTCCAAGAACTGTGATCGAGATCGGCGTGTGTGACAAAGTGTCAAATATATACGATACACTATACTCTACATACAACTTGAACAATTAAAATAATGCACTACTGTTTATACATCACCCCCATGCTGCAGAGTCTTCGAGATTAGAGTGGCAAATACGGCACAGTAAATACGGTAACTTTTTAAAGTTGGATATACATTTGTTGTCTATTTGTATCTTTATTTATGCCACTTTCATGTTGTAAACACATTTAAAACACCAAAAAAACATGTGTAGTGTAGCAGCGCCGACTGGCGGCCAGAAGTAGCAATTGCGGGTGCACCCACCCAAGGGGAGACAGGACACACGGCAGTGTCCACAAAGGGGGAAGAACTGGAGCAAGAGTCATGGAAGGGAGAAGAACTGGGCCAAGGGTCACGGAAGGTGATCCATCTTGAATAAGCCCCCAGAACCAGCAAGAAGGTTCGAGAAGGGGGGCGTGGCCAGGGCGGGGCCGGGCCCCGCTGGAAGCATAAAAGGGGGCGAGAGGGAGCTCTGGGCTGTCCGTGGGAGTCGGGGTCGTCTCGTCGTTTCTGCCGTCTTCATCGCCACCGTCGTCGCTGCCGTCTTTGTCATCGCTCGACGTGGCCGTTGCTAGGTAGTCAGCCAGCTATCTAGTCAGTTGGCGCCATCGTTGCTAGCGGTCAGTGTTGTGCTATGTGCTAGCGAGTGTAAGTGCAAGTTTTGAGTAATAAATAAGGTGCCTCCATAGTGTATTGTCTCCGGAGTCCTACATTACACGTGTACACAACACCCAAAAACATGTCATTCAAGTTGAGCAAAAATAAGCTATTTTAAAATAATGATTAATTTAGTGATTGTCCGGCGTTTTTTTAAATCCGAAGCCGCCGGATAATCGATAATCCACGGTACATAGAGGTGCATACGTGTCCCGATTATTTTTGACATCCACTTATTGGCTCCGTTCCTTGACAAGCACGAACATGGCCCTTCGAGAGGCAGGAAGTGGCGTGGGAGGTTTGGGTGGGGTTCCCTGTTTTTAAATGTACCCACGTAACTGGCCACAAATTTATTTCCCTAAAAATATTTTTAGTTATTCAGTATAAATGTGTCGATTCATCTTCTTGGTTCTTTCGGTAAAGTCACGTAGAAGACGGCTGCTTGCGTTGTAGCCGAAACGTCGTGAAAATTATTTATTATGTTTTATTTTTATTATTTTATTACTTCCCTTCTACGTGACTTTACCGAAAGAACCAAGAAGATGAATCCCTGCAGTCACGAAAGCTTTAAATCGAAATTTGTGTCGATTCAGTTCGGGCTCTCATCCAGCAGTGGATTGACAAAAGGGCTTTACATTCGAGTACTTTTTTACATTCAGTCGTTTGCAGATCTAAATGGTTTGGTCGAGGGACCTCGTGGGTCTCCATGTCTGATGTGTGTATATTAAACTTCTTTCGCACCATATGTAGCCAACCGTGCTAATCAACTAAACTGTAAATTATTATCGTATTATTTCACCAGGTAAACCCTACTGCGCTGCATAGCTCTTTTTCAAAACCGGCCACAAATGATAGCTCCAAGAAGTGGCTTATCACGTGGAAATGTCTAGCAGCCAAATAGTCACATTCATTTTAAGTGTGGAGGGAAAACCCGGAGGACCCTGAGAAAAATCCACGTGACCATGGGGAGAGACACATGCAAACTCCAAATATACAATGGTCAGGGTCGGGATCTAACCCACAACCCCCTGTATATCAGGCGAGGGTAGTTAACATCAAGCCACCGTGGTGCCCTGTTCATCGGCATATAGGGAGGTCAAAGGACCTCCCTTTATGCCTTTGACCTCCATGTGAGGTCAAAGGCAGGGCCATCCATAGGAAGGGTGCGGGGCAACGGGGCAAATCACACTGTGAGCTCCCTCCCCCACGACGCCTGCACACTAAACCGGAAGTATTACATCTGAGACCGTGACGCAGAAGCGCGATTAGGGAGAGTGGGGGCAGTCGCCCCGATTCCCTGTGTACCCTGGGTACGGCTCCGGCTACAGAAAAAGGCACCTTCATTTTTTGTAACAGTCGTCTGAAACCATTGGAACCTCATTTGGCAGTAAAAAATATGATAATTGGTTTTTTACCCTTCTATCTGGCAACAAAAAAAAGGTGTCAGTTTTGTTGCCAGATAGAAGGGTAAAAAAACAATTATTAGTCGTCTGAAAGTTAAGCTGCAGCCCTGCAATTTATTGCACGCGTCACTCCATTGGGCCAGACAGCCCCTCTGTAATGTATTTTGGTCTACTCTTCCACCGCCAACCAGACATCTGAAAAAACTATCCCATTGTTTCAACTGCTGTGAAAACAACAACGGTCGATATGGGGACGTTTTAATTTTCGCAGACCTCCTGTATGGATAATTCTTCCTAAAATGTATCTGCCACTTGAGTATGAGGGCACCCAGATTGTGAGCGAAGTCGGAGGATGTTGCGCCTTCTCGCGAGTGATCGATATTCTCCACGGATCCTTGCCTTGAGTAACAGCTGTGTGTAGTCCATATTGTTGGGCTCTTTCGGTAAAGTCACTTAGATAGGTTCAAAGAAAATAACAAAAATAACAAAAAAACTACGACGTTTCGATCGCAACACAAGCAATCGTTATTTTCCTTGAACCTATCTACGTGACTTTACCGAAAGACCCACGAATATTAATTCCTGCAGTCACGAAAGCTTCAAGTGAAGATTTAGCTGTGTGTAGGTTTGCCACCTCTGATTGAATGGGAAAAAAGACCCAGGACATATCACTGGAGGAAGAACAGCTCACGATACCGGGAAGAGGGAAGCTGACTGCATGTACATTCATTGTGTCTCGGCCTCGAGGTGCGCTGCATTGCACCACTATCCGAGTAGTTAACCTCGCATTCAATAAACTTTCAGAGCCAGGGTGAACATCCGACTCCAACGTATTGAATGAATAGAACGAGGTAAAACTGATGTAAAAACACAGCACAAAATATAGCATCTGTTAATACTTGCAATATCAATACAATGAATGAACACTGCAGCATCATAACATTGTCTTAGATAACATGAATCTCAATAATAGGTCCTGGATGGGCCAGGCACCTACATTAGCACTGAATAGATATACAACAAGAGAATAAGCTACTGTGTTAAATCAGGTCACTTTGTGTAATCACCATACTGCAGCCCAAATGTACAGCACTGCGCATAACACTGAACTGTGGATGAGATACTTCTTCATCCTTGCTCTCAAGAATGCATTAAAACTACATGAGCCCAAGTCTGGCTTGACTCATCCAACTACAAATAACATAAACAATAATGCAAGTGGCAGGCTTCGTTGTTAACTAGGCCTCATATTTATCATAACAATTTAACAGCATTATAAAGGCATTCACAGAATTATAACGGCAATCCTAACATTATAACAGCATTCCCAGTATTATAAGAACATAAACGAACTTACAGACAATGCTTCTTAAAGTCCCACAATGAACAGATGCACCCGTCTTCACTGAGACGCTAATTATACAGGTAGGAACAACAGTTCAACACTGCCCACCAGGGATTATTTGTCTGTCGTGCATAGCCCCTACCAAACATGTACACTCCCGGATTGGTTGAAGTGCATCACGTGACCGCGAGCTTTCTGTCGTGCACGAATGCGCTGTCCAACCAAGTTCCTACCTGCCCACTCCGAAGGAACGTGTTGCCTCCATTTTGTACTCTTTGCAATGGCCGACACCCCTGCCTGGCCTCGTGGCTTAGAGACCCTTAACTTGTAACGTCCTTTTTCTTGGTTCTTTCGGTAAAGTCACGTAGAAGGGAAGTAATAAAATAATAAAATAAAACATTATAAAATAATTCTCACGACGTTTCGGCCACAACGCAAGCAGCTGTCCTCAGGTGAAGACCAGGTCTGTTGGGGAGACAGCGTCTGAATGACTTTACCGAAAGAACCAAGAAGATGAATCCCTGCAGTCACGAAAGCTTTAAATCGAAATTGTAACGTCATGGTCACGTGACCAAACTCAACACCATCATATCAGGAAGTTCCTGTGTAAACACACCCCCATATCTGTTGTGAGGCAGAACACGTTGTATCCAGTGGTTTATTATTATTATGCAACTGAAAAAAAAACAAATACTGTTAATGTGCTGGAAACACGTAGCTTTCCCAGAACAGCAACATCAATAATCCTAGAAAAATTATGACAAGTGGTAACCCGAGCTGTTTAGATAGCAGCCAATGGGGCATGTGGCTTGATGCTTCGGGGCATCCGGTGGTGATGGGGACAGATTAGGTCCACCAATCTGTGCACTCTATAATCAAAACCCAGACATTTATCACTCGGGACGAGGTCTGTTATCGCAGTACACTGCTGTCATAACGTTTAACACGAAAACCCATGAAAGATATCGGTATAAATCAGTTGCTGTGACCCGGACACACGAAAGCCAATTTCGTGGACTATCAAACCCGGACCCAATGATGGATAAGAGGCAGTGGTGGGGAAGGGAATTCAGTTTCAGAGTACTGTACAGTTGTTGGGGCACTTACTGAGCATCATTGACTCGCACCTCCGATAAGCACGGTTGGCTACGTACGGCGCGAAATAAGTTCAACATACGTACACCCACATACAGCTCAACTGGAAAAAAATGCAACAAGGGCGATGCAAGCTGTGTGTGGAGTGTGTGGAGGTGCAGTGGTTGACACACTGTGCTTTAAATTCTTGGTGGACCTGGGTTCAATTCTCAATTGTGTTCTAACGACAACGGCAAGTGATATGTGATCATCGTGTTTCGCTGTCTCCTAAAGCGGGTACAGTATCTAATGCAGCCAGAGCCGGCCCAGCCACTAAGCGACCCTTGCAATTGCAAAGGGCCCCGTGGCCAGCAGAGGGCCCCCTAGAGTCACTGCTAGCTAGTGGGTGAAAAAAATCATACATCAAAGGGACCTCCAACCAAATTTTGCTTAGGGCCCCCAAAGGTCTAGGGCCGGTTCTGAATGCAGCGTTTAAACTGCAGCATTGGCAATGCCGGACCAACGACATATTGGAGGGCCAGGGCAAAATGCCAGATGAGGTCTCTTCTGAGGTCCGATGAAATCTCTGAGGCTCAGGGCAAAACCTATGCCTTTCTTCAGGGCTCTTGAGAAATTGACGGTACAGGGTGGTCGAACACGGTGCTATCCACACTACTAACCCACTGGGGTGGGATGCTAGCGTTAATAGGTGCTCACCAACATTGCTTGCCCCTGTGATCCTGAAATCTTCAAAGCTGGATGGATATGATGTGTCCGCGTGCGAGTGCGACTTCTTTAACACAGGAGAAGAGATTGACTGGCGCCCGTTTTTGGAGATTTGATTTATAGATTCGATTTAAGGAATCTATTCTAAGCCAGCTTGACTTTGAGCTGCTCACTGTAGGCTCCGATTTTCTATCTTGGTCCTCTCGTGTTACCTAAACCATTACATAACCGGAATAAAAAAAACTTCCCACTGGCCTACGTGTCCTTGTCGTTGTGAGTTAAAATAAATCTAAATGTTCGGGTTTGATAACATCAGTCACTGTTAATTCTCAGTCGCACAATGCTCGCGACAAGTTCCCGTTTGCAGACACACGCTGCAATTATTTTAGCTTGTCGCCAAAAATGTACCTGTGACGGTGCAATGTGCAACACCGCTGGGCTTGTAAACCCAGGAGTCGTCCGTTCGATCTCCAGGCGCGGCAGTTTAAGTAATGGAAACGTTCCTGAAATCTTACCGCCTGCCGTCGACCCAGCATTGCGAATGGGTGCACGGCAGTGAGTGGGTCGACGGGCTGCGTGCTGTGGGGTAAAGCAAGGCCGTAGCCATGGAGTGGACATTGGGGGGGACTAAATCTTCCAGGGGGGTCCCCCCCTCACCCATAAAAAACCTAAATTAGAAAACGAATTTCCTGCCTAAAATATAAAACAAATTCACTAACACATAGGATGGACTTTTAATTTATTTATTACAATAATGTCGAATAGTGTATTGTATTACATTGCTCTATTTTTTTTACCTTTTCTTGTTTCATTGTATGTAATGGCAGAGATTTGGGATTAATAAAGTACAACCATAACCACAATCGTATAAACAGAAATCTATTTCATAGCAACATTTTGGGGGGGGAAATTTTGAGCATATTTGAATATGGGGGGGGGGCGAGGGATGTGTCCCCCCCCCCCAATATACGACCTTGGGGTGAGGTGTGGGGGTGCTACGGCCTCTTCCAAATTGACCCTGGTGGAAGAGTAGGCCAATGTACCGTCGAGAGGTGCTCTATGCGGAGCTCACGCCAGTCGGAGGCCTTTCTGGCAGCAGTGGTGTGAGAAGGGAATTGCAGGGCTTCCCCTTTTTCCCCCCGCATCTTTTACTCACTCGATATTAAGGACCGTTAAGGGGCCGTCCATAAATGACGTCACGCACTTAGGGGGGGGGGTCAGTCATTTGTGACGATGTGTGACGAGGGGGGGGGGGGGTTGAGAAATGTGACGTCACATCAAAATGCGCAACTTCCGCAAATATGCCCGACTGTGAGGGCGGGCACAAGCCGGCGTGAGTAGGTTAAACGTTGAGTTTTATAAGGGCACCACGGGGTGACCAGCCCCTCCCCACCCAGCCCCACCCCTCCCACCCCCCACACCCCACCCTCCCCCTCCCCACCCAGCCCCTCCCTCCCCACCCTCCCCTCCCCACCCAGCCCCTCCCTCCCAACCCAGCCCCTCTCCACCCTCCCCTCTCCACCCAGCCCCACCCCTCCCATTTTTGGATGCACGACGGACGGACGTACACAATAATCCCCTGTGGGCTGGTGGAACCAAGAGGTTCCTACCAGTAAAACTGCGTGACTGAGACGAGTGCGCAGTGCGGGAAAGAGGCGCGGACGGAAGTGGTCAATAATAAAACAATGGGGCCGGGTTCCACGCGCGGACTCTCTCACCTCCTGCTGCTGTGCGGTCCGGTTCCTAACAGGCCACGGACCGGTAGCGGTCCGCGTTCCGGGAGTTGGGGACCTCTGATGTATTGCTTGAAGTGTGGGGCGTTGGTAACGATTAGGAAATGTCGATTTAAAGCTTTCGTGACTGCAGGGATTCATCTTCTTGGTTCTTTCGGTAAAGTCACGTAGAAGGGAAGTAATAAAATAATAAAACAGAATAAAATAATTCTCACGACGTTTCGGCTACAACGCAAGCAGCCGTCTTCAGGTGAACACATTCTTTGTTAAGGCGCTCTTCTTCCACCTCCAACCCAGCTTATATATAAGCTCCAAACTTGGCAGTGTCTCATTCTTCACCTGAAGACGGCTGCTTGCGTTGTAGCCGAAACGTCGTGAGAATTATTTTATGTTTTATTTTTATTATTTTATTACTTCCCTTCTATGTGTCTTTACCGAAAGAACCAAGAAGATTAGGAAATGCTTCTGGCACCCTCTGGTGGATAATAGCAAGTACCGTCACCGGATGTACTGCGAGCCACTGGGGAGCGGTGGTGCAGCGGTTAGCGCGATACGCTGGTAACCCCCGGCATACCGAGTTCGATTCCCGCTCACAACCAACACCCACTCACGTATAAAGATAAAATAAAAAAGTAAATAATAAATATTTAATTATTTTGTTCATTATTTTATCTTTACACGTGACTTTACCGAAATAACCAAAGAGTAATTCCTGCAGTCACGAAAGCTCCAAATTAAGATTGACCAACACCCAGTGACGATTATCTGAACCGATCCTGGGACCTCCCCTCGGTCGACTCAGCCTCAAATGAGAACCTGGTGCTGTGTGTAAACATAGCCACTTGGGGAGAGAGAGGAGGCCGGGCGTGGTGCTGGTCACCCACCACCTCCTGTGCTGTGCCGGCCTTCATAGGTGCTCGCTAACAGCACTTGCCCCAACAGTCTGTTAATGGGATACGGGGGATCTTTGAAGGCGTGGTGTTCGGGCTGTTGGCACCGAAACGGTGGAAGACGTTCAAATAGGGGGCCGTCCATAAATGACGTCACGCGATTTTGGACGATGTTTGACCCCCTCCCCCTCGTCACACGACGTCACAAAAAGTCAGACCCCCCCCCCCCTCGAATATGACGTCACAAAGCTCTGCCCCCCCCCCCCCCAAAATAGAATATGCTTCAAATCGCTTTAAACTATTGTCATTGTAGTGCGTATTTAATGTGGCGCTGCACTCTGATGTTGTAGAAGAAAACATTTATTAAAAAGTCTATTTAAGTAGAACGTGTTGTCTTTTTTAGAGTGGGTGGGGGTGTAGGGGTGTGGGAGTGTGAAGGGGCGTGAGGGTGGGGTTAGGGGTGGTGGTGGGGGGGGGAATCCTTCTGACGTCATCCAACTCGTGACGTCACCGCCCGCGCGGGGTGACCGCTTGGCGGCGCTCACCCCGCGACAGCCGTCTCAGTGACGTCATGTTACCGAAGGCGAAGTATCGGCTGGCGACAATGACACAATCAGCCGTCGTTTGAGGCCGAGTCGACCTAAGGGGTTGGAGGGGGGCTCCCAGGACCGGTTCGGATCAGCGTCACCGGTGTTTAGTGGCCGCGGACGCGGGGAATCGAACTCAGGCGCGGGCCCAGGGTTCGTTGCTTAGCGCTGAACGTCACTTCCTCTCACAATCCTTTGCGGACTCGTTTCGTAAACGTCACATCCGCTTTTGACAACCCGGCGCGCTGCTTGATAAAGGAGGCCAATCAGCGTGAAGGGGCGGCCTTACCTTCCACATAATTAATTATAAATTATGTTAATGAAAGTCAGCCAATCAGCGTCCAGGGGCGGCCTAATATGGAGGGCTTTTCTCTAGAAATTGGGCGCAATCCAATCCCGTTACAGCGCTTTGCACGGGTTCGGCCTCAGCCCCCCCCCCCTTTCAGTCGGCCACGCCCAGTAAGACGTAGCCCCGCCCATTCCCCCCTAAACCCCGCTCACCCAGACCTAGCCCCACCCCCATCCTCCCCCAAGACCCCGCCCACCCAGACCTAGCCCCCCCCATCCTCCCCCAAGACCCCGCCCACCCAGACCTAGCCCCCCCATCCTCCCCCAAGACCCCACCCACCCAGACCTAGCCCCCCCCCATCCTCCCCCAAGACCCCGCCCACCCAGACCTAGCCCCCCCCCATCCTCCCCCAAGACCCCGCCTACCCAGACCTAGCCCCCCCCCCATCCTCCCCCAAGACCCCGCCCACCCAGACCTAGTCCCCCCCCATTCTCCCCCAAGACCCCGCCCACCCAGACCTAGTCCCACCCCATCCTCCACCAAGACCCCGCCCACCCAGACCTAGCCCCCCCATTCTCCACCAAGACCCCACCCACCCAGACCAAGCCCCCCCCATCCTCCCCCAAGACCCCGCCCACCCAGACCTAGCCCCCCCCCCATCCTCCCCCAAGACCCCGCCCACCCAGACCTAGCCCCCCCCATTCTCCCCCAAGACCCCGCCCACCCAGACCTAGTCCCACCCCATCCTCCACCAAGACCCCGCCCACCCAGACCTAGCCCCCCCATTCTCCACCAAGACCCCACCCACCCAGACCAAGCCCCCCCCATCCTCCCCCAAGACCCCGCCCACCCAGACCTAGCCCCCCCCCCATCCTCCCCCAAGACCCCGCCCACCCAGACCTAGCCCCCCCCATCCTCCCCCAAGACCCCGCCCACCCAGACCTAGCCCCCCCCATCCTCCCCCAAGACCCCGCCCACCCAGACCTAGCCCCCCCCATCCTCCCCCAAGACCCCGCCCACCCAGACCTAGCCCCCCCCCATCCTCCCACAAGACCCCGCCCACCCAGACCTAGCCCCCCCCCCATCCTCCCCCAAGACCCCGCCCACCCAGACCTAGCCCCCCCCCATCCTCCCACAAGACCCCGCCCACCCAGACCTAGCCCCCCCCCATCCTCCCCCAAGACCCCGCCCACCCAGACCTAGCCCCCCCACATCTTCCCACAAGACCCCGCCCACCCAGACCTAGCCCCCCCCATCCTCCCCCAAGACCCCACCCACCCAGACCTAGCCCCCCCCATCCTCCCCCAAGACCCCGCCCACACCAGACCTAGCCCCCCCCATCCTCCCCCAAGACCCCGCCCACCCAGACCTAGCCCCCCCCATCCTCCCCCAAGACCCCGCCCACCCAGACCTAGCCCCCCCCATCCTCCCCCAAGACCCCGCCCACCCAGACCTAGCCCCCCCCATCCTCCCCCAAGACCCCGCCTACCCAGACCTAGCCCCCCCCCCATCCTCCCCCAAGACCCCGCCCACCCAGACCTAGTCCCCCCCCATTCTCCCCCAAGACCCCGCCCACCCAGACCTAGTCCCACCCCATCCTCCACCAAGACCCCGCCCACCCAGACCTAGCCCCCCCCATTCTCCACCAAGACCCCACCCACCCAGACCAAGCCCCCCCCATCCTCCCCCAAGACCCCGCCCACCCAGACCTAGCCCCCCCCCCCATCCTCCCCCAAGACCCCGCCCACCCAGACCTAGCCCCCCCCATCCTCCCCCAAGACCCCGCCCACCCAGACCTAGCCCCCCCCATCCTCCCCCAAGACCCCGCCCACCCAGACCTAGCCCCCCCCATCCTCCCCCAAGACCCCGCCCACCCAGACCTAGCCCCCCCCATCCTCCCCCAAGACCCCGCCCACCCAGACCTAGCCCCCCCCCCATCCTCCCACAAGACCCCGCCCACCCAGACCTAGCCCCCCCCCCCATCCTCCCCCAAGACCCCGCCCACCCAGACCTAGCCCCCCCCCATCCTCCCACAAGACCCCGCCCACCCAGACCTAGCCCCCCCCCATCCTCCCCCAAGACCCCGCCCACCCAGACCTAGCCCCCCCACATCTTCCCACAAGACCCCGCCCACCCAGACCTAGCCCCCCCCATCCTCCCCCAAGACCCCACCCACCCAGACCTAGCCCCCCCCATCCTCCCCCAAGACCCCGCCCACCCAGACCTAGCCCCCCCCATCCTCCCCCAAGACCCCGCCCACCCAGACCTAGCCCCCCCCATCCTCCCCCAAGACCCCGCCCACCCAGACCTAGCCCCCCCCATCCTCCCCCAAGACCCCACCCACCTAGACCCCAGCCACTCCCATTCCCGCCAATATTCCCGCCCACCCCGCCGTCTGCCACGCCCACCGAGTCGTCTCAACCAATGACAGCACTCGTAGTTTGCCCCGCCCACTTTCTGACGTAGGCCCCGCCCTCACGGCGGTGGTGGTGGGGGTGAAAGGAGGAAGAGGTTGCCAGTATGCGATGGAGGCGGCCGCTTCGCGTCTGAAGCCGCGGCGCGAGTGCAAAAGTTGTCGGCGAATTTGCCCCCTCGAAACCTCGGCGGCCGCTACAAATAATCGCCAGCCCCGGCGCGTTCGTTGAAGGGGCCGAACCATCGTTCCGAGCCGTTTTCGTTTAAGCCGGGCGCGTCGCAAGATTTCGAGCCGAAATGCGTCGGGCCGCGATCAGCGTGGTGGGGCCTTAGCGACCGGGGCAGGCGAAGTAGCCGAACGCCAGCGACCTCGGCGGCCGTGAAATAATTATTATCAATTAGTAATAATAATACTACTGCTGTTGTTGTTAGGGCACGGGTCTTTGCTCGACCGTGCAAAAGTGTCCGATCGTGCGTGGCGGCGTTCGAATATTTTTTGTTGTTGTTTGGCCGACCTGGAAGAAGATGGAGGTGGACGGGAGTGGATATCGACGGGCGAGAAAGAAGGCCATCAAAGAGGGCCTTGAATTTCTGCAGTGAGACGCCGCCGTGCACAACAACAACACCAACAACACGATCATCTTTGCACGTGGAAATGAGGGAAGGGATAACGTTGTGGGGTTGATGGTGGTGGTAGTGGCATATGGCCTGGCAACGCCGCTGAGGCCTTTTAACTGGAAATGCTTGAGTGTGTGGGGGGGCTTTGGTTTGGTTGTCAGGCCACGCATTTGAGGTGTTAATTTAATTATCGGACAGGTTTCTAGCTGTCTCTCTCGTGAGATTTGCGGTGTTTTTTTAGAACCTTGATTGCCGCGTTAAAAATGTATGGGGACATTTCCCCCCCTCACCCCCCCCCCCCCCCGATTGTAAGTGAACTTGACGTCTTGTTTCCCTGGGTTTCGATTTAGACGCATACAGTGTTGTTGTGGTGTGTGTATGCCTGCCGTTCCTGAGCGGAGATCGTGAATGTTGACGAGATAGCTTGGGGAGAGAAAAGCCCTTTAATCCAGCAGGCCTATTGATCATGCTCTGCTGCTGATCAATTAAAAATGTTGATGCCTTCTCGTTGGGCAAGTTAAATGATTGCTTGTGTTGCAGTCGAAACGTCGTGAGAATTTTTATTGTTTTATATTCATATTATTTTATTATTTCCCTTCTACGTGACTTTACCGAAAGAACCAAGAATATAAGTTAAATGCACTTAACGAAAACATCTGGCAGTTCATTAATCGTCCTGTGTACAGTCGGGAGCATGGCCACCACTTTGTTAAATATAAAGTGCAGTAGTAACATTTTCTTTCGACATTGTAAATTGTTTGGTGCGAACTCTGCAAGAGGATTTTTTTTCATATATATAATGGGAAACTCGTTTTAGAGTGCATGAAAATGCACGTCATAGCTTGATACCCGTGGTGCTAAAACCAGCATGAAAAGTACACAGTTTAACTAAGTCTGTTTTGAGTGTTCATAGAGTATTCACTTTGTTAATTAGTCGATTGCGCAGTTTGTAAACTTTAAACTGCTCTTGTTTAGTGACAAAACTGAAACTTGTTGTCTTATTTGCATTGCAACTTCCTTTTGAAGAATCGACACAAGTTCCTCTTACCTTTTTCGGTTCTTGTTTGCCATAAAAAAAACCTGTTCCAGCGGTTTTATTGGCAGTCGTTTAGGGTTCGGGTCAATGGTCTGTGTGCCTTCTGCCTAAATCTAGGTTTTCTTTGTCCCGGTATAGGCTTAAAAATATATATAATTTTGCGTGACTATCTTAACTGGCCAAAACTGCCATGGGTTTATAGACAGTCGTGGCTACGGGTAGAACGAGTATACCGGCAGAAGAAACACAAGTAGTGTTATAAGTGAACTTTAAAGACCCACTACAATCGGTGGTTTTTCTTAAGATGCCCGTCGAGCAATCCCATGATGGGATGTACCTGCTCCCACATTGTCACTGGATGATGGCACTTTCTTGCGGGTGCCTTTCACGTTCTGTGACTAAGCAATATGCCGGTGTGTGTCTGTCCATGTTTAGGTCTCCGCTGCCGTTTGCTGGTTCCGATGAAGAGTATAAGGTATTGTCTCTTGTGTTGTAGGCACAATTCGAATGTTGCGTTCTGCGTGTGTGTGTGTGTTAGCACATTGCTACGGGGAGCAGTGGTGTTGCGATTAGTGCGTCGCGCTACGAAACTGACGATACTCTCGGTAAAAATTTGCCTTAAATGAGTGCCTGATTCTGTTTGCCCGGTGTGGTGCTTAGCCACAGTGCCGATTTGTTTGCCTTGCTGGTCTTGGTAGCATCTGGTGCTGTGTGTAATCGGCGGGGGGGGGGGGGCACGCCACCTTATTGTGTGAAATATTGGCCACCATGGCCGTATTGGGCCACAGTCGTTAACTCCCTCGCCTGGTATACAGGAGGTCGTGGGTTCGATACCGACCCTGACAATGCGTGTATATTTGGAGTTTTGCATGTCTCACTCACCGTGGTGGTGACGTGGATTTTTCTCCCGTTTCTTCCCTCCACATTTAGAAGCGACGTGCGTTTAGAGTGTTGTGCTGCTGCTATAAATTTCCACGCGATAAGCCACTAAGGTGAGCTATCATTTGTGGTCAGGTCGCTTCTGAAAATGACGTACATAGTTCAGTGGGCCTTACCCGGTAAAATAGAAAGTGTTAAATAGTTTAAATATGTGCTTGCTAACATCATTTGCTATACAGGGAACTTGTGCAAATAGAAAATAGTGTGCCTGCCACTCGGTGCATATGATGGAAAAGTTTGATCATGACAGTGAGATATTTATGGTCGACACCGACTTGTATGGATTGCTTACAAATAGTCCACATTGCTGATAAATTTTGAACTTGATTTGTGATTGAAACGAATTTCGTGATGTGAAAGTTGTTAGATGGAGCAAAATTGAGCATTAACTTTCACTATTGGTCATTCGATCTAAATATCTATGGGCATTGCTGTGTAATCACGTGGGTCATTTTTGATAAGTTGCAACAGACGATGATAATGGAGACCGCATAATTAGTGGGTTGGCACAAACTTTAAAAGTACAAGGTGGGGATGGCTAGAACTGCCATGAACCCACAGGCAGTGGTAAGTTGACCGTCTTGCTCGCCAGCATGTCGCTGTCATTTTGCAGAGATCTTCCCATTGATTAGAATCATTAAAACAAAAACAATGGTATGCAGTGTGGACGATTTTTTTTTGTTAAATGCTTGAGCACTCTGTTGGTCATGACACATAGTGGGGGCAGAGTTTGGGTTTGTGGAGGTTAACATATGCATTCATTTAATTTGTGCATTAGGTATTTGCACCTTTCTTATTAGCACCGCGCGCCGGCTATCACAAAAGCACCGCGTCTCACGTGTCGGTATAGTCCGTCAGTAGGGGACGGGGGGGGGGGGTCGCGATGAGGCTATCTGCGGTTTGCCCCAATTAAATAATGTGCGCGCGCAACTTCTGACGTTTGACAAATTGGAACAATTGATGCACCCCCCGTGGCCTTTTCTGTCTTTCGACCGATGCCGCTGGATCGTTTGACCACCCTCTGTGACGGCAGACGGTGCGGACTCGTGCCACTAAAGGGTTGCCTCTGGGCGGCGGCGTGAAAGCGCCAACCTTGAGTGACGAGGGGCGGCAAATGTGCCATGTCCGCCGCCTTTTAAAGTCGAATTAATTGAGGGGGCACCATTGGTCCACGGGCGAAAACACGTAACTACCTGGACACGGGGTAAAATGTCGAGAGCCTTTTCTCTTGAGGAAACGACTCTCCCGCGTGAACTATACGAGGCAACTTTTAAAATCCTTTATATTAAGTTCGCTTGCTTGCTTGCGCGCTTACGACCGTGCAAATCTTTCGGTCGTTTTTTAACCCACTTCCCGTGATCCAATCGAGCTGACATTTTCCACGCAGACTCGTTGCGCGTGACAATGTTCGTGAAAAATTTTTTCCAAATTTTTATACACTTTTTAGGACAAAAATATATTTAATTATCAATTGCTTAATGGTGCAATGCAATCATCTGACCCATAGGTGGCAGCCATCTCAAACCAGAGGACGAGAGGACTCTAGCCGCCACGCATATAAAGGATTTATAGTGAAAAACTTTGTTTTTACGGGTTAATTTTTTTATGTTTAAACAGGCTTTACGTCAGAGTGCAAATACCTGTTTTGTTCGGAGCGGCCTGCTTGGGTTGTTAGCCCAGTTTGTTAATGAGGCTTTCAGCTTCTTTGCTCGCAATGCTCAACTTCGGAATGCCGCCTGATTCTCTCTTTTCGCCAAGCTCTTCTCACGTTGCGCAATTCAAAGAAATGTGTTGACTTTTAGCTCGGGGTGAGCATCTCCACAATGGGACCTGTTTTGCCAATATCAAAGTATGAAAAGAATAATAAGAATAGGTTTTACCCTTTGAGAAAATAATAAGAATAGGTTTTTACCCTTTGAAAAAATAACAAGAATAGGTGTTACCCTCTCTGGCAATAACACAGGTGTTAAGATGGTCAAACACCAAATATAAACCTTTTGCAAGGAGATCAAGTCTGCATTAACCACACAGTACTTGCGAACATGCAAACAAACATGTTCTGATAATATATGCATTGTCTTTGAAACTAATTGGCCTACACCAGAGAAAGCCTTCTAGTGTTAACAGAGACAGCTTGAACATTTTAACACCTGTTTTATTTTTCGATTTAAAGCTTTCGTGACTGCATGGATTCATCTTCTTGGTTCTTTCGGTAAAGTCACGTAGAAGGGAAATAATAAAATAATAAAACATAATAAGATAAAATTCTCACGACGTTTCGGCCACAACGCAAGCAGTCGTCCTCTGTTTTATTGCCAGAAAGGGTAAAACCTATTCTTGTTATTTTTTTTCACACTTTGATAATGGCAAATAGGTCCCATTTTGTAGCTGCTCACCCAGAGCTAAGAATGCCCTGATAGTGGCATTGTCTTTGTACTGGTCGCCTTTCGACGTTCTCTGGTCTGACACTGGTGAGACTGGGCCCCAAAGAAGTCTGTCTTTGGTGTAGATCAATCGGTTTCAAAGACAATGCACGTATATTATCAGAGCATGTTTTTGTTTGCATGTTCACCACCAGTATGTGTGGTTAATGCAGGCTTGATTCCCTGAAAAAACGCTTCTATTTGGTGTTTGAACATCTTAACACCTGTTTTATTGCCGGAAAGGAGAAAACCTTATCCTAATTTATTTTCATAAATGTGGTGACTCTCATCCGTTACTCCTTCGTGGGTGCTTTTTTTGTTGGTGGCCACTGGGAATTCGTGTCCGTTTTGCCTCTACTCAGAAACTGTGATTCAAACAATGTTCGTTCTAGAAATGCTTAATCACACAGTGCTTCTTGGGATTTGATACGCAGTAATCTCTCGTTATTCACAAACTTCTTATCCGCGATATTTGGCTATCCGTGAATCGCATCTGGAGCTCTGCACGACTGCTGCATCATCGAGAGAGAGAGAAAGTGATTTGATAAAGTGATGAGAGATAAAGTGATGAGATAAATAGATGTGTTTTTATAGTAATATCCATGTATTTAATAGATTATTAATGTATTTATTTCAGGTAATTCATTCAAAAGATAGGTTTCCGTAGGCCAATATCATTATCGGCGAAATGTGCTATTCGCAAGCATCTCTGGGACCTGTCCCTCTAAACTTTGTGGGAAGATCTCTGAGCTTTGGAGGGACACGGCTCGCAAATATATTTACACTAAACGCCTGCACGGATGCGTGCTCTGTGCGCGCAAATCATATTGGCAGATAGCCGTGACAATGCGAGAGCATTTCGCAAGCGGCGTCGGTTTTTCGAACGTTCGAGCCGCGCCTGTGTGAACTTGCACCGACACCACAGCCGCGCTTGTGGACGGCGACCACCGGCTCGCGCCGACCCACGGCACGGGAATCCTCGGAATCCGTGAAGTTACCACGCCACCACCCGCCTACGGTCCTTACGGGACGCGGCTGTGCATCATTGCGTTAATTTATCTTCAGTTTAACACTTGGGTTTTCGCGACTAATAGTATCCATAATAGAGGTTTTATTTTGGGTTAGATCGCGTAAATATAAATGTGTCGTTAAACCCGCCACCACCCGACACAGCCAATTAATAAGGTGACAACCCTTACTATTTGGCTATGTCGGGTGGTAGCAGGTTTAACGACACATTCATATTTACGCGATCTAACCCAAAAAAAACCTCTAATGGAATTAATCTTCAGTCAGTACCAGCTGATGCAGTCTGCTCTGCTGGTGGCTCTTGGCGAACGTTAGCGTTGAACGCGCGTTGATTTCCTTATCCTCGAGCAGATTTCATTGGATTTCTCTTCTCGTGTCATCTGGAATTGGCTATGATCTCTGAGAAATAGATTTAAAAAATTGGTTCGCTGGAATGAATCGGGTGTCTAGCGTAATCGGTTTTCGACTCCTGTGACATCAGGCTCACAGTTCCTTTGTTGCGGTTCTGAGAATCGTTGAACAGGCTGCAGCAACAGGGGGTGGGAGGGTGTTTTGTTTCATGAAATGCCTTGGCAATGTTTAATATCAACGCCTTTATCTTCTGTCGTCTCCTTGCCGTTTTGGTTATGAGCTCTTGTTTTTATGGGAGGCAGGTGATTTGATGCGTTTAAATTGCAATGCAGCAGTGTTTACCGTGAAACCATGTTGGACTGTGGCCCTCTTGTGTATGTATGTACGTTGAACTTCTTTCGCACCGGACGTAGGCAACCGTGATAATCGGAGGTGCGTGGGAAGGTCAACAAACTAAACACAAAAAGCAATTATAAAAAAATGCATTTTCAATCTAGGTTTAAAAGTACACAACTCCCAGTGGCTTACTGATATCGCAAGGAAGAGCATTCCAGACGGCCGCAGATGCGCATCTGAAAGCACGTGATGCGGTGACCGTCTTTGTTCGATGGTTGGCCAAAAGCCGCTGCGAGAGTCATCGTAGTTTGCACGATGGTTTATGCTCCATCAAGGCATTGTGTTTAATTTCTGGCGAGTGAGTGTGAAGTCACCGTTGGATTGCAATCATTGCATCGGTTTTCTCTTTCATTATTAAGGAGCAGGTGGAATCCCATTGAGAAAAATCGATATCTTCTTAATGTGTACGGTATTCCGTGTGGCACCCGCAGTATGTCTGTGAAATCCACAGACTTTGCTATTTAAAGCCTTGGGCATCTGTTGTATTCTGCATGGGAATAAAAGCACCCATCCTTTTTGAAAATTTTAAAAGATCCAGAGCGCAATACCTCTCTGTGGCGGCTGCATTGAGTTTTGCATCGCAGTGAAGTGTTGAATATGGATTGAACCTATGAATCTTATGAATGATCGCGTGCATGAATGCAAATACGCTTGCACTCATTCAGACTTCTGTAAGTGTACCTGTCTAATAAGCCACAAGGCCATCTGCAGATTAGTGTGTGAGCTGCTGTTGATTTGAACAATGCGACGACATTAAACCGGGGACAAACTACAGTACATAACGGCTGTATAACGCTCAGTGATGCATGTGATTGAATTGTAAACTTTGGTCGGGCCTCATTTTTGAAGACCACTGAGAAATATTGCTGAGGTTAACCCCGCCCCCCTCTCTTTGCCCCCCCCCCCCCCCCAATAAATATGAATAATATGTTTATCCTGTGAAGATTTCTGGGTTGTAGAGACTCCGTCGTGCAGATTTTAATTTTTTCAAAAGCCTTTCCACTCATAAATATTCAGCGTAGGGCACCCAGTGGTGTCACGGCGCGTTGCTTTAGGACGCGCTGCTTTCGGGCGCGGATTAAAATGGGGGCACGTCTTCACCAGCACAGGTCAGAACTGCCAGCGCATCTTGCGTCTCCTGCAGTTTTTTAGCCGCACTGCCCACACGGAATGAGAGAAATAAAATTGAGAAGTACGGACTGTTCACCTATTTGGGCTCCTCAGAGGTCATCTTCTTCTCAGAGGTCGTTGCCAACCGGTTCAAAGCCAGTTACATTTTTTTTCTTCCCTTGCAAATGAAGTTTAACCTTCAATTTATTTTTTTAAACAATTGATCCCTTGGTTTGGAGTTTATAGCCATTATAGGGTCTGTAGCATGGCCATATATTTACTGCTTTACCTGCCATCACATAATCTTGAAATAAACTGTGTTAGATCGCTCGCGGAGTTGGGCAAGTGGCGGTGCAAGGCGGCGCAGTGGTTCGTGCACAGTGCTATGCAGCCCGAGTCTTTTTGTTCCCCAGCCACTGATAACATCAATTCCACGTTATATCTGAATCGGTCCATCACAAACCCACAGTGACCAGCATGGTACTGGACGTTTAGCCAAATAACCCCCGTGTCTTAACAGGCCCTCATCCAGCTGCCAACTGAAAAAGGCCTCTAATAAAAATGCCCTGTACTGCATTGAAGGTGATTCGTAGGGCGAAAACTGTTGCAGGGCAATGCTTGAACTATTAATCTAAGGCTACAATTGGTAAGTGTTGGCTCTCAAAAGCCTCCTCACGTGCTTTCAGGGGTGGTACCAGGCGTTGTTCGGTACGATGTCCGACCTGCCGCTCGATGCGTGTTCGAAAATGGGACTTCCTGCAGTAGCCCAGAAAGTTGGGCGAAAAACGGCGCGCAGCCTTCAGCCCCCGCGAAAAAAATCCTGCACGGCGGTCGGTTCTCATTAATATTTAATATCCCCCCCCCCCCCCCCCCGGTCTCTTTTCGGGCATCGCCAGGCGGCGGATTTGACGGGCGAATGCACGCGACCCGTCCTAACGCTTGTCCCCTCCCCGTTCTTCCCGTCTGCTGCACAGGGCTACCTGCACCGGTTGGTGTGCGGCCTGCGGGACGAGGGAAATCAGCTGTACCGCGAGGGGCAGGCGCTGCGCGCGCACGAGATGTACTCGGAGGCGCTGGGCGTGTGCGCCTACATGCACGACATCGAGGGCTTTCCCAGCGAATCGGGCGTCGTGGAGAAGCTCTACGTCAACCGAGCCACGTGCCTCCTCGGAATGGTGCGGGATCGTTTGTGGAACTTTGTTTTACACCGGAGGTATCCATTGAGCTGTGTTATAAAGCCCTTTTTTCGTTTTAATTTTGCAGAGATGTTCCGGTAAGGGGGGGGGGGGGGGCACAAACGTTTACGCTCGCCGTGTGTGTGTGCGTGCCTGCAACGGCCTGCGCCTAAGAATCGATTATTTATGATGTTGGTTGTCGACCGTGTAGGATAATATTCTATTAAGGCAAATTGAATGAATGGTTTTTGGGTTAGATCGCGTAAGTATAAATGTATACTCTTTGGTTCTTTCGGTAAAGTCACGTAGGTAGAAATAAAATAAAATAAAACAAATCACGACGTTTCGATCGCAACACAAGCAATCTTCATCAGGTGGAACAGCCACAGCAAGAAAAAATGCTGAAGCAGGCGAGAGCTACTGTGGCAAGAGGTTGCGATCGAAACGTCGTGATTTGTTTTTATTTTATTTCTACCCACGAGACTTTACCGAAAGAACCAAAGAGTATGGATTCCTGCAGTCACGAAAGCTTCTAATCAAGTATAAATGTGTCGTATCCCTTCACCACCCGACAGCCAATTAGTAAGGGATTTGTCTTGTAAACAAAGCGCCGATTAGTTACTACTTTAACCCAACGTGGAAAGCACACATGCAACCTACTTCAGCCGTGGATGGCACCCTTGGGTTCGCACATCTGGCATGTGGTGATCAATTGAATGAGGCTACACACGAGACGGGCGTGAAATATAAACGGCGCGGGCAAATACAAACGGGAGCAGAACACGCGAGTCGGGCAACCGCGAACGAGACCGAAAACGATTCACGAATCGATTTGTGCGATCGAGGAAAGTGACGATTCATCGAAGCGGGGTACGTGCTTGCGTACGTACTTATGTACTTACTGTTATGTTATCCGACTCTCTGTTGACCGTTATGTTATCCGACTCTTTGTTGTATTACATTCCATTTCTGAGTATACTAGATTTGTGTTTCTATTTCATTTATACCTGATGACGATTGCTTGTGTTGCAATCGAAACGTCGTATGCTAGTATTTAATTTATTATTTTATCTTTATACGTGACTTTACCGAAAGAACCAGAGTAATTCCTGCAGTCACGAAAGCTCCAAATTAAGATTAAACGTCTTCGGGTGCGGCCAAAAATAATAAACTGGGTCGATACGGCGGTGGCGCCGTTGTTGAGACGAAACGGATTTTTCCCCGGCGTCACGAGCGATACTGATCTTGGAAAAGTGGAAGTGAAAACATTTGTGCACGCAGGTGAAACTCTGCAGGGAACCCATTGCGGTGACTGTACATATGCACGTATGTTGAACTTATTTCGCACCGTACGTAGCCAACCGTGCTTAATCTGAGGTGCGGGGTAGGGGGGGGGGTCAACAAATGTTCGTGTCTCCGGGTTAGTCTACGGGTTTCTCTGCTGGTCTGTGGGTCCAAACAAGCGAGGATGGATATCAGTATTGCCTTGGTACAGTCTAACGGCAGGTGCCCTTTGCTCGTTGCTTATCAAATGTAACAGTATTCGTGGCACTGTCTCCCCCCTCTCCCTGCTGAAATGTCCGTGCGGGGGGGGGGGTGCTCGCTTTAAGCGGCTCTATAAACGAGTGGTCGACAGTCGTATTCTCTTGGCGGAGGCCACACTTTTTCCGTGAGCGGGGATGGCCACTGTTGGCTTGCCGCGGTGGGGGGGGGGGGTACTTGTTTTAACAGTCTGGTGAAATAAAAAAAATAGTTAAAATAGTTTAAATTGGCGTTGGGAAAACATGCCAATGCTGAAAAGTTACCAGAGAATTACTCGATGGGCATTTCGGCGTTCGGCCGTTGTTCGCGAGGGACGCGTTCCACAGTTGCTCATGAACGGCAAAGTTCACGGATACGCTGTCCGTGAATAAGCTGTTGAATACATGACCAATGATCATAATAACTCGAGAAGAAATTGGTTATAATAAACTTAAAGTAAATAAAAATGTTTTTATTACGTATTAATACTTTATAAATTAACTTTATCTCTCATCACTTTATTTCTCGTCACTTTATCTCTCACAACTTTATCTCTCGTCATTTTATCTCCCGTCACTTTATCTCTCGTCACTTTATCTCTCGTCACTATCTCTCGTCACTTTATCTCTCGTCACTTTATCTCTCGTCACTTTGTCTCTCGTCACTTTCTCTCGTCACTTTGTCTCTCGTCACTTTATCTCTCGTCACTTTACGGATAGCAATTTTGTGATTTAGCGAGCGAAGGCCGTGCATTTTTATTCATACAGCGTCTCCAATGCCGTATGTCTCATGGTGCCAGAATGAAATCAGTAGTTTAAATAATAACGAGAGAATCGCTGAATGATCAAAGCTCTTGCAGACCAAATACAGTGCCCACCTGCCCACCTTTCTTCTGGAGTTGTGCCGAGTTAGATTCCAATTCGTGAGAACCACATTGATGAGTTTCTCGCTCTTGACAATGGCGCTACCTGGGCAGCTTTCCAATTACGAATGCCCCCTTTTTTGTTAAAAAAAATTGTAAGGAAAAATTAACTCTAGTCTTGTTAAAAATGGAAACGTATGGCTGTGTAACTCGTAACCACATTCCAGATGTGCGAAGCCAAAGGTGCCGTCCAGGGTAATGTAGGCTTGTATGTGTGCTTTCCTCGTTGGGTAGCAGTTCTTTATTGGTCATGTTAATAAAATGTCCCAGCTTTTGTTCGTATGGATAAAATCCCTGTAAATCTTCCCCCTAGCCTTCCCGTGTATCAACGCGCTTGCCATTTTGTCCGGGTCGCCATTGTTAAAGAGTTTCTCAAATCCAATGGGCCTTACCCCGAAATAAACTGACCGACCGACGGTGCATGGTGTGTCGTTTGGTTAGCATTCCGTGCCACCGCCTCCGTGTTCCAGCTCGTGATGCCTACGTGCCCGGCTGTGGCTGTTGTGCGGCCAACTCGTGCCAGCTGATCTATGAATCTGGCCGGGGTCTCCTTTTTATCGGGGGGGGGGGGGCAGTTTGCTGACGCAATCGGGCGGCCTCTTCGATGAATGCTCGGGGGGGGGGCAGCGAGAGTGTTAACTGCTTTTCAGTGGACGGTGACGTCGTTTCGATAAGATTAAGCGCCGTTGTGTGCTGGGGTCGTGGTCCAAATAAAAAACAAATGCCGCAAATTACTCTGTTGGACTATTCATGGCAATCGTCGCACCGCAGTGTCAAAACTTGGCTTGAACCTCTCGAAGAAGAGTCCTGAGTCTCGTGCTTTCCTGGTTAAATGAGTGGAATAAATTATAATAATGATTGTTTGAGTTAAAGGCTGTGTGTGTGTCCTGTGCACACAAAATCACATTGTGTCTTGTGCCAGACAAAATAGGTGTCTTGTCAGGACTTTCCCCTACTGCGAACTCTTCAAGGCTATAAACGGTCTTCATTTTATTGTGCCCAACGTGATGACCTATTGTCACTCCACGTAGCCAAATAGTGCACCGTGCCTGGCACAGCACTGGACAAGTACGATTCTCCCCTGCCAATGATTCACTCAACTGTCGTCATCATGTAGAAAAAAAACCTCTTAAACTTAATAGACTCAGTCTCTGTGTGTCTAGGTTGTGTGTCTCTTTCTGTGCCTCTGTGTTGTCTATCTCTGCTTGTGTGTCTACGTGTCTTGGTGTCTGTGTTTTGTCTCTTAAATTTTGCAATCTTTGGAAGAGGGTAATCAACCAGGTAGGGTGTTGACTGTTGTGTTAGCCGACTCTTTGTGTTGTATTGCATTGTATTTCTAAGTTTACTAGGTTTGTTTTCTACCTAATGACGATTGCTTGTGTTGCAATCGAAACGTCGTATTATATTTCAACGACTTTGTTTAATCAAACCTGTATTGATTAACATACATTTTTTTTAACGATTGAGAACCAAACGGGTGCAAGGCTGCAGTCAAGATCAAGGACCACTGCTTAATACGCTTGCTAGACGGCGTGGGAAAAAACACCTCTGCACAATAGCGGCTGTTATTGCCAGTGCTTGTTCTAACCAGCGCCGTCTCATTTCCACCGCAGTCCCAGTACAACGATGCCCTGTTGGACTGCGAGGAAGCGCTGCACCGCAACAAGATGAGCCACAAGGCGCTGTACCGCAAAGCTAAGGCGTTGAAGGCCATCGGCAAGCCCAAGGAGGCCTACGAGGTGGCCGTGCAGTGCTCCTGCATCATCTCCAACGTGAGTGACGATGGCGCCGGCGTAGCCGATGACAAACCACGGGAGCTGTTTGTGTGTTTGTGTGTTGTCGCGACGCCTGCGATTCGGCGCCTTTTGGCGGCAAGGGGGGTTGGGCTTAGCCGCGTAGATTTGCGTGCGCCACCACGTGCCCACAGCGAGTGGCGCGCGGGGGGCGTGTGCACGTTTCACCCGAGTGGATGGTCTCATCTGCTGTCGTCGTCAGGACCAGGAGGTGTTTAAGCTGGTGCAAGAACTCGCCGTCTCTTTGGGACTGCGGGTGCGGAAGGCTTACGTCCGCACGCAGGTATGCGCGTGCTTGCGCGCGTGCTTGCTGGGAACATCACTGCACCCTTGCCTCGCTTGGGCAACGTAGCCCTAGGCCGGGGTTGCTGCGTGATTCGGTCTTGTCGGTTCACATTCGAGGGTGATCTGCCAGCACAATACCACGTGAAAGTCGCACGTAGCCAGCAGCCTAGCCGCTGGTGGCGGTTAAGTTGTGTGTACCTTACCCGTGTATCAATAGTTCAATTGGGACGTGCAATTTTATTGGAAGACTGTGTTGTACACAAACCACTTTGCGTCGCGCATGAAGTAACGTGTACCCTACTGTCGAATACGATATATTATTTACGTGCAGTATTTTGGTGATTTTTTTTATATAGTGTTCTGTATCTTATTGTACCCTGTATAATCAGTGTTAAAGTTTACTGCTGTACACTCGTGTTGAGTACAGTATTTTTTTTTTCATTTTAATGGAACGTTGTGGGCACATCTCGGATGAGGAAGCGAGCGTCAACACGGCGCGTCCACCCGTACATCCTCCGTTGTCTTTGTTTAGGTCTCGTAGGGCGAGAAAACCGCTTTGATTCGCATCATTTCCATATTCGTGGTCGCACCTTTCACGGGACGCCATCCCCCCGTCGTGAACCGGGGTATTCCCGTAATTGTGGACTGAAACGTAGCAAGTTAGAAAATTACACAGCAGATTACTCAATTGCGATTACACACAAACACCCCCCATTTCGCCTTCACACACTGTTGGGGAAAGTGCTGTTAGCGAGTAGCACCTATGAGGGCCGTAACGGCACACGAGTGGGTGGATGGCCAGCACCATGCCCGGCCGCCTTTGGCTTTCCAGTGGCGATGTTTACACACCGCACCAGGTACTCAGTTGAGGCTGAGTCGACCTAGGGGAGGCCCAGAACCGGTTCAGATAATCGTCACTGCTGTTGGCCGCGAGCGGGAATCGAACTCCTGTTGCCGGGTTTGTGGCGCACAGCGCACTACCGCTCCCCACAGATTACACACACACAGCAGCAGCAATCATCGCCCCCTTCTGGCAGACTAATGCCCCAGGTCACTTGCACGTGCGACGATCCTGGTCCCGTGAGTTCTCACTTTGATTGGGTGTTGGATTTTCGTGAGACTGTGCAAAGAATTGTGCCCGTTATTTTTTGTTTCCCCCTTGCAGAACACTGCGCCTGTCAATGGAATCAGCACGACCGTTGGAAACGGGAGCATCAGCGAGGTATTGCAGTTCGGATTTTTCACAATGAACGGTGGTCCAAAGCGCTCGACCCTCACCGAGTGACACCGCCACATACGCGTGCCAAGAATTTCCCTTTCCCCATAGCATACTTAGAGAGCTGCTGCAGACGGAGGATGAGTTTTCGGATTGAACATTTTCCGATGTCAAATTTTCAGGTATTCCTAATCTACTTTGCTACGCTTAATTACTTTTATTTTAGCAGGGAAGGTCCCACTGAGCTATTTAGGTCTTTTTCAGAAGCGACCTGACCCAAAATGTTAGCTCAACGAAGTAGCTTATCACGAGGAAATGTATAGCTACCAAAAACTCGTAAATGCATGTTGCTAAATGTGGAGCGAAAAACCGGAGGTCCCGGAGCAGAAGCCACACGACCACGGGGAGAACGTGCAAAGTCCAAATATAAAGGCATCAGGGTCGAGATCGAACCCACGACCTCCTATATACCAGGCGATTAGATCACTTTCGGGGGTTCTGAATCCTTTCTGTTACGTATTTATTTATTTCACATTTATTTGGGCTAACGGCCATGTGATGCCGCACTTTGCCGCGTGACTCAACTTTTGGTGCGAAAAGGGCAGAAGTTTCAATTCAAAGCTTTCGTGACTGCAGAGATTTATCTTCTTGGTTTTTTCGGTAAAGTCACGTAGAAGGGAAATAATAAAATAATGAAAATAGAACAATAAAATAATTCTCACGACGTTTCGGCCACAACGTATGCAGCCGTCCTCAGGTGAAGAACAGAGCTGTCGGAAAGACAGCATCCTAATGAACACTGCTAAGCCTGGCAGCGTATTTTATATGCTGGATGGGAGGAGGCTCAAAGTTATGTGGAAACCCTCCCCATAGAGGCGGTTAAATTTCAATTTAAAGCTTTCGTGACTGCAGGGATTCAAATTCTTGGTTCTTTCGGTAAAGTCACGTAGAATGTAAAATTTTTATTATTTTATTATTTCCCTTCTACGTGACTTTACCGAAAGAACCAAGAATATGAATAAGGGCGGAAGTGATGTAATTTTAGTGACGTCACTTCCGGTTTTTGCGTCAGGAACACATATCCCCGTTCCAGACTGCGAATCTGTGAAACATAGCCACCTTCTTGATAACTTAGCGCTGTAGGAATTGTGCGAACTCCAAATCTACTCGTGGGTTCATAAGTTGTAACTTTCTGACCCATCCCTACTGGATGTTGAAAAAATAGCTTTGTAGCTCACCGGATTCCTCGAGCCTTTTCTTCAGGAGGCTTTCTGCATTTATTTACATATTTTGGGCAATTCCAATAATGAGTGTACACGGAGAAAACCCACTAAGTGCACAGCTGTTAGAGATTCCCACAGATATATTTAATAGTTAATACTGGTAGGAACCTCCTGGTTACACCAGCCTACAGAGGATTATTGTGTCCGTCGTGCAGGGAGGGGCTGGGTGGGGAGGATGGGGAGGGGCTGGGTGGGGAGGGGCTGGGTGGGGGCTGGGTGGGGGATGGGAGGGTTGGGGCTGGCTGGGGAGGGGCTGGTCACCCCGTGGTGCCCTTATAAAACTCAACGTTTAACCTACTCACGCCGGCTTGTGCCCGCCCTCACAGTCGGGCATATTTGCGGAATACACCACGCCGCCGTTGACCCTGGCCATTGACCGTACAACCCAACGTTACTACCAGCTCCCTCCGCAGGAATGTGTTTCATTGCTCCGATGCTTTCTCCTGGTCACCGCATTGCCAAACTTTGCAACTCCTGGTGTTCCAAGGTAGCCTCCCATTCATGTATTGAAGTGGTCAGTCGCTTTCCTGTCGTGGCGACTTATCGTGTTTAGGTTACCGTACCCGTAAACTTGAATAATTTAGTCCTTCATATTCTTGCTTCTTTCGGTAAAGTCACGTAGATGGGAAATAATAAAACAATAAAGTTCTCACGACGTTTCGATTGCAACACAAGCAATCACACCTGATGATGATTGCTTGTGTTGCAATCGAAACGTCGTGAGAATTTTGTTGTTTTATTATTTTATTATTTCCCTTCTACGTGACTTTACCGAAAGAACCAAGAATATGAATCCCTGCAGTCACGAAAGCTTTAAATCGATATTTAGTCCTTCATGTTGAGGACTCAACCTGCCAGACAGACTGATACTGTTCGGCCACACTCTGGCCGGCCACCACACTTCTTGCAAGTTCACTACACTTTGTTGTTCTGCCCCTTTTCTTTCACCGTTCCATTTGTCCCTCTCCCGGAGTTCCCGTCACCCTTTGCTCGATTCAAGAAACGTTTAGACCCTTCAGTGAGTGCCGTTTGTTGCCGGTCGCCCGGCATTTATTCTTTTTTTTTTAAAATCCTTTATATTAAGTTCACTTGCTTGCTTGCTTGCGCGCTTACGACCGTGCAAATCTTTCAGTCGTTTTTTAACCCACTTCCCGTGATCCAATCGAGCTGACATTTTGCACACAGACTCGTTGTGCGTGACAATTTATTTTCGTGAAAAAAATTTCCGTAACTTTACACTTTCTAGAGAAAAAAATATATATTTAATTACCAATTGCTTAATGGTGGCAGGCAATCATCTGACCCATAGGTGGCAGCCATCTCAAGCCAGAGGACGAGAGGACTCTAGCCGCCACGCATATAAAGGATTTATAGTGAAAAACTTTGTTTAAACGGGTTAATTTTTTAAACCTTTCCTTGCCAAAGCTCGCCAACCGTGAACACATAGAAATACAAACCAGGCCCCAGCCCTGCTCTGCTCAGCTCATGAGATCTGACAAGGTGGCACTCTGATCACGTGTTGCCCGCCCCCCCCCTTCGCAGGTTTCCAGCAAGATGCCTCAGGAGGGAACGATAGATGACATAGACATGGGTAAGTCCTCGGCGCCCCGTGCTCGCTTCTCCGGCTCTGGCTGTTCCGGCTCTTCCGGTTTGCCACCGCGCGTGGCGGTACGCGATTGATGGTTTTCCGAAGGACCGTCTGCCATAAAAAGCCTGGCATTAGGATCCTTGGAATGAAATGGGCCTTACAAATGGGAATTTTTAGTATAGTATGAAAAATAAGATTAGGTTTTACTCTTTCTAGAAATACAACAGGAAGTGTTAAGATGTTCAAATACTAAATAGATACCTTTTGCAAGGAATCAAGTCTGCATTAACCACACAGTACTTGTGGTGAACATGCAAACAAACGCGCTCTGATAATATACGCCTTGTCTTTGAAACTGATTGGCTTACACGCGGTGTTCAACAAAAGGTCTCTTTATTGATGACCCAAAGAGATTGATCATGGCTTATGATGATGATAATGATCTTTCTTTCATTTCCAAAAGTATTTTATCAAGCAAACAATTGAGCTACACACAGAGGGCATGTATGGGGATGATGATTGTGATGATGATGATATTTTAATATTAAACAAAGCAAGCTCACATGCGACAGTTTACCGTCACGCGAACGAGCGCAGCTTCACGTTAAGCCTGCCCTCGCCCCCGCCAGATGTCCCGCTCATCTACACGGATGAAGACGACGTCGCCGAGAGAGGGCACGCCGACGCGGGCTACACTGAGGCCACGTCGCAGACCGAGCCCGTCTCGTCGGGCCTGTCCCCCTACGCCGACTACGCGCCCGCCAACGACGCCCACCCGGCTGCCAACGGCGTGGCCGGCGCGTACGCCGACACGGCCGAGGGCGTCAAGGCGCCGGCGTGCGAGCCGTACGACGGCGCCTCGCTCGGGGACGGCTCGGAGGAGGGCTCCGCCGAGCGGTTTGGCGACGCGGCCGAAAGCGAGGGTGACAGCGACCGCAGCGTCGGCGACGGTAACGGCGACGGTAACGGCGCCCACCCGCGCTCCGAGTTGTCCCACGCCGAAGACGAGCTGCCGGCCGGGTCCCTGGCGGCCGAGCCGGCGGTGGCGTGTGGCGCCGCCGAGGAGAGGGCGGCTTTTGCCGCGGTCGCGCCGGAAGCACCGGCCGAGCACCGGCAGCAGCAGCAGCAGGCGGCGGCGGCTGGTTCCACCATGCAGCTGCACGGCGACGGATGCGGCGTGGACAACTCGGACGGGTTCATGGGGAAGGAGCCCTACGTGACGCAGCACGCGATGCAGGTGGGCTTCACACGACGGGCCTCCCATCCTCGGCAACTCTGCCGATGTGCCTTTGGGTTGTGCTGCATCTCGCTCGGCACAGATAACCGTTGTTTCGATCCGCGTACAGGAAGCTTCTTGGAGACTTCCAAACTTTTTTTTGTATTTTTTGTTGTTGTTGTGACTTGCTGACCTCATGCGCCTCCGGGACATCTGTGAAAAAGAGCTTCGTAGCCACTTCGGATTTTTCCTACGGTCTAAATAAAGATTCTGATTCTGACGTTGAGATCGTGCCAATCAACCCAGTGACACTTAAGAAACCCAATACAGCTCGACCAACGAGAGCCCACACGGTTCCCACTTGAGTTGGGATTCGGCACCGGCGCGTCAAACACTTGCCTGTCGGTGGTGGTGGCGGCGGCGGTACCATCGCTTTTCACCCAACAGATGCATCCCGCGCCGATCCTGCACCAGACTCTTCCGCCCGCCTTCCAACAGAGCCTCGGCGTGGTGTCGCCAATGCTCCCGCCGGGCGCAGAGCTGCAGCAGGCCAGGCCGTCCGCCCTGGGCGCCGTTCATAGGCCCCAGCGGCCCATCCTGGTCATGCCGTCATTCCACGTGTCCAGCAATCAGCTGCCGTTTCTGCAGCACGGGTAGGCTCCGTCTCGGGACGCGTGTGCACGTGGAATTCTAAGCGCGGAGTGAGCGTATAAAACTTTCAGTGGTGCGTGTAGTTGCCCGCCAATGGCACCAGCCTGTGCTGGCTACAAAAGGAATCTTTGTTTGGTGTGTTGTCAAAATCGGAAGTGGTGGTGCTGTGATTAGTGCACCGATACCTAACCCGATGATCTCGCTTCGATTCCCGGACGCACGTCAATGGTGCCGAATATCTGAACCCCGCTCCTGGCAGTTCAAATATCAAACGAGTACCGGGTGTGGTGTGGAAACGTCATCAATGGGGAGACAAAGGTGGCTGGGGTAGTGTGCTTGCTACATCACCGACTCGAGTGTCGTGCTGGTTTTACACCATTGGAACCTCATTTGCCAGTAAAAATATGATAATTGGTTTTTTACCCTTCTATCTGGCAACAAAACTGATACCTTTTTTTTTACAAGGAGTCATGTTTACATAGACCGCAATACCTGCAGTCATAATGCAAACAAAAAACATAACTCTGATAATGTGCACATTATAATGCAAACAAAAAACATAACTCTGATAATGTGCACGTTATCAGAGTTATGTTTTTTGTTTGCATTATGACTGCAGGTATTGTGGTCTATGTAAACATGACTCCTTGTAAAAAAAGGTGTCAGTTTTGTTGCCAGATAGAAGGGTAAAAAACCAATTGTCGTGCTGGTCTTAATAGGCGCTCGCTAACAGCACTCATCCCAGAGCCTGCGGAGGCTTTGTTAGCGTGTTGTTTCTTCACCGCTTGCGTGTGTGGAACCAGGGCTTGTCTCCAGATGCTGCCCCACGCGATGGGCCTCTCCGGGATCAGCGTGCCCCCTGGGTTCAGCGTCCGGCCGTCGACCGTCGCCGGCGCCACTCGGCTGTCCTCCATGCACGCAGCGGGTCCTGTTCCGCTCATGACCAACGGCCCTCCCAGCGCGAGTGCCGCTGCTGCCGCCGCTTCTGTCGCTGCTGCTACTGCTGCGGGCACCGGCGGTGGTCACGAGGGGGCGGCACTTTCGAAAGGCTCCCCTGTTGCCTCGGCGGCGGGGGTGGCAGCGGCGACGCCCGCCGTGCCGATGCTGCACGCGGGGAGTGTGTACGAAGTGCGGGTTCCCAAGCAAGGCCTTGATTCCCTGGATGCATTCACGGACGGTGAGCGAGCGTGCCGCTTTATTTTTATTTTATTTTTCCCTTTGTTTCCAATTTTATTCAAATCGTTCTGTTGGCGTCGCATCACCTAATGCGAAACGTCGTGAGAATATTATTGTTTTATATTTTTATTATTTTATTCTTTCCCTTCTACGTGACTTTACCGAAAGAACCAAGAATATGTTGTAGAAAAGTGAAGTGATGTCATTCCAAACCGGTTGTGTGTTGGAGAGTAAACTCACAAAAAAGATTAATGTTGCTGTACTAGTAATGAATTGGCACGTTCTGTTTACGTGAAACACCTTACTAATTGGCTGTGTCGGGTGGTGGCGAGTTTAACGACACGTTTTCTATTTCTGAGATCTAACCCACAAATAAACCTCTTGCGGATTGTTTGCTGGCGTTGATGGTCACAACAATGGGGGTTATTTTTCTTGTCTCTCTTCAGCAGGTGCATATCCTCTGACCGCAACTCGGGCAAAGGAGTTGCCAAAGGAGTTTGGCGTGCAGGGATCCGCAACGTCCTTTGGCGCAGCGAGCGTTGGTGCCAAGCACCCACCCATTAACGTCGGCGTAAGGACAATTCTTCCCCTGTTTGCACTCCTCACATTTTGTCTTTGCGTATATGTTGAACTTCGTACGCGCCGTACGTAGCCAGCTGCGGGTGAAGGACAACAAACTGAACACAATAAGCAGTTCTAAAGAAAATTAGTTTTCAATCTAGATGATTTTAAAGTGCATAGCTCCAAGGACAGTGCATATATTATCAGAGTTGTGTTTTTTGTTTGCATTATGGCTGCAGGTATTGTGGTCTATGCAAACATGACTCCTTGTAAAAAAGGTGTCAGTTTTGTTGCCAGATAGAAGGGTAATAAACCAATTATATATTTTACTGGCAAATGAGGTTCCAATGGTGTAGATGCTTACCCCGAGCTCTCATATTCTGATGGTGCATTGTCTTTGAGTTGTGCGCCTTTTGGCGTCATCTGGTCCAACCCATGTGAGAATAGGCTCTAAGGAAAGCTGTCTCGGGTGTGGACCAATCAACTTCAAGGACAGTGCATATATTATCAGAGTTATGTTTTTTGTTGCATTATGGCTGCAGGTATTGTGGTCTATGCAAACATGACTCCTTGTAAAAAAGGTGTCAGTTTTGTTGCCAGATAGAAGGGTAAAAAACCAATTATCATATTTTTTACTGGCAAATGAGGTTCCAATGGTGCATAGCTCCAGTGGCCCAACAGCTGCTGACAATGAACACGCTGCCGCCGAGACCAGTGCAAGACATTATTACGCAAGTTTTATCGGGGCAAATCTGTGCCAGACGGGTCAATGGGAGGTCACGCTCGTTGCTGATGAGAAGTAGCATTTGAAGCCTTCCAGATTGTTGATTGGGTGCAGCGGCGGCGCCGCGGTTTTGCGCACCATGCCGGGTTCTATTCTTGACCGCAGCCCAGCAGATTTGGGAATTTCACAATTGTGTCTGATCCAACGATCCTTGCTTCCGATTCGTCGGATCGCAGGCGTGAACCACTGTGCCCAGGTAACATTTTTTTCACTTTCCGACCAAAATATTTTCGATAGCCATTGGTTTAGCTGGTAAACTTTGGCCCAATTTTGACTGACGGGCTCATCATCAGAGTCAGCTCTGTAAAAAAAACCTGCTGCTAGGTTGTTTGATGTTATTACCAAGACAATTTTACGTAAAACCTGGAGCCCATTCATTTAGCGAACACCTGGTACTATTTTGGCCACGGGAGATTTTATCATTGAGCCGAACAACGGCAAACGGTTTCGAAATCTAAAACCCAAAACGAGCGACCCAATGTGCGCGCCGCCTCACCTTCGTGGCCGCGTCCGTAACGTTTTGAATCGCCCCGCGTGACGGTGGTGGCGGCGACTCGGCAGGGCTTGGCGAGGCCAACGAGCGCGGCGGGGTCTCCTGCGTCGCTCGTCGCTCAGCCCAAGAAGTCGGAACCGTCGTCGGAACTCTTCCCGAAGATCAAGCGGGCCGATGGGGCTGCCCCCCCCGGGGACGCCTTCCGCCCGCAGAGGAAGCCGGCCGAGACGGCGGCCGACGGTGCCCACATGAAGAGGAACGCGGCGGCGGTGGCAGACGTCCACGGATCGATGGCGGCGGTGGACGGGTCGATTCTGTCGCTCGTTCGGAACCCGTTGGAGAGCACGCACGAGTTCAGGCAGGCCTGCCACCTGTGCATCCTGGGAGCAGGTACAGAGAACGGTCCCAACAAGTCCCCGTGCTGCGTGTCCGTGTGCGCGCGCTTGTGTGTGTGCGCCTGGGAAGTGGGAGAGTAGCGGTTAGCGCGCTGCGCTACGAAACTGACAGTTACAACTTTCTGAACTGGTACTGGGCCTCTTTGAGGTTGACTCAGCCTTAAAATGAGTACCTGGTATGGTGTGTAAACATTGCTGTAGGGGAGATGAAGGTGACCGGGCGTGGTGCTGGCCACCCACCCCCTCGTGCGCCATTCCGGCTTTCATAGTTGCTCGCTAATAGCACTTTCCCCTACAGTCTGTGAAGGCTATACGGGAGATCTTTGTCTCTTGTACCCGCATGCCCAACTACCGCATGCCCAAGCAGCTTCTGTGCAGCCTGGTAGATGGGGCTAAATGGGTGCATCACGGTCGAGAGAAGAGATGAATGATGTAGAGTTGATTAGACTTGCCGATGACACCTGATACCTACCGGTACTGTCAAAAGCGGCCTCTGGAGGACGCTGCTGGGAAGTTAGTTGGAGGCAGTCGCTCTCCTGCAACAACAGAGGGTAGAGGAGCAATGTTCACAGCAATGAGCTGAGCGCAGTGCGGCTAAAACTCAGCATACTGGCACGGTGGGGAGCAGAGGTGGTGCATGTGCCAATCATCTCAGTCCGCCAATGGCACCAGCTAGGTCTGTCAGCGGGCCTTCGACACTTCACGTGCCCTGAAAGTGTGCACCTAGCGTGGCACAAGTGCCGTGGTGACGTCACCGCCACTTCGTGGTGAACGGCGGTTGTTGTTGTGTGTGGAGACCCACATAGATCATGGAATTTTGGTGGAGTCCCCAAAAATAATAAGAATAATTGGACAAAAAAATGTAAATCTCACTCCCAAATCTCAAAAACGTAACGTCGGTGTCTCGTGCCGAACAGAAAGGTCACGTTCCAGGCAGTCTCCCGGTCTAGTGCTGTACTATGCACAATCCAATGCTTGAGCATCGGATTGTGCATCATGATTTTCGATGGTTCCATTGGTGTATTTTTTTCCCTATTCCATGTATATCTATTTTCATGACGTAAAATTGACAATTGAATTACATTGAAATGCAAGTTGTCATGGAAATAAATGTTGTCCTCATGGAAATAACCAGTTTCCGTTCATAAAATGGACTTGCCTGGGCACTCAAATCCTGTATTAGCTCCGTATCCCAGGGACACACTCTAAACTCAAATTTGTAAAACTCAACATACATACGTCACGAACAAGTGCCCTAAAACTGACAACAATATTAAATTTCAGAATATATAATGGCAATGTTTTCCTTCTGCAGAGCAGAAAGAACAATGCAGCGAGCAATGGAAATTTCCGCTTAACGATGGGCACCCGATTTGGGGCATCGTTAATTCACCGTCACGAGCGTTTTCGTGATTTGACGCTTGCACACCCACTGCAGACGACAATGTTTTGCCCTGTCTTTGCGTGACGCAGATCGCTCGGCATGCAACACGGAGCACAAGTGCAAGAAGGACTTCCTCCTGTGTCGACTCAAGTCCATGCCCAACAGACAGTGGCAGAAAGTGAGGCCTAGGCCCATGAAAAGCTACAGTGGAGTCTACATGCTTTGCAAAGGTGGTGCATTTTACACAAAGGAAAAATTAACCCGTAAAAACTAAGTTTTTCACTATAAATCCTTTATATGCATGGCATCGGTTTTATTTTATTATTCATTTCTGTTTTTCTTGAGTAAGAGTTTCATTTTTATCACATTGGGATTTTAAATTAAATATTTTAAAAAAAAATTCCTAAAAAGTGTAAAATTTTGGGGAAAAAAATTCACGAAAATAAATTGTCACGCACAACGAGTCTGTGTGCAAAATGTCAGCTCGATTGGATCACGGGAAGTGGGTTAAAAAACGACCGAAAGATTTGCACAGTCGTAAGCGCGCAAGCAAGTAAGCAAGTGAACTTAATATAAAGGATTAAAAAATATCTCCCCGCCCCCCCCTCGTGTAGCCTTAACAGACTGTTGGGGCAAATGCTGTTAACGAGTAGCACCACTTTATGAAGGCCCGGCACGGCATGCGAAGTGTCTGGGTGGTCAGCACCACGCCCGGCCGCCTTTGTCTCCCCTGTGGCGATGTTTACACACCGTACCAGGTCCTCATTTTCAGAATCAGAAAGGGTTTTATTTACCATGAAAGTTCGCACAGACAAGGAATTTACTTTGGCCGGAAGGTGCATACATTCAACATATAGTAATCTTAATTAAACGGGGTTTACAAGTCTAACTATGCTAAAGGTACAAGTCTAACTAATACTAAGGAGCTAAAGTATGTAAAAATTTAATAAAATAAAATCTATAATATACAATAGCTATAATATATAATATAAAATTACAAAAATGCAAATAGGGTAACATAGTGCAAATATGGCAGGGTGTCATTGTGCAGATATTGTGTTAAAATCAGTTTGAGCATTAAAGTCAGTATGAGCCCCTGGCCTTGTTGAAGAGGCCAGCAGCGGATGAGTTCTGAGTCGACCTAAGGGAGGCTCAGGACCAGTTCAGATAATCGTCAGTGGTGTTTGGTGGCCGTGAGCGGGAATCGAACTCGGGTCGCCGGGTTCGTAGGGCTGCGCACGCTAACCGCTGCACTGCCGCTCCCCAGTATTTTACACACGCATTGGCCCGCACGTCAATTTACAAGGACCTGAAGCCATCAGTGGTATGCGATGCCAAAAAGGGCCTTCACTTGCTCTTGTTTTAATTGTTATGCTCATGCAGGGCAGAAGGGGTATAGGGGGAGACGCAGGGTCAGAGGGAAGGATGTGGTGGAATGTAATATGACGACAGTGGATGTGAGTAGTGAAGAGACAGAGAGGAAGTAAATTGAGAGCAAAAATCCGAGCAGCCCTACCCCATCCAATTATGGGATTTCTGGCTTAGAAAAATGTTTTAAGTCTACAGGTCTCTGTGCATGAATCATAGAAGTGTATGTGAGACTATGGATCCTTAAGGAAGTCCGTGGTTATCTTTTGAAGTAGAATTGATCTTGTAAGTGTATGTGGGTCCATGGGGTCTGTACGTGCGTAGTGGCAGTGTAGTGGTTTGCGCTTTGCGCTACAAACCCGGTGATCCGAGTTCAATTCCCGCTCGTGGTCAACACCAGTGACAATTATCTGAACTGGTCTTGAGCCTCCCCTAGGTCGACTCAGCCTGAAAATGAGTACTTGGTACAGTGCGTAAACATCGCCACTATGGAGATGAAGGTGGCCGAGCGTGGTGCTGGCCACACCCTACCCCCTCGTGTGCCATACTGCCCTTTTTAGGTGCTACTCTCTAATAGCACTTGCCCTAAAAGTCTATTAGGGCTATACGGGGGAGGGGGGTGTCTTTGAATGTGAGTCCTTTGTGTAAGGATAATTGATGTAACTCGAGAAGAGGCTCAGAATAGAAGCACATGGGGAGAGAAAATCTGAGCCAATTGACCCCATCGAATAATGGGACTGGCTTGAACGCCCTTAACCTCCGTCCCAATCACCCTGGAGTACACGCTTGATCTCATCGGGTCGCAGAAGATAAGTTGGAATGAGCCTGCATAGTCCTGGGATGGGTGAACCACAACTAAGGTTGTCATAGGCGGCGAGGCAGTGCTGTGTGGGGTCGGCGCCGGGCAGTGCAGCAACGAGTGTTCTCGTTCAACAAGCTCGCCTGTGAAGTAACGACTTCAACCGAGAAAAATGTGGAAGCGGGAAACGTCCTGGTTAAACGCTCGGCGCGTGTGATTTTGGCAAATTGAGTTTGGACCGTTGGTGATTTAAGTTGACGAAGCTTCAATTCGTTGAAAGTCTGAACAACACGCAGCTTTTGTACTTTGTTATTGATGTGTGGTCAAAACATAAGATGCACATTAGCTGCTACTCCGAAACATCATCTTCACCTCTTTGGTTAAACGCGCAGCTTGTTCAGCACTCCATGGCGGGGCACTGAAAACTCTAAAACTATTAACTAATTTTATTTTACCACTGAGCTATTTAGGTCTTTTTTTCCAAAAGTGACATGGCTATCACAAATGATAGCTCAACGAAATGGCTTGGCGTGTGGAAATTCATAGCAGCCAAATACTCTCAACCCGCGACGTTCATTCTAAATGTGGAGGGAAAACCCGTAGGACCCGGAGAAAAGTCCACGTGACCACAGAGAGAGATAGAGAGACACGCAAACTCCAAATATACATTCGGCGTCACTAGCGTCAGGATCGAACTCTCACCACCTCCTAAATACCGGGCGACGGAGCTAACATCTCGCCACCGTCATCTTCTCCTCGCCGTACGTTCACACCCCTCCTCTCCATCTCCCCCACCGCCGCACGCACGCAGACATCGTGCAAGGGGAGGAGTGCCGATTCGCGGGACACTGCACCTTCGCGTACAGCCAGGAGGAGATTGACGTGTGGACGCAGGAGCGCAAGGGCACGCTCAACCGCAACCTGCTCTTTGACCCGTTTGGCGGGGGCGGCGGCGGCGGCACCGGCTGCGGCACCGGCGGTGGCACCGGCGGTTTCGGCGGAGAGAACTCGCTTCAGGGCAGTGAGGGCGGCGACTTCTCGGTGGCCGGACTCCTGCGTGCTCACGGTGGCATGTTCATGTTCTACTGTGAGGTGAGTGCGTGTAGGGGGTGCGTTTTGGGGGCTTTTTTTGGGCTCTTGAGTGTCGTGTCGCGCCAAAGACGATCCGCTGGGAACTCTCGCGCCGAGAGTCTTGTTGTTGTCGTGTTGGAGAGAACGGCCCTCGGAACTGGCGAGTGCGGAGCTACCGCGGAGATCTCCTTCAAGTGTGTGAACCCCTCTTGCGGTTCACGCAGTAGGGAGCAGCGCATTTTCAGCCGTCCTGCTATGCGGAGAGTAATTCTAGATTTGAAGCTTTCGTGACTGCAAGGATTCATACTCTTAGGTTTTTTGGTAAAGTCACGCAGGTAAAAAAGCATATAAATAATAATAGAAATAAAATAAAAAATCACGACGTTTCGGAGGCAAGACAAGTCTCCGTCATCAGGTGGGACCGTCACAGCTATTTCTATTATTATTTCTATTATTATTTTTTATTATTTATTTTTTACCTCCGTATTTTTTCTCGAATAACCTAAGAGTATGCGTAGAGTAATGTCCATCGCGTGACAACCACAAAGGCTTGAGCTATCATTTTTGGCTTGGTCAGTGGGCCTTACTTGGTAACATGAAAATAAATATTCTCATGTTACTTGTACAGCATTGCCCCCTTGTTATCACCAGGTGCTGTGGTTACCTCCCACATGTACACGCTCATTCATTGACTGACGACATTGTAATCTGTAGAGGCCTTGCAAAGCTTTTTGGGTACTTGTTGGCGCCGTTTCACTGCCTCGCTGCTGCCGTGAGTGGTCCCCCGGCGATTGTGAGATGCAATCGGCATGAATGACGCGATTTTTAAAAACTAAATCTGGACATGAAAAAGGAAATGATGCGAACGAGATGGTTAACACAATTGAAAGATAATTTATTTGTTGATTTAAACCACGACCTTCAGGCGCAACAATTCATCGAATCACGGGTGGGGTGAGTCCATGACAACACCCCCCCTCCTGTTGCGGATTATTTTTGGTTAACTACACTGGTCAACACACTTTTTCTGGCATAAGGTATTCCAACGGTTTTAAGGTAATTTTGGGGTGTTGATTCCAAATCTAGCATCAGTTTTTGTCTATCACATCAGGTTTTTGAGATATCAAATATTGCATTTTCAATAAAAACTGCAGAAGAAAAATATGAAATAAATGTGGATATCTACATAAAATGATATTATAAACACACTATCCTAAAAATGCAGCACCATATTTTAACACTAAAGCAGTCACTGACTTGCAACAACTTACAATCAAATGTGACGGAGTTAATTTCGGGTAAAATCAATGAAAATGGGGTATGCCGGTAGCATAAAAATGAGATGTGATAGAGCAAATCTGAGATCAGATTTGGAATCGGCACCCTGAAATTAGTCTAAAACAGCTGCAAAAGTCCAGGCCAAAAAAAAATATTTTTTTTGTTGACCAGTGCTATCGAACAAAGGCGGTCACAGCATCGCATGCTTTCGGATGCATTTCTGCTACCGTCTGGAACGCTCTTCCTTCCGATATTTGGAAGCCACTGGAGCTATGCAACTTTTCAATCTAAATCGACAACTCAATTCCTCAAAACAGCTTTTTGTGTTTAGTTTGTTGTCCTACCCCTGCACCTCCGCTTAGCATGGTTGGCTACGTACGGTGCGGAAGAAGTTATACATCGACACGTACATAGTCACCGAAATGGGTTTCCTACCGAGTTTTACCTGCGTGTGCAAATGTTTTCACTTCTGTCTTGGCCGATGGTGAATGACGCCGGGAAAATTAAGTTTGTTTTCAACAGTGCCGCCGCCGCCACCACCGCCACCACCGTATCGCCTCGCTCCAGGGTTTGGTCGAGCGGCGGAACGCGCGACGATGTCGACCCAGTTTATTCGTGGCCATCCACGAAGACCTCTAACCTCTCGCACTGCCTGCCCTGCACTACCCGCACACCCCCTCTCCCAGGAATGCTTTGACAAGAGGCCCCGGGTGATAAGCAAGCGAAACAAGGAAGCGCTCAAGTACTGCACCCACAACCCGCCGCATATCTTCGATGAAAAAAAGTACGTCGCTTTCCTCGCGCCCTCGTACACAGCCTGCTGCCCTGTACAGTCTTTGCCGCGGTCATCGCCTGGCAACTTTCGTTCCCGTGGCGAACTGTCGGGAGTAGTCTTCTTGGTTCTTTCGGTAAAGTCACGTAGAAGGGAAATAATAAAATAATAAAATTTTAACATAATGAAATAATTCTCACGACGTTTCGGCCACAATGCAAGCAGCCGTCCTCAGGTGAAGAACAGGTCTGTCGGAAAGACAGCGTCTGAATGGGCACCACCAGGCTTGGCAGCGTATATTTAAGCTGGGTTGGAGGGGGGAAGGGGCGCCTTGACAAAGGAATTTGCATATCAATAGGAATTTAGCATATTTATGGGAAATGCAGATATGGGATTAGTCACTACTTGTGGAATGCGTAGGAGGTGGGGGGGGGGTTTCAAAGTCATATTATGCCCGTGCATTATGCAGTATGCAGGATTAGCAGCATCAAAGGGAGGGAGTAGGGTTAGCATGTCGGGAGTAGAGCGAAAGATGTGACATCTACGGGACCTTTTTGCCAGTAGAAAATCAAAAATAATAATAGGCTTCACCCTCTCTGGCAATACTGTACTGTTTGACTTTTGGTGTTGTCTACTGGACATCTGTGAAAAAGAGCTTCATAGCTCATCGGATTCCTCCAGTATAAATAAGTATTCTGATTCTAACGCTAGTGAGACGAGGTCATAAAGAAGGCTGGCTCTGGTGTAGGCCAGTCAAATTAACAATGCGTATTATCAGAGCGTATTTGTTTGGATATTTTGCCACAAGTACTTTGTGTGGTTGATTGCAGACTTTTGATGCCCTTGCATTAGTTATCTATCTTTGTTGTTGAACGATATACGATGTGTGGAAAAAGAGAAAAGATTTATAGGAAAGGAAAGAATGGCAAATGAGCAACGAAAGGATGGGAAAGCAACAGGGGAGGGGGGAGGGCAAAACGGTGAGGGAAGGTGATGATCGGGATGAAGATCCCTGACGCAGCTACACGGACCAGCGGCATCGGTTTTCACGGGAAGGCGGGTGGGGGGAGAGGCGAGGCATTCATTAAACAATTTGTTATTTTACCAGGGAAGGCTCCACTGAGCTACTTAGCTTTTTTTATCAGAAGCGGCCTAGCCATCGCAAATGCTAGCTCGACGAAGTGGCTCATCATCGCGTGGAGATGTATAGCAACCAAATACTCAACGCGTGACGTTGATTCTAAACATGGAAGGAAAAACCAGAGGACCCGGAGAAAAGTCCAGGCGGCCACGGGGAGAACACGCAAACTTCAAATATACAGCGGGTGTCGAGATCTAATCTATGACCTCCTGCATACCAGGCGCGGCGGTTAACATCTTCGACACCGTGGCGCATTCGGAGTGGGGTTGGCCCACAGGAAGTCCTCTGATTTTGCGGGAGCTGTTATGTATAAGATGCAGGTGTAGAGATCATAACGCACGTGTTATTTGTTTAACCCCCTTTAAGCCGCCGTGTTTGTGTTTTTTCCGTGCAAGTAATTTGCCGGGCGATATTTTGTAATCTGGAAATAATTGTAAGCGTGAACGCCGGCAATCGCGGTCTTTAATAATAATAAAAATAATCGGGCCAGAAGGTGAAACGCACTATGCACTCTGGTCACTGAAGCCACCCCCATAATAGAGGTTTATGGGTTAGATCCCGTAAATATAAATTTGTCGTTAAACCCGCTGCCACCCGACACAACCAAATTAGTAAGGTTTGCCACGTAACTAAAACATGCCACTTCGTTACTAGTTCAGCACACCGGTGTGTTGGAGAGTAAACCCACAACATTGGAGATGTAATTGGCTGTGTCGGATGGTGGCGGGTTTAAAGACACTTTATGTTTATGCGATCTAACCAAAAAAAAAGCTTTACTATGGATAATTTTTGCCGCGAAAGTCTACCGGGTGTTGAACTCGCCTCCGTTGTGGTCACACTGCCCTGTGCTCCAACCCACCCGCCCCATTTCGCGTGCGCAGGTGCCTGGTGCACATTCTGCGTGGCACGTCGGTTCGCCACCTCAAGATCCGGCCGCTGCACGAGATGTGCCAGTTTGACCTGTGCCGGCACGAGACGCGCTTTGGCTGCAACCGGCAGGACAGCTGCTACTTCGCGCACGACATCATCGAGCTCAAGATTTGGGTGCTGCAGAGCAAGAACGGTGGGTGTGGCCCGCGAGAGGGAGGGACGTCCGTGGCGCACCGCCGGACTGACGACGAAGTTTCTGTACCATTGGAACCTCATTTGCCAGTAGAAAAATATGATGATTGGTTTTTTACCTTCTTCTTGGTTCTTTAGGTAAAGTCACGTAGAAGGGAAATAATAAAAAAATAAAAATATAACATAATAAAATAATTCTCACGACGTTTCGGCCACAACGCAAGCAGCCGTCCTCAGGTGGAGAACAGGTCTGTCGAGAAGAAAGTCTGAATGAAACGCCACCACGCTTGGAGCGTCTATTTAAGCTGGGATGGAGGGGGGAAGAGCGCCTTGACAAAATAATTTGCATATCAAGAGGAATTTAGCATATTTATGGGAAATGCATCTGGCAACAAAACTGACACCTTCAACTTCAAGGACAGTGCATACATTATCAGAGTTATGTTTTTTGTTTGCATTATGACTGCAGGTATTGCGGTCTATGCAAACATGACTCCTCGTAAAAAAGGTGTCAGTTTTGTTGCCAGATAAAAGGGTAAAAAACCAATTATCGAAGTTTCTGTAGTTTGTAGGGCGCGCGACGGGTTCGTGCCCGGTGCGGTTCGATGGGCTGTCGTGGATTGTCCAAATTTTTTAACTGCCCGCGAATTACTGACTTGGTCTCACGCTTAAGCAGTCGTCAACCAGAATCGGAATCTTCATTTAAATTGAAGGAGGAATCCGATGAGCTGTGAAGCTCTTTCTCATGGGTGACCAGTCAGGGCACGGGGCTGAAGAAAGTTGCAACAACAAACCCTTAACCCCCTCTACTCCCCCCTTGGCAGACTGATGGTCCGAATCGCTCTTTGCAAAAAATCATCCTCCTTAATGGAGGTTTTTTGGGTTAGATCGTGTAAATATGAATGTGTCGTTAAACCCGCCACCACCCGACACAGCCAATTAGTAAGGTTTGTCACGTAAACAGAAAGTGGCCATTTCGTTACTAGTTCAGCACACCAGTGTATTGGAGAGCAAAGACGCAACATTAATCTTTTTCACAACATTTAGAATGTGAGTACGACGTTTCGCCAGAAATTCCAACTAGCTTAATCAGTCTGTCGCCAAATGAAAACCTATATAACGGATGATATTGGTCGCGAAAGCCTACGTGTTAAACTGAATACTAATCCTGGTTTCTTGAGTTGTCACGTGGTAAAAAACACATTCCTGCGGAGGGAGCTGGTAGGAACGTTGGGTTGCTCGGTCAATGGCCAGGGTCAATGGCGGCGTGGTGTATTCCGCAAATATGCCCGACCTGAGGGCGGGCACAAGCCGGCGTGAGTAGGTTAAACGTTGAGTTTTATAAGGGCACCACGGGGTGACCAGCCCCTCTCCACCCAGCCCCACCCCTCCCACCCCCCACCCAGCCCCACCCTCCCCACCCAGCCCCTCCCCACCCTCCCCTCTCCACCCAGCCCACCCCTCCCATTTTTGGATGCACGACGGACGGACAGACACAATAATCCCCTGTGGGCTGGTGTAACCAGGAGGTTCCTACCAGTAAAAAGTATGTAACTTGAAACTTGTAGTTAATTGGACATTATGTTCCTGCCCAGAAGCCGTCATTGTTCTGCATCGTCGTCGTGAAGCCGTGGTTTGGTTTGCCCACAGGTTTGAGTCAAGAGGACATCACTCAGGAGTCAAAACGATACCTGCAGTCGCTCGACTCGCCAGGACCCAATGCAGGCAACCAGGTAAGCAGCATGCGGACAAGCAGGGGGTGCCACGGTGGCTAGGAGATGTTAACTACCTCGCCTCGTATGCAGGAGGTCGTGAGTTCCATCCCAACCCTGACGCCTGTATATTTGGAGTTTGCGTGTCCCTCTCCCCATGGTCACGTGTATTTTTCTACGGGTCCTCCGGTTTTTCCCTCCCCGTTCATCAACACGCGTTTGGAGTATTTGGCCGCTATAAATTTCCACGTGACGATAAGCCGCCGCTTGGTTGTGCGATCAATTGTGGCCAGGTCACTTCTGAAAAGAGCTACATAAGCTCCGGGTGGCTTACCTGGTAAAATAAAAAAAAAAGTTTATAGTTTAAAGATTGTGTTTTTTTGGCTATGCTCTTCTTGTGAAGCCATGCTGAAGCTCCGCTTGACCACCTTGGCCTGTGTGCTGTTCTGTTCCATCTTTCCAGGGCATGTCTAAGCCCCCTGCATCCACAAAGCTGCAACTCAAGCTGAAGTTTGTGTGCAGCCAGTGCTGGAAGAATGGCCAGGTCTCGGAGGCAGACCGTAACCTGAGATATTGCGAAGCCAAAGCACGGCACAGGTGACGAGCGTCGTTGTTTATTTGGTATCTCGTTCATCGCTGAGATTTGTGCGCTTGTTTTTTCTAACAGCAAGCCACTTGGCCCGTGTGGATCGATGCATTTTGCAAGTGTGTTATAGGCTGATGGGGGGCTACCTTTTCAGCAGAGGGTTAATCCATTAGAATCCATTATTATACTGCACTATGCTCCAGTCTCTATGCTGCCCTTCTTCCAACCAACCCGCGCTGGCAAGTTTGGTAGCGAATGACGGAATAACCACCATTGGTACCTCATTTGCCAGTAAAAAATATGATAATTGTTTTTTAACTTTTTATCTGGCAACAAAACTGACACCTTTTTTTACGAGGAGTCATGTTTCCATAGACCACAATACCTGCAGTCATAATGCAAAAAAAACATAAACAAAAAACATCACATAACTCTGATAATGTATGCACTGTTCACAGTGCATACATTATCAGTTATGTTTTTTGTTTGCATTATGACTGCAGGTATTGTGGTCTATGCAAACATGACTCCTCGTAAAAAAGGTGTCCGTTTTGTTGCCAGATTAAAGACAGAATAACCGTCACGAAACGGCGCACGGTGTGGCGAGGCTTGTCATTCGACAGTGAATTGACAACAGGGCTGCACATGTGGGCATTTCAACTCGCCTATTTGTCAATCGTTGCCCCAGCCACCGTGCTGCTTAGGAGATGGTGTGGGGTGAATGTGGGAGGCTCTGGGGACGAGAGGGGGGGGCCTGGTCAGGTCAGTTTTGAAAAATAAGCGAATAGGTCGGTGGGCTTTACCTATTGGAACCTCATTTGCCAGAAGAAAAAATATGATAATAGTTTTTTTACCCTTTTATCTGGCAACAAAACTGACACCTTTTTTTTACAAGGAGTCATGTTTGCATAGACCACAATACCTGCAGTCGTAATGCAAACAAAAAACACAACTCTGATAATGTGAGACTAGGCTCTAAGGAAAGCTGTCTCGGGTGTGGACCAATCAACTTCAAGGACAGTGCATACATTATCAGAGTTGTGTTTTTTGTTTGCATTACGACTGCAGGTATTGTGGTCTATGCAAACATGACTCCTTGTAAAAAATTGTGTCATTTTTGTTGCCAGATAGAAGGGTAAAAAAACTATTATCGGGCTTTACCGAGTAAAATAAAATAGTTTGCTTCTGTATATTTTTCTAGTGATTTTTGCTTACCTTTCCCGTACTTGGTACTCCTGCCGTGTTCTTGTTATTGTTTGTTGCTGGTGGTTGGGGTGAGTTGAATACCTTACCTGTGTATCGATAGTTCAATTTGAAAGAGCAATTTTATTGGGGGGGGACTGTGTGTTGTTGTCTTGCTGTGGTCTGGGACTGTTGTAGTTTTTTTGCTGCCTTCCCCTCTTCAACCATTATATATACGGAGTGGTAGCTCTTGTAATCTCTCATTTACTTGATACAGCTGTCGTGGCTGTGACGGTTCCACCTGAAGACGGAAGCTTGTGTTGCCTCCGAAACGTCGTGATTTTTATTTTATTTTACTTTTATTAATTTTAATTTTTTACCTACGTGACTTCACCGAAAAAACCTAAGAATATGAATCCTTGCAGTCACGAAAGCTTAAAATCTAGAAGCCTTGCCCAAGCTTGCATTTATTGTTGAAAAATCGCCAGGAATTGATTTACTTTTGAAATTTGGACTTGTATACTTACATTTTTATTTTTAAAATGTTCGTGACTCTCTTACCGCTCCTGTATTTTGCACTCCTGTCGGCTTTTGCATTGTTTGGTTGCAACTTCCTGGACCCCCCCCGTGCCCCCTACTTGACATCTGCGACAAAAGAGCTTCTTCATAGCTCATCGGATTCCTCCTCCTGCAGTGTATAGAAACAAATGTTGTGATCCTGTGTGAACTGTGCCTCGCCCAGCTGGACGAAGGATCGCAGGGCTCTGCTGGCGATGTCCCCGCAGCGCAAAAAGTGGATCTCCGTGCGAGCGCCGCCCTCCATGCGTGTCGCCCCAACACACTACGAGGTTTGTTGGACGTGCGCACGTGCGTACGCAGCGCGGGAGGAGGAGGGAAGGGGTTAACACGTTGGATCGGAGAATGTGCGCGTGGGTTCACGTCGTCGCCGGGTGGACTTGGGGCAAGAGGCATGCCGTCACTCGGTGGTGGACGCTGAAAATGTGTGAATTGTGCCCCCCCCCTTCCCCTCCTCCGTGCGTTGCCCTCGGCGTAGGTCTGTGCGCACGTGCTCAATGGGAAAAAGTGCTTCTACATTGGCAACTGCAACTTTGCGCACAGCGAGGAAGAGCGCGAGGTGTGGATGTACATGAAGAGCAACTGCCGTGAGTATCCTCGCTCTCAACGAGAGACGCACGCTCGCGCGCGCATCTCTCTCTCGAGGAAGCATCCGGGGCGCACCGTACGACTATACGCAGCGAATGCCGACGCGGTGCGTTCACCCAGAGAAGACTTAACTCCATTGGTACCTCATTTGCCAGTAAAAAAATATGATAATTGGTTTTTTACCCTTTTATCTGGCAACAAAACTGACACCTTTTTTACGAGGAGTCATGTTTGCATATGCAAACATGACTCCTCGTAAGACTTAACTCGGTCTCATGACCCTTTGTCGAGAGCGTCGTCCGTGCATTGCCGCGTTCTTATTTCTTTATTGTCACGGTGGGAATATTTATTGACACCGGAGGAATCCGATGAGCTGTTAAGCTGTTATTGCGCAGATTGCACATTTATATTTACGTGGTCTAACCCAAAAACTTCTGTTAAGATGACATAGTTTTTTTGGCTTTTAGCTAACTTGGCACGAGCCTGCTGTGAGCCTTCGGATCTTTACAATCTCCAAGGCTTATCGCGCACACGCTCTGTCCTTTATTGCAATAAGTTTTTAAACAGTGATTGCGAGAGATGATACGGTATTATTATCACCATGTCAATTACTCCGGCAAACAGCAAAGCGTTGTTTGAGTGGAGAATAATAGCTGTTCATTTGATGAGTGAATTATTTGAGAGATCAAAAGTGACCGACAAAAATCACAATATAACGTCATTTAGCAAAAAGGACGATAGCATTATCATGGATCCTTAGAATCGTACGATGTATCTGAGTACCAGCCTATGGTGGCAGCTCCGGTCAGTCGACAGGACAATTAATCGGCCAGTGAACCGGTCAGTCATCCAGGCAGTTAGCCAGTGAACCAGTGGACAAGTCAGTCAACAGGGCAATTAATCACCCAGTGAACCGGTCAATCATCCAGGCAGTTAGCCAGTGAACTAGTGAACGAGTCGGCCAACAGGGCAATTAATCACCCAGTGAACCAGTCAGTCATCCAGGCAAGTTAGCCAGTAAACCAGTGGGCCAGTCAATCGATCGGGCAACGAATCGGCCAGTGTGAACCAGCGAGTTTTCCCGAAGCAACGGCCGCGTCTCGGTTTGCGTGCCCGCCGTGTCAGTGACCGACATTGACGAGGTGTACAAGATGTGGCTGGAGGGAAACCGCACGCCGGCCAAGGACCCCGAGGATGGAACTTCGCCCGCTGGCAAGGAGAGCAGCTCCCGCATCTGCATGCCCACGGACTATGCCGAGGTGAACGCCGCAAGTTCCCCCCCCCCCCCGCGATCGCGCGTTCGTGTCTCAACTCCGCCGAGACTCGGCCTGTTGGCCCATCGGGCGGGGTTAATCTCCGTGACCTCTGTGTGCGTGACATCGCGCAGAACTCGGGCAAGTACTGCAGCCTCTGCGGGCGCAACTGCAACAGCGACAAGCAGTGGAGGCAGCACATGTCGTCGGAGAAGCACCGCGAGAAGGTGTTCGAGGACGAGCAGCGCTGGAAGTTCCGATTCCCCACCGGACAGTTCGCTGTCTGCGAGAGGTGGTACGTGTCTAACAACGGGGATGGACGGGTGGGCTGGATGGGGGCGGTGACGGACATGACGGCTAGGCCGGGGGGGGTCGGCCCCCGCGACCTGCTCCTCCGGAGGCGCGTGCGGCTCTTTAAAAAGGGGGGGGGGGGGGGGTGGGGCCCGCTTCATGGCGTTATTCGCGCGTGCGTTGCGGCTCTTGAAATGTGGAGTCTGTTACCGAATTCGGGGGAGTAAACGGCTTCTCTGATGGTTGTCGTTTTTTGGTTGCCGGGACCCCTGGGATAGACGGGGCAGGTGGGGAGATGGACAGACAGATTGGCGGCTAGGCGGATGGCTGTACATGCAAGACAGTAAGGCAGACATACGGCTAAATGGCGAGACAAATGGCTAGACGAACAGGCAGACGTGCAGATAAGGCAGGTGGCTAGATGGACAATTCCTCTCCGTTTGTTTAGGTGTAACCGCTCGCATGTCAGTTGCAAAAATTAGGAGCAAGTGACTTTTACACGTGTGATACAAAGCATGTTTTGTTAGCGCGGCATCTCGCTTTCAGCAGAGGAATCGATGCTTCACTATGAGACCTCCTTTACCAGTGGCAAAATATAGTAGTAGGTTTTTACCCTTTAAAACTGGTACAAAACTGACACTTTTATACAAGGCATCATGTTTGCAATAACCACAACACAAGCAGTTAAAATGCAAACAAAAAGAAACAGTGCATATCATTATCAGAGTTCTTTTATTTTTTTAGATTTGAAGCTTTCGTGACTGCAAGGATGCATACTCTTAGTTCTTTCGGTAAAGTCACGTAGGTAAAAAATGAAACAAAAATTATTTGTATTTTTATAAATTTTTATTTCATTTTTTACCTACGTGACTTTACCGAAAGAACTAAGAGTATTCTTTTCTTTTTGTTTGCATTTTGACTGCTTGTGTTGCGGTTATTGCAAACATGATGCCTTGTATAAAGGTGTCAGTTTTGTACCAGTTTAAAGGGTAAAAACCTACTACTATGAATCGATGCTTCGTTCACGTGCCCTCCTTTCGAACCATTTCAGCTTCACACCGGGTCCAAGAGAGAGGGTTTTCTTAGGGGCACCTTTTCCAAGCGCGTCGCGTGACATTCTGACGCGGCGTTTCTGTTTTTTCCCGGCAGGCTCGGCAGTGCCGGCGGCTGCAAAGACGACGGTTGCGCGTACGCGCACGGCGACAAGGAACTTGACGAGTGGATTGAGCGTCGCGATGCGATCCGCGCAAAACTGGAAGAGGCTCGCCAGCAGGGGCTCTTGCCCCTGAACGAAAGCAACTTTGGGAAGTACACCTGTCTCATTAAATAGACCCTCCTGTCCCTGTCGCAAACAGTGGTACAACATTAATGTTGCTATTTGCTAATGTATGGTTCGATAACAAAAGCGGAAGAAAAAAAAAAATTTAAGCAAAACAAAAAAATGTTAAACTATTAACTGACTTAAAAGTTGAGACAAACACGTTGGGAGACGAACGAGAAAAACCCGCGTTGGTGTCGGGGGACGTCCGGCGGCGATCGCGACGCGCTCGCGTCGTGCAGGAGCCCCCCCCTCCGTGTCACCGGCAATTCTCTCGGCGCTGGAGAAACGGGGGAACCACGAGGGCGAGCGGGCGGGTGGGCGAGTGGGCAGGCGAGCGGTGGGTGGGGTGGAAGGCGGCGTAAAAAAAACACCAAAGCCACCCGGTTTCCCACGCCTGTTGGCAGGCGCGTACGTGTCCCATCTGCGAAACTGGCGGGCGGGTTCCGGGAGTCTCGCCGGCTTGCGTTGGCAAAAGGCCCCGGGGCCCGCCGATGGCGTGGCGCTTTGTCGCGCGGTGGTCCTGCCGATCGGTATTCTGGTGGACAGCTTTGATGTCCTTAAACGTGAGAAAAGCCACACCAGGAAATTGCGGAAGGTTGCCGGAAGGGGGAGGGGGTGGAACCCTGTTGATTAACTTGAGGGGTTGGTGTTCGCTGGCCAATGTAACCCCATTGCTACGTTGTGGTGGTGGCACCACAATTATTGGCAGTGTTATTATTTTCCAACCGAGGTGGTCGTTATTGTTGTTGGTGGTGATGATGATATTGGTGGTGGTGGTGGTGGTGGCGCGTCTGATTAGTTTAATTTTCAGATAACAAGAGAAAAAATCATTACGTAAGCAGACATTTTTCACAATTGTTTTGTTCCAGTTTTATTTCTGAATCCCAGTTGGGACTCCAGCCCAAGAAGGGAATTAAAACTGGGTTATTACAGTGGTTCTGCAGGGCAGTTGCGCAATGAGTCCGTTATTGAGCACCGTTTTTGCTCGTAAAAAAATAAATATAATAATATTAAAAAAATATTTTGACTTCAGGTGACTAATCAGTTGGAATTGTGGTGGTTAAGGTTCGGAACGGCGATGGCACAGGCTCCGTGTCGATGGTGGTCGTTCAGCTGGCAAGTTTTTTGCGCGAAAGGTTTATTGTCGGGCTTTGCTGTCGTGTTTGAAAGATTACCGCTTGAGCAAAGTGCAGGGAATTATATGCGTTGACATATATGTGCACGTTCCGCTTGCTCGTGACACCAGTCGGACAAGCAGAAGGAGGAGAAAGCCGCCTTTGTCGACGGAGCAGTTTCGGATAATAAGAAGGCTGCTGTCGGTGAGCAAAGAAAAAAAGAGAGAGCTGGCATTCGGATGAAATGCCTGGCACCACACGCTGCTTTGGTGGGCGGTAGTTGACAGGCCTCTAGCCTAGGTGGGGTGGGGGGCGGGGGTGGCCACTTCACTGATGTCACCGGAAGAAAAAAAAAATTGTCAGGTCTCTTGGGGAGGGGATCTATTTTTGTTTAAATCTGAACAACTGTTGATGTTGATATCTCGTAATGTGGATTATCAGCAATGTACGTGCTGTCAGCTTTTTCCTAACTTGGCAATGGGGGGGGGGGGGGGGGCAGAAAAAGAAATCCCCATCACTCATTTCGCTTGGGCGTTCACGTGTCCACCGAGCTGTGAGGTGCATTGCGAGAGTTCGTTGCCGGTAGTCTGGGTGGTTGTTGTCGTCGTTCTTCTCATTGTTAAGGTGTTCTTATTTCCACCTATATTGTGTATTGGGGGTGCATCAGCTTTATGGGCCGTGGGTGTTTAACGGCAACGTTGGAGCATATTGGCCCACGTACCGACGACGATGTTCTCTGTACGCACGGCATGACGCGTGCGTGTTATTAGCGTAAGAAATACGCGTGCAGTTCAGTATTTCTGACAAAGTTACAACATCTTTTTCTTCCCGTGCCGTGGTGTGGGTTTATTTTAAATTATGAAAATTTTTGTTGCATAATTGTAATAAGTTTGTGACAGGTTTGGAAGTATCATATGTCAAATTTGTCAGCATTTGAAATTGTTACCATGAGACCACTGATTTCACGTAACTGACAAGTTCATATGAACGTGCACTTAAATGTATAAATCTGATTTGCATCAAAATACACATCGATATGAGAAAACCATGTTAGGCACTGTGGGCGATTTGTGAAGAGCCATTATTATTTGTGGTTAATATCCACGAATATACATTTTTAAGTTGGGGGTTTTGGTCAAACTTTTAATTAAAACCCTCTACATTTCTGGGTTTCTTCTGCTTATCCTTAACATTGTTGTTTTGGTGTAAGTGCCGGAGAAGCAACGTACAGATGGGGGCGACACAATATTCTGTCGAAGGTTAAAAAAAAAAGTCTAATATCATAAAAAAAAATATGGGATGGCGGATGTTGCATATTTTTTATTCCTGTTTTTTTTCATGCTTGTAAATTTTACTGGTAACATCGCATTAAAACGTTTGTTCCATTTACTCAGTCGACGCATTGCTTCACTTTTGCGCTGGTAGGAACGTTGGGTTGCTCGGTCAATGGCCTGCAGGGTCAACGGCGGCGTGGTGTATTCCGCAAATATGCCCGACTGTGAGGGCGGGCACAAGCCGGCGTGAGTAGGTTAAACGTTGAGTTTTATAAGGGCACCACGGGGTGACCAGCCCCTCCCCACCCAGCCCCACCCCTCCCCACCCAGCCCCACCCCTCCCCACCCAGCCCATCCAGCCCCTCCCCACCCAGCCCCTCCCTGCACGATGGACGGACACAATAATCCCCTGTGGGCTGGTGGAACCAGTGGGTTCCTACCAGTATAATGTCGTATGGCACGTGTGTAAGTGTGATTATCTCACGTCCTACACTCCTCTCAACATTCTTCAATAATTATGCGGGCCTTTAAAAAAAAGCTAGCAACAGGAGAAATGGCCATAATTGATATGTGCTATGAAGAAGAGCCATGCCTAAAATTCCACCCATTTGACCTACATATATGATTGTAAGGCCACAGTGTCATTGACGAATATGTTCTTGTTTTTTTGTTGTGCTTCTGCACCACTGCCAATGCAATATCATCGAACAATTCCCTTGCATTACATCAAGCTCGCTCTGCAAGTTACCCGGTAAACAATTTGGTAACGTGTCCTCAGCAGCGAGCCTGCGTGAAAGGCCTACGACTTTGCAGGGCTTTCCTAGACACTTATTATTATGAAGGGTCAATTTCACAGTTTGTGGAATTACAGCAAGGCCGTAATTATAATATATATTGGGGGCGACACCCCCCCCCCCCATATTCAAATATGCTCAAAATGCCCCCCCCCCCAATATATTGATATAAAATAGATTTCTGTTTATATGACTGTGGTTATGGTTGTACTTCATTCATCCCTAATCTCTGCCATTACATACAATGAAACAACGAAAATGTCAAAAAATAAAACAGCAATGTAATACAATACACTATTAGACATTGTAAAAAAAAGTCCATCCTATGTGTTAGTGCATTTTTTTTTATTTTAGGCAGGAAATGGCAGGAAATTCGTTTTCAACGCACGGGGGCATCGTGTGGGTGACGTGGCGACACTGCGGCCCTTGTGGTGTGACAATGAACGTGTCGGTAGCCACCCCCACCCCCAGGTCCTGCTTGGCTCTGAGCCAGACTCCGATGTCTCACCTTGTTTGTGCATCTCCTCCACATGCCGGGAGCTTCTCCGCGAACTGAATAAGGCTGCTCGCAGCATGTGAAGCAGAGGTCGCAAACGGGTTTTGATTCCTTACCCGTACCCGGCCGCACCAGGGTACGGGTACCCGTTTCCCTACCCGTACCCTACCCGAAATGAGTGACAAACGGTTACTCACCAGTGACTCACGGCCTACCCGTACCCGGCCGCACCAGGGTCGCATACGGTATCGGGTAGGGTACGGGTATCGGGTACCCGGTTGCGACCTCTAATGTGAAGCTTTTGACGTCTTGCGTTTGGCCCCATGTGATGGGGAGCTATTTGAGTTTTTTTTGGTTCGAATTCTTCAGAAGCACCCGGCAAAACACGGGGGGGGGGGGGGCTTAAGACGTCAAGACTTGCCGAACCACACGCGGTAACAACCCGTTAACGCGTCGGATGCCATGGATTTGTTTTATTAAAAAAAGTGGTCTTGTAAATGTGTAGCCAATTCCACCACTTACCCCTTTGCTGCTGTCCGAAAAATAAATAAAGAAACTACGACGGACTTCGGAAAGTCCATCGGTGGGCGATGGTCGCACTCCACGAAACGTTCGCGTCCTTTGCTTTCCGGCCTCGTGCTTTCCAACTTGAGACGCGTGGCCGTCGATTTGCGTCGTCGCGCGCCGCGTGATCGAACGTCTCGTTCGCGACGGGGTCCCGGCGAGAGCGCGAGGTTGAAATGTCTCGACGTCGAGGGCAGGTTTTTTTTGTTTGGCCCCGTGAGAATCGGGGTGTGTGTGTGTGTGGGAGCGCTCCCCGTGGGCTGTTTTTCTCTTTATTTCCAAAAGGGTGTCTGTCCATCTTCTTGGTTCTTTCGGTAAAGTCACGTAGAAGGAAAATAACAAAATAATAAAAATAAAACATAATAAAATAATTCTCACGATGTTTCGGCCACAACGCAAGCAGCCGTCCTCAGGTGGAGAACAGGTCTGTCAAGTAGACAGTCTTCAGACTCTGTCTACTTGACAGACCTGTTCTCTTCAGACTCTGTCTACTTGACAGACCTGTTCTCCACCTGAGGACGGCTGCTTGCGTTGTGGCCGAAACGTCGTGAGAATTGTATTTTATTATGTTTTCTTTTTATTATTTTATTATTTTCCTTCTACGTGACTTTACCGAAAGAACCAAGAAGATGAATCCCTGCAGTCACGAAAGCTTTAAATCGAAAGGTATCTGTCCACTTTTTTTGCTTGGCCACTATTAGCTCGCATTTTTTGGGGGCATGGTTCGCAAGCTGATGCGCGGTGGTTTCGATGAGACTTGGTGTCACCGTGTAATGTCGCGTCGTCTTCGTCGTCGTCGGTTCCGTAATTCTTTGTACGCGAGCGGTGGGTGAGCGTCGATTTGAAACGAAAATTCATCTCATCGGCAAACACGTCAAGCCGACACGATGGTTCTAATTCGATCTCGTTAGCTCTTGTGTTTTTACGCGCGCTCAACACCTGGAGGCGACGTCTTCGTGGTTGGATCTTTTGTGTTTTTAATTTTGAGATCTGTACAAATACAAGTTGTATTAAATGCGTTTGAATTTGCCCTTCTTTAAAGGTTGCTCTCTTTCCAGGGGCAATGTGCTTGGGTACTTTGGCTTGTGCCGTTTGTAGTATGGGTCCAAAGTGGCACACGTGTTCAGTTTCTTGTTTTGTTCTAGATTTGAAGTTTTCGTGACTGCAAGGATCCATACTCTTTGGTTATTTCGGTAAAGTCACGTAGGTGAAAAAAATACAGAAAACATAAAATGAAAATAACTAAATTAAATCGCGACATTTCGGAGGCAACACAAGCTGATGGCGAAAGCTTGTGTTCTTGTATTGTTTCGATTCAAAGCTTTCGTGACTGCAGGGGATTCATCTTCTTGGTTCTTTTGGTAAAGTCACGTAGAAGGGACATAATAAAATAATAAAAATAAAACAATACAAATATAACCCGTAAAAACAAAGTTTTTCACTATAAATCCTTTATATGCGTGGCGGCTAGAGTCCTCTCGTCCTCTGGCTTGAGATGGCTGATTGCATTGCACCATTAAGCAATTGGTAATTAAATATACACTATTTTTGTCCTAAAAAGTGTAACATTTTGAAAAAAAAATTTCACGAACATTAATTGTCACGCACAACGAGTCTGTGTGGAAAATGTCAGCTCGATTGGATCACGGGAAGTGGGTTAAAAAACGACCGAAAGATGTGCACGGTCGTAAGCAAGCAAGCGAACTTAATATAAAGGATATAAAAATACAATTCTCACGACGTTTCGGCCACAACGCAAGCAGCCTTGTTTTGTGTTTAGTTTCTTGTCCTTCCCACGCACCTTCGACAAGCACGGCTGGCTACAAACGGTGCGAAAGAAATTCAACATTCATACACACACGTGACCCGGATGAGCACCCCATTTCCATCAATTATTTTCTACAGAGCAATTGGAGCATAAACCATCACGCAAACTCCGGATCACCCTTGCAGTGGCAGCTTTTGGCTGGCCATGGAACAAAGACGGTTACTCTATCGCGCGCTTTCAGATGCGCTTCTGCGGCCGTCTGTAACGCGCTCTTCCTTACGATATTCGGAAGCCACTGGAGCTGTGCACTTTTGAATCGCGTAGATTGACAAGTTTCTTTAGAACTGCTTCGTGTGTTTAGTTTGTTGACCTCCCGCACCTCCAATTAGCACGGTTGGCTACGTATTGTGCAAAAGAAGTTCAGCATACATACAAATGTTTAATGTTTAATACGGAGGGGGTGGGGAGGGGGTGGGGAGGGGGTGGGGAGGGGCCCGTCACCCCGTGGTGCCCTTATAAAACTCAACGCTTAACCTACACACTACACTATACACGACACGACACACTACACTGATACAGGTAAGAACAACAGGTTCCACACTGCCCAGCAGGGATTATTTGTCTGTCTGTCGTGCACGAATGCGCTGTCCAACCAAGTTCCTACCTGCCCACTCCGAAGGAACGTGTTAAGGGGCACGGGGTGACCTGTACGGCCTGGCCTGGTCTGGAATGAGGTGGGCAAGTACTGATCAGGGGTTGAGAGCTATGAATGTTCATACTCTTAGGTTTTTTCGGTAAAGTCACGTAGGTAAAAAATTAAAATTAATCAAAGTAAAATAAACCATTATATATACGGAGTGGTATCTCTTGCAATCTCTCATTTACTTGATACAGCTGTCGTGGCTGTGACGGTTCCACCTGAAGACGGAAGCTTGTGTTGCCTCCGAAACGTCGTGATTTTTATTTTATTTAACTTTTATTAATTTTAATTTTTTACCTACGTGACTTTACCGAAAAAAACCTAAGACTATGAATCCTTGCAGTCACGAGAGCTTCAAATCTAGAACTATGAATGCTCATGCACGCGTTCGTCGTACGTAGCCCGAGTGCCGAGAGGAGGCCGACTTACTTCCCTGATCAGCGGAGGCGTGGGGCAATCAGTCTCCTCCACGAGGTGGCGATGTCACTCAGGAAAAAAAAATCTCCCCCCCCACCCACCTTCTTTGGTTCTTTCGATAAAGTCACGTAGGTAGAAAGAAAAATGAATCACGACGTTTTGATCGTCACACAAGCGATCGTCTTCGGTTGGGAGAGATTGGGAGAGATCGCTTGTGTGGCGATCGAAACGTCGTGATCTTTTATTGTTTTTTCTACCGACGTCACTTTACCGAAAGAACCAAAGAGTATGGATTCCTGCAGTCACGAAAACTTTAAATCAAGATCTCCCCCCCCATCCCTTTAGCTATTGTGAAAAACGAGAATGTTTTTTGGAGCGTAACACGCAAAGAGTTTTCGCGACAAATAGCGTACTCGTTTAAGGTTGAGTCGACCTAAAGGGTGAGGCTCAGGATCGGTTTCGGACGATCGCCGTCAAAGTGATTTGGTATTGAGCGGGAATCGAATGCGGGTAGCCGGTGTCGGAGCGCTGCGGCGCGCTAACCACTGCGCCACCACTCCCCACCACGCAGTGCACACTCGCGATGTTCCGCACAGCGCACTCGGCACACGTGGGGCACACTCACAAAGTCTCTGCCCAATGAGTACGTGAGGCCCTATGGCTGCAGGGTTTTGGTGGTACATGTTGTTTATATGCCATGTATTGTGAACATTCCGTCACAGTTCCTATGATCACTGTTTCATTGGTTTCGTGGCTTTATTTAGGTGATTTAGAAAAGTGTATTGGTTTAGCCATGTTTGTTTGTTGTAGTACAGAGTTAGACTGATGGCCTTAACAGAGGTGTGGACTCGAGTCATGTGACTTGGACTCGAGTCAGACTCGAGTCATGAATTTGATGACTGGCGACTCGACTTGGACTTGCATAACAATGACTTTGTCCCACCTATGAGATGTGGACTCGAGTCATGTGACTTGGACTCGAGTCAGACTCGAGTCATGAATTTGATGACTTGCGACTCGACTTGGACTTGCATAACAATGACTTTGTCCCACCTCTGGGCCTTAATCTAAGTTGTCTTGTGGTTGTTGGTTGTTTGACTTGCATCCCACTGGGATTTTTGCACACAGCGTTGGTGTACGGTGTTTTTTTCTGCAATATTTTGCTGTCTTTTCTTGGATTTTCTGTTTGCACTCAGTTACATATTCACTTTAAGATGTTTTCTTGTTCATGTTTTAGTTTTTTGTTTGTTGCGGTTGCACCCGATTCAAGAGCCGAATGGCTCACATGGCTACACCTAATCAATGAACTTGAACTTGAACTCCTGCACACGAAACTCTCCTTCTCCAGCCACGCGTGACACCGTATCCCCATCGCAGCAGCGCGAGTAATGAACGCGTCTCATGGGTGCTGAGAGCCCCCCCCCCCCATTAGCCACGACTCAGTTCCCCCGATGGGGGTGGGGGTCTAGTGGGGGGTGAGGGAGGGGGGATGAGAAAGTACAGCTGTGTGCGGTGTTTGGGGAGCGGTGGTATAGTGGTTAGTGCACTGCCCGCCCCACGAGGTTGGCAACCAGAGTTCGATTCCCGCTCACGGCCACCCAGCACCACACGAGGGGGTCTCCTGCACACGAGGGGGTCTCCTGCATTCTGGGGGTCTCCTGCACCAAGCTTCAAACGAGTAGCCCGGTGCGAAGTGTTGACATCGCCACTAGGGAGACAAAGGCGGTCGGGCGTGGTGTTGGCCACCTACCCCCTCGTGTGCCGTTCCGGCCTTCATAGGTGCTGCTCGCTAACAGCACTTGCCCCAACAGTTTGTTAAAGCTATATGGGGGATCTTTGTCTTTGTTCGTGTGTGTGTGTGTGTGTAAGAGGTGCTCGCTAACAGCACTTGCCCCTACAGGTCTGTCCAAGGCTGTACAAGCGCGTGTGCAGAGTCGCTGCTGTCAATGTCGGGAACTTTGCATCGGTAGCTGGGACATTGGTAACCGAGAACACAGCAGCAGCAGCACACCTCACAGACGCGTGAGCGGTCTTCGCTTTTTTAAATCCTTTATATTAAGTTCACTTGTTAAATCCTTTATATTAAGTTCACTTGCTTGCTTGCGCGCTTACGACCGTGCAAATCTTTCGGTCGTTTTTTAGCCCACTTCCCGTGATCCAATCGAGCTGACATTTTCCACACAGACTCGTTGTGCGTGACAATTTATTTTCGTGAAAATGTTTGTTCCAAAATTTTCCACTTTTTAGGAATTTTTTTTTTCATATTTAATTTAAAATACCAATGTGATAAAAATGAAACTCTTACTCAAGAAAAACAGAAATGAATAATAAAATAAAACCGATGCCACGCATATAAAGGATTTATAGTGAAAAACGTTGTTTTTAAGGGCTAATTTTTTTTATTTTATTTAACATGACCCTGACACCACGCACGCAGGCGCGGTCTCTATACGCGTGACCCGTCACGACGATACAGACGCAGAGAAATGTGACCATCCTGGCGAACCAGCTGTTGTTTAAAAAAAACCCGAATAAACACCTGTAGGCGTGTTCACGCGTGTTGTGTGCGTGCATGTGTGTTCACGCGTGCTGTGTGTGTGTGTTCACGCGTGCTGTGTAAGTGTTCACGCGTGCTGTGTGTTCACGCGTGCTGTGTGTGTGTGTTCACGCGTGCTGTGTAAGTGTTCACGCGTGCTGTGTGTTCACGCGTGCTGTGCAAGTGTTCGCGCGTGCTGTGTAAGTGCTCACGCGCGCTGTGTGTGTTCACGCGCGCTGTGTGTGTTCACGCGTGCTGTGTTCACGCGTGCTGTGTTCACGCGTGCTGTGTTCACGCGTGCTGTGTAAGTGTTCACGCGTGCTGTGTTCACGCGTGCTGTGTTCACGCGTGCTGTGTTCACGCGTGCTGTGTGTGTGTTCACGCGTGCTGTGTTGACCCGTGTAACTGCGCGAGCTTCATGTTCACCGTGTGCGAAAGAAGTCCAACATATATACACACACCGACAATACATGTGTGCGATTCCTGCTCACGGTCAACAGCACCGACGATTATCTGAACCGGTAACCTGCGCATCCCCTAGGTCGACTCGGCCTCAAATGTGTACCAGGTGCGTAAAAACATCGCTACTGGGGGAGACAAAGGTTGCCGGGCGTGGTGCTTGGCCACCCACGCCGTCGTGTGTCACGGTGCCGGCCTTCAAAGGTGGCAACTCGCTAACAGCACTTTCCCCAACAGTCTGTTGAGGCTACACGGGGTGAGTGGGGTGCACGCGCCATCGACGCGCCCAGCCGGACAGTGACAGGGGTCACGCGGGGGGGGGGTTTAGGGTCACGCGGGGGGGGGGGGTTTAGGGTCACGCGGGGGGGGGGGGGTTGAGGGTCACGCTGGGGAGGGGGGGTTGAAGGTCAGCGGAGTCGATGTCTCTCGGTTTTCATCACCGCCTCGGCCACCTCTGCTCGCTCGTTGGGGGTGGAGCGATCGATCGGTTGATGGCTCGATCGATCGAGCCATCGATCGATCGATCGAGCGATCGAGCCATCAACCGATCGAGCCATCGATCGATCCAGCGAGCGATCCATCGATCGAGTGAGCGATTGAGCCAGCGATCGAGCGATCGATCGAGCCATCGATCGAGCGAGCCATCGATCGAGCGAGCGATCGAGCCATCGATCGAGCGAGCGATCGAGCCATCGATCGAGCCGCTTGACCGCTCTGCCGGCAGCAGTGAAGCCAGGTCGACTCAGCTGACCACCCACTCCGCCCTCCGTCTCGTCAGCCGCGGGGCCCACGGGGCCCACGGGGTCCACGGGGTCCACGGGTAAACAAGAACCCACGTGCTCACACAGCGCCACAGCTCACCCGGCATTTGCATGTCGCCCGGCACCGTAGCCACCCACGCCTGTTGGTTTTTCCATCGACCTCTTTGTAATTGCAGCACAAAGACAAAGATTCCTCCCCCCGTATAGCCTTTAACGGGCCGTTGGGGCAAGTGCTGTTCGCGTGTAGCAGCTACGAAGGCCGGCACGGCGCACGAGGGGGTGGGTGGCCAGCAGCACCACGCCCGAGCCGCTTTTATCTCCCCGAGTGGCGGTGTTTAACACATTGCACGAGTCTTATTGGTTCTTTCGGTAAAGTCACGTAGAAGGGAAATAATAAAATGATAAAAATAAAACATAATAAAATAATTCTCACGACGTTTCGGCCACAACGCAAGCAGCCGTCCTCAGGTGAAGAACAGGTCTGTCGAGAAGACAGTCTGAATGAGTCTTCATGACAGACCTGTTCTTCACCTGAAGACGGCTGCTTGCGTTGTGGCCGAAACGTCGTGAGAATTATTTTATTATGTTTAATTTGTATTATTTTATTATTTCCCTTCTACGTGACTTTACCGAAAGAACCAAGAAGATGAATCCCTGCAGTCACGAAAGCTTTAAATATAAACATTGCATGAGGTTGAGTCGACCTAAAGGAGGGGCTCAGGATCGGTTTCGAGACGATCGCCGTCAAAGTTATTTGGTCTTGAGCGGCAATCGGGGTCCCACCACGCAGTGCACACTCGCGATTTGACGCACAGCGCATTTCGGTACACCACGTGGAGCGCACTCACAAAGTTTATACCGAATGAGCACGTGAGGCCCCCTCCTGCACACCAGGGGTCTCCTGCACACCAGGGGTCTCCTGCACACCAGGGGTCTCCTTCACACCAGGGCTCTCCTGCACACGAGGGGGTCTCCTGCACACCAGGGGTCTCCTGCACACCAGGCGTCTCCTGCACACGAGGGGGTCTCCTGCACACCAGGGGTCTCCTGCACACGAGGGGTCTCCTGCACACCAGGGATCTCCTGCACACGAGGGGGTCTCCTGCACACGAGGGGGTCTCCTGCACACGAGGGCATCCTTCTCCAGCCACGCGTGCCGCCGTAAACCCATCGCAGCAGCGCGAGTAATGAACGCGCTTAATGGGTGATGAGAGCCCCCCACCCCCCCCCATTAGCCACGACTCAGTTCCCCCGATGGGGGTGGGGGTCTAGTGGGTAGTGAGTGAGGGGGGGTGGATGAGAAAGTGCAGCTGTGTGCGGTGTTTTGGGAGCGGTGGTCTAGTGGTTAGTGCACTGCCCCCACGAGGTTGGCCACCCGAGTTTGAGTCCCGCTCACGGCCACCCAGCACCACACCAGGGGGTCTCCTGCACACGAGGGGGTCTCCTGCACACGAGGGGGGTCTCCTGCACACGAGGGGGTCTCCTGCACACGAGGGGGTCTCCTGCACACAAAGGGGTCTCCTGCACCAAGCTTCAAACGAGTAGCTAGGGAGACAAAGGCGGCCGGGCGTGCTTTGCTGACCCACGTGGCGACGTGCCGCCTGGCCTTCAAAAGGCGCGGGGCTGCTCGCGAACGGCACTTTGCCCCCAACATTCGGGTCGAGGCTACCCGGGGGACCTTTGCCTTTGCCGTGTTTGTCATGGCCAAGGTCCGGGTGACGCTTGCGCAAACGAAGCCGTTCACCCCGGCCGCCCGGTCCGGTGACATTCCGTGCGTGTGTGTCTCTGTGTGTCTGTGTGGTCTGTGTGTCTGTGTGTGTGTCTGTGTGTCTGTGTGGTCTGTGTGTGTGTCTGTGTGTGTATGTGTGTCTGTGTGATCCGTGTGTCTGTCTGTGTGTGTGTCTGTGTGTGTCTGTGTGATCCGTGTGTCTGTCTGTGTGTGTCTGTGTGTCTGTGTGTGTGTGTCTGTGTGTGTCTGTGTCTGTGTGGTCCGTGTGTCTGTCCGTGTGTCTGTCTGTGTGTGTGTCTGTGTGTGTGCCTGTGTGTGTGTGATCCGTGTGTCTGTCTGTGTGTGTCTGTGTGTCTGTGTGTGTCTGTGTCTGTGTGTCTGTGTGTGTCTGTCTGTGTGTGTCTGTGTGTGTCTGTGTCTGTGTGGTCCGTGTGTCTGTGTGTCTGTGTGGTCCGTGTGTCTGTCTGTGTGTGTCTGTGTCTGTGTGGTCCGTGTGTCTGTGTGATGTGTGTGTGTGGTCCGTGTGTCCGTGTGTCTGTGTGGTCCGTGCGAGCCTGTGTCTATAACGCGTCATGCGCGTGTGTGTCGCTCGCCATTGTGTCACTGTGTCAGCGTGTGTCATTGTCCGCGAGTGTGTGTACAGGTGGGTGGGGGAGCTGCAGTGTAGGCGGTTGGGGTGTGCGTATGCGGCTTCGCGTCCGTGCGTTTATAATCGTCCTTATACAATTGGGGTTATCGTCCAGGTGTGCCAATGTACAGGTGTGCCAGTGTACAGGTGTGCCAGTGTACAGGTGTGCCAATGTACAGGTGTGTCAGTGTACAGGTGTGTCAGTGTACAGGTGTGTCAGTGTACAGGTGTGCCAGTGTACAGGTGTGCCAGTGTACAGGTGTGCCAGTGTACAGGTGTGCCAATGTACAGGTGTGTCAGTGTACAGGTGTGTCAGTGTACAGGTGTGCCAGTGTACAGGTGTGCCAGTGTACAGGTGTGCCAATGTACAGGTGTGTCAGTGTACAGGTGTGTCAGTGTACAGGTGTGTCAGTGTACAGGTGTGCCAGTGTACAGGTGTGCCAGTGTACAGGTGTGCCAATGTACAGGTGTGTCAGTGTACAGGTGTGCCAGTGTACAGGTGTGCCAATGTACAGGTGTGCCAGTGTACAGGTGTGCCACATTCTCCCCTTTGTAACACGAAGAGACAGAGAGAGAGAGAGACGTCTGTCCACCACGGGGGAAATAATTCCCAAAGTGCGTTTCAGCTCTAACATTCGCGATCAAGCGTGTAGCCCCCCCTTCGGCTGCCCGCCCTTGACGCGGCAAACATCATTTCTCGTGCAAAAAGCTGCGACGGTCACCTTGCTATCATACAGAAATCAGATCTGGAGATAAGCGGACTTCGGAAAAGCACTGATAGCAGTCGCCACCCCGGGCGGGTACCCAAGAGAGAAGTCTATATTTAGGCCGATGACTCAAGGAAGCTGGCAAGCAGGGTGGATGGGTTGTCACTCGCATTCCGTCGCTGGATTTGCAACTTTTCACAATTCCTCATCACAGTCAGTAGAACGCCTACACAACGAGCTAAAACAACCGCGTGCACGAACATATATATACATACAAACACACACGGGCGCATTCATACAATAATATATCTACAAAAAATATGCACATTTGGCTCGAGATACATTTCACTGGCGGGGACTCGAACAGAACCCCCTTAGGGGCCCGTCCATAAATGACGTCACGCATCTTTCGTCACACGGCGTCACAGAAGTCAGCCCCCCCCCCCCTCAAATATGACGTCACAAAGCTTTGCCCCCCCCCCCAAAATAAAACATGCTTCAAATCGCTTTAAACTATTGTCATTGTAATGAGTATTTAATGTGGCGCTGCACTCTGATGTTGTAGGAGAAAACGTTTATTAAAAAGTCTATTTAATTAAGTAAGAACGTGTCGTCTATATTTATTTAAAGTTGCGCATTTTGATGTGACGTCACATTTCTCAAACCCCCCCCCCCCTCTCGTCACACATCGTCACAAATGTCTGACCCCCCCTCCCCCCCTAGGTGCGTGACGTCATTTATGGACGGCCCCTTACCCCTGGGGGACCCGAGAGCTGGGAAAGGGGCACAGAGGGGGTTAGGGAAGTGGGGGGGGGGGGGCTCTAGAATAGGAACGGGGGGTGGGGGGAATGGAGGTCGGTTGCATATTTTCCGGAACTCAGCCCTGGACATTTCCGGCTCAAATGAAATCTCTGATCGGATGTCCCTCAATTGATGATGATCGACCTCAGAGGGTTTGGCCATGGACCCCAAAAGTGCCCCCCCCCCTGGCGCCCCCCACTTTTCACAGAGCCCCACGGAGATCCGTCCGGTCAACTCTGACCCTCCACCTCCCCCTCTCACAAATATAAACACCCCAGCCCCCCCCCTCTCCCATAAAAAACCGTAGCGCATCGCGCCTATTGCCATTATCCTGTAAACTCGTGTGGTGAGTCGCGTCTACCACTACGCCCACCACTCCACCACCACTACGCCTATCACTCCACCACCACTACGCCTACCACTCCACCACCACGCCCACCACTCCACGACTCCTCCACCACTCCACCACCACTACGCCTACCACTCCACCACCACTACGCCTACCACTCCACCACCACTCCACCACCACTACGCCACCACCACGCCTACCACTCCACCACCACTACGCCTACCACTCCACCACCACTACGCCCACCACTCCACCACCATGCCCACCACTCCACGACTCCTCCACCACTCCACCACCACTCCACCACCACTACGCCTACCACTCCACCACCACTACGCCTACCACTCCACCACCACTACGCCTACCACTCCACCACCACTCCACCACCACTACGCCACCACCACGCCTACCACTCCACCACCACTACGCCCACCACTCCACCACCATGCCCACCACTCCACGACTCCTCCACCACTCCACCACCACTCCACCACCACCACGCCTAGCACTCCACCACCACTACGCCTATCACTCCACCACCACTCCACCACCACTCCGCCACCACCACGCCTACCACTCCACCATCACTATGCCTATCACTCCACCACCACGCCCACCACTCCACCACTTAATCTACCACTCCACCACTTCGTCTACCACTCCACCACCGCGCCTACCACTCCACCACCACTCCACCACTCCTACACCACTCCACCCCTCTACCACTTCGTCTACCACTCCACCATTTCGCCTACCGCTCCACCACGACCACAACAGCAACATCCTCCACCGCTGTCACCGTCGTCATCATCATCACCCTCACCACAATGACCACGAGGTGGAGGACAGCAGAGTCAATGGCACCGCGCGGTTCACGGAGCACGCAAACACGAGGAGACGCGAGTTTAAATAACCGAGCGCGCCGGAGTGAATCCGAACCGGTGACGACACCCACGGCGCCCCCCCCACCCCTCCGAGAGTGTGGGGGGCACTAGCCCCCCCCCCCCGCCCCCCCCCGAGAGTGTGGGGGGCAGTAGCCCCCCCCCCCCACTCCGCCGTTTTCGCAGCAGCAGCTTCATCATCAGCCTGTCTCCTTGGCGGTGTCCAGTGGCCACGTGTGCAGCAGGGGTGAGCAGTAGGGGGGTGAGCAGTAGGGGGGTGAGTGGTAGGGGTGAGTGGTAGGGGTGAGCAGTAGGGGGGTGAGTGGTAGGGGTGAGTGGTAGAGGTGAGTGGTAGGGGTGAGTGGTAGGGGTGAGTGGTATGGTTGGCAAGAGTAAGTGGCAGGGATGAGTGGCTTGTGAGAGTGGCTTGTGTGAGTGGCTTGTGTGAGTGGTAGGGGTGAGCAGTAGGGGGCTGAGTGGTAGGGGTGAGTGGTAGGGGTGAGTGGTAGGGGTGAGTGGTAGGGGTGAGTGGTAGGGGTGAGTGGTAGGGGTGAGTGGTAGGGGTGAGTGGTAGGGGTGAGTGGTTGGGGTGAGTGGTAGGGGTGAGTGTGGGTGGGGTGAGTGGTTGAGGTGAGTGGCTTGTGTGAGTGGTAGGGGGGAGTGGTAGGGGTGAGTGGTAGGGGTGAGTGGTAGGGGTGAGTGGTAGGGGTAAGTGGTAGGGGTGAGTAGTAGGGGTGAGTGGTAGGGGTGAGTGGCAGGGATGAGTGGTAGGGGTGAGTGGTAGGGGTGAGTGGTAGGGGTGAGTGGTAGGGGTGAGTGGCAGGGGTGAGTGGTAAGGCTGAATGGTAGGGGTGAGTGGTAGGGGTGAGTGGCAGGGATGAGTGGCTTGTGTGAGTGGTAGGGGTGAGTGTCTGGGGTGAGTGGCAGGGGTGAGTGGTAAGGGTGAGTGGTAAGAGTGAGTGGTAAGGGTGAGTGGCTTGTGTGAGTGGTAGGGGTGAGTGGTAGGGGTGAGTGTCTTGTGTGAGTGGGAGGGGTGAGTGGTAGGGGTGAGTGGCAGGGGTGAGTGGTAGGGATGAGTGGCAGGGTGAGTGGTAGGGGTGAGTGGTAGGGGTGAGTGGCAGGGGTGAGTGGTAGGGGTGAGTGTCTTGTGTGAGTGGGAGGGGTGAGTGGTAGGGGTGAGTGGCAGGGGTGAGTGGCAGGGGTGAGGTGTCTTGGTCGTCCTTGGCTCCGTGGTGAGCAGCGAGCCCTGCACAAGAGACACGCGCCTTCACTGCCGAACCGCTCACGACGCTGAGCTGCTGCTCCACGCTACCCGCGCCCCTCTACCTGAACGGGTCTCCGTGTCTCCCTGTGTCTCACCCCGTGTCTCCCTGTGTCTCACCCCGAGTCTTCCAGTGTCTCCCTGTGTCTCCCTGTGTCTCCCTGTGTCTCCCCTGTGTCTCACCCCGTGTCTCCCTGTGTCTCACCCCGAGTCTTCCAGTGTCTCCCTGTGTATCCCTGTGTCTCCCTGTGTCTCCCCTGTGTCTCACCCCGTGTCTCCCTGTGTCTCACCCCGAGTCTCCCTGTGTCTCCCCGTGTCTCCCCGTGTCTCCCTGTGTCTCTCCGTGTCTCCCCGTGTCTCACCGTGTCTCCCCGTGTCTCCCCGTGTCTCCCCGTGTCTCCCCTGTGTCTCACCCCGTGTCTCCATGGTTCTACCCATCTACCCGTGTCTCCCCGTGTATCCCCGTGTTTCCACGTGTATCCCCGTGTCTCACCGTGTCTCACCGTGTCTCCCCCTGTCTCCCCGTGTCTCCCCGTGTTTACCCGTGTCTCCCCGTGTCTCCCCGTGTCTCACCCCGTGTCTCACCCCGTGTCTCCAGGGTTCCACCCATCTCCCCGTGTCTCCCCGTGTCTCTCCGTCTCCCCGTGTCTCCCCGTGTCTCACCCCGAGTCTCCCCTGTGTCTCAACCCGTGTCTCCATGGTTCCACCCATCTCCCCGTGTCTCCCTATGTCTCCTCGTGTCTCCCCGTGTCTTTCCGTGTTTACACGTGTATCCCCGTGTCTCACCGTATCTCCCCGTGTCTTTGTGTCTCCCCGTGTCTCCCCGTGCTTCCCAAGTCTCCCCGTGTCTCCCTGTGTCTCCCTGTGTCTCCGTGTTTCCCGAGTCACCCCGTGTCTCCGTGTCTCGCCCTCAGTCTTCGCAATCGACAAATCTCCCCGTGTCCTCCCGAACTCCCCATCGCCTCTGACGCAATCCAAAATCACTGCGTCCCACATAAATCTCCCCCCGTGGTTCCCAAGGGCCTTGTCAGTGGCTACCCACGTCTCCCCGTGTCTCCTGGATCTCCCCCAACTCACCACCCCTCACCCTTGTATCTCCCCCCTCCACGTGTCCCCCACTCGGCCCCTGTATTCCCCCCCCCCCCCCCCGAGTCTTTTTAAATCCTTTATATTAAGTTCACTTGCTTGCGTGCTTGCTTGCGCGCTTACGACCGTGCAAATCTTTCGGTCGTTTTTAACCCACTACTAAAGTTCTAAAGAAATGACTTGTCAATCTACGCGATTCAAAAGTGCATAGCTCCAGTGGCTTCCGAATATCGTAAGGAAGAGCGCGTTCCAGACGGCCGCAGAAGCGCATCTGAAAGCGCGCGATAGAGTGACCGTCTTTGTTCCATGGCCAGCCAAAAGCTACCAATGCAAGGGTGACCGGAGTTTGCGTGATGGTTTATGCTCCAATTGCTCTGTAGAAAATAATTGATGGAAATGGGGTGCTCATCCGGGTCACGTGTGTGTATGAATGTTGAATTTCTTTCGCACCGTTTGTAGCCAACCGTGCTTGTCGAAGGTGCGTGGGAAGGACAAGAAACGAAACACAAAACAAGGCTGCTTGCGTTGTGGCCGAAACGTCGTGAGAATTGTATTTTTAAATCCTTTATATTAAGTTCGCTTGCTTGCTTACGACCGTGCAAATCTTTCGGTCGTTTTTTAACCCACTTCCCGTGATCCAATCGAGCTGACATTTTCCACACAGACTCGTTGTGCGTGACAATTTCTTTTCGTGAATTTTTTTTTCCAAAATGTTACACTTTGTAGGAAAAAAAAAATTATATTTAACTACCAATTGCTTAATGGTGGCAGGCAATCATCTGACCCATAGGTGGCAGCCATCTCAAGCCAGAGGACGAGAGGACTCTAGCCGCCACGCATATAAAGGATTTATAGTGAAAAACTTTGTTTTTACGGGTTAATTTTTTGGCTCCCGTTCAGCCTCCTCTGAACATCTCTGGGGCTCCACGTAGCCCCCTGGATGTCTCCCCTTCCCCCCGATTCATTGCCCATTAACTTCCACTCACAATACGACAACACTCCTTTGTAAGACGACATCACTCAATTCACACAGCCGAGATGAACGAGACAGTCTGCCCAAGGCGCAGGGACGACGCCTCGCCCATCAATCACGGATTGACACATTTGGGCACGTGGTGGGTTGCGTGGCGAGGTCTGTTGCCCCCCCCCCATATCCCCCCCACACCCCTCCCCAATCTCCCCCCCCCCCCCCAATCTCCCCCCCCACAAATCTCCCCCCCCCATCTCCCCTGTTTCCCATCTCCCCCCATCTCTCCCCTCGCCCCCATCTCCCCCCTCCCCGTCTCCCACCCTCCATCTCCCACCCTCCCCCATCTCCCCCCCCCCATATCCCCCCGCCATCTCCCACCCCCCCCAACTCCCCCGTTCCACACCCCCCATATCTCTTTCACCCCCCCATCTCCCCCCCCCCCAATCTCCCACCCCCATCTCTCTCCCCTCTCATCTCCCCCATCTCTCCCCTCGCCCCCATCTCCCCCCCATCTCCCCCGTCCCCCCCATCTCGCTCACCTTGCTCCCACCCCATCTCCCCCCCCCATCTCCCCCGCCCCCCCCCATCTCGCTCACCTTGCTCCCACCCCCCATCCCCGCCCCATTCCCCCCCCCCATCTCCCCCGCCCCCCCCCCCATCTCGCTCACCTTGCTCCCACCACCCGTCTCCCCCCCCCATCTCCCCCCATGTCCCCCACCCCCCCATCCCCCCATCTCCCCCGTTCCACATCCCCCCCCATCTCTCACCTTGCTCCCACCACCACACCGCGCCAGGCGCTTCAGAACGCCGTAGCCGCCGTGTCGTCCTGCCCGCACGGCTGCCAGCCACGCACCGGCCCCCCGCCGCTGGCCACGACCGCGGCGGGCAACGCGCCGTTCTTGACGCCCGCGACGTCGTTGCTGAAGCTTTGGTTGTGGTGGCTCCCGTTGGGGGGGCCGCCGTCGTGGTGGTGGTTGGGGGGGGCGCGCTTGCTGTGCTGGTGGGTCTGGTTGCGGCTGGAGCGCACCCACGGTCTCGAGAACGACCGGGACGTGACGGCCACGCGGTCGTATTTGCTCTCAGTCGCCGTGATGTTGCCCATGAACCAGAAGAGCCACCAGATGATGCTCAGGAAGACGATGATGGCCCCCGTGTAGATGAGGAAGTCGTAGTAGGCGACCGTGTTGGCGAAGATGCCCACCAAGATCATCACCAGGCCCACCACGTCGAACACCAGGGCCAACACGAAGGCCCAGGCACAACGGCCCAAGGAGCGGTTGGAACACTCGGCCATCGAACCTTGGCCAACCCCGGTTCGACTCCTGGAGAATGAGGCAGGCTGCTGCTACTGGTGGTGGTGGAGGTGGTGGTGGGTCTTGTTGTTGTTTGTCCGGCGTCTTCTCCGAGTCGCTATCTGGGAGGGCCACCGACTCGCCTGCTTCCAGATTCGTCGGATTCCCTGGAAATTAACGAGAGGAGTGAGAGGGGGTGATGAGAGGGGAGTGATGGTGAGGGGGGAGAGATGGTGAGAGGGTAGTGATGGTGAGGGGGGGAGAGATGGTGAGAGGGGAGAGATGGTGAGAGGGGAGTGATGGTGAGAGGGGAGTGATGGTGAGGGGGGAGTGATGGTGAGAGGGGAGTGATGGTGAGAGGGGAGAGATGGTGAGGGGAGTGATGGTGAGGGGAGTGATGGTGACGGGGGAGAGATGGTGAGGGGGGAGAGATGGTGAGGGGGGAGAGATGGTGAGGGGGGAGAGATGGTGAGAGGGGAGAGATGGTGAGAGGGGAGAGATGGTGAGAGGGGAGAGATGGTGAGAGGGGAGAGATGGTGAGAGGGGGGAGAGGGGGTGATGAGAGGGGAGAGATGGTGAGAGGGGAGTGATGGTGAGAGGGGAGTGATGGTGAGGGGGGAGTGATGGTGAGGGGGGAGAGATGGTGAGGGGGGAGAGATGGTGAGAGGGGAGAGATGGTGAGAGGGGGGAGAGGGGGTGATGAGAAGGGAGAGATGGTGAGGGGGGAGAGATGGTGAGAGGGGAGAGATGGTGAGGGGGGAGAGATGGTGAGGGGGGAGAGATGGTGAGGGGGGAGAGATGGTGAGAGGGGGGAGAGGGGGTGATGAGAGGGGAGAGATGGTGAGGGGAGAGATGGTGAGAGGGGAGTGATGGTGAGGGGGGAGAGATGGTGAGGGGGGAGAGATGGTGAGAGGGGAGAGATGGTGAGAGGGGTGAGATGGTGAGGGGGGAGTGATGGTGAGGGGAAGAGATGGTGAGGGGGGAGAGATGGTGAGATGGGAGTGATGGTGAGAGGGGAGAGATGGTGAGAGGGGTGAGATGGTGAGGGGGGAGAGATGGTGAGGGGGGAGAGATGGTGAGAGGGGAGAGATGGTGAGAGGGGAGAGATGGTGAGATGGGAGTGATGGTGAGAGGGGAGAGATGGTGAGGGGGGAGAGATGGTGAGGGGGGAGAGATGGTGAGAGGGGAGAGATGGTGAGAGGAAAGTGATGGTGAAAGGGGGGAGAGGGGGTGATGAGAGGGGAGAGATGGTGAGAGGGGAGTGATGGTGAGGGGGGAGAGATGGTGAGAGGGGAGTGATGGTGAGGGGGGAGAGATGGTGAGGGGGGAGAGATGGTGAGGGGGGAGAGATGGTGAGAGGGGAGAGATGGTGAGAGGAAAGTGATGGTGAGAGGGGGGAGAGGGGGTGATGAGAGGGGAGAGATGGTGAGGAGAGAGATGGTGAGAGGGGAGTGATGGTGAGGGGGGAGATGGTGAGAGGGGAGTGATGGTGAGGGGGGAGAGATGGTGAGGGGGGAGTGATGGTGAGGGGGGAGTGATGGTGAGGGGGGAGAGATGGTGAGAGGGGAGAGATGGTGAGAGGAAAGTGATGGTGAGAGGGGGGAGAGGGGGTGATGAGGGGGGAGTGATGGTGAGGGGGGAGAGATGGTGAGAGGGGAGTGATGGTGAGGGGGGAGATGGTGAGAGGGGAGTGATGGTGAGGGGGGAGAGATGGTGAGGGGGGAGAGATGGTGAGGGGGGAGAGATGGTGAGAGGAAAGTGATGGTGAGAGGGGGGAGAGGGGGTGATGAGAGGGGAGAGATGGTGAGGGGAGAGATGGTGAGAGGGGAGTGATGGTGAGGGGGGAGAGATGGTGAGGGGGGAGAGATGGTGAGGGGGGAGAGATGGTGAGAGGGGAGAGATTGTTAGAGGGGTGAGATGGTGAGAGGGGAGAGATGGTGAGGGGGGAGATGGTGAGAGGGGAGTGATGGTGAGGGGGGAGAGATGGTGAGGGGGGAGAGATGGTGAGAGGGGAGAGATGGTGAGAGGGGAGAGATGGTGAGAGGGGTGAGATGGTGAGAGGGGAGAGATGGTGAGAGGGGAGTGATGGTGAGAGGGGAGAGATGATGAGGGGGGAGTGATGGTGAGAGGGGAGAGATGGTGAGAGGAGAGAGATGGTGAGGGGGGAGTGATCGTGAGGGGGGAGAGATGGGGAGAGATGGTGAGGGGGGAGTGATGGTGAGAGGGGAGAGATGGTGAGAGGGGAGAGATGGTGAGAGGGGAGTGATGGTGAGAGGGGAGAGATGGTGAGGGGGGTGTGATGGTGAGAGGGGAGAGATGGTGAGAGGGGAGTGATGGTGAGAGGGGAGAGATGATGAGGGGGGAGTGATGGTGAGAGGGGAGAGATGGTGAGAGGGGAGAGATGGTGAGAGGGGAGAGATGGTGAGGGGGGAGTGATGGTGAGAGGAGAGAGATGGTGAGGGGGGAGTGATGGTGAGGGGGGAGAGATGGGGAGAGAAGAGAGACGGTGAGAGGGGAGAGCTGGGGCACCTACCGGTGGTGGAGGTGGTGGACTTTCGGCACTGGTGGTGGACCCTTGCAGGTACTGCTGGTCTCTACGTACCGGTGGACTTTCCGTGCTTGCTGGTGGTGGACCCTCAGTGGCGATGGTGGTGGACTCTCAATGCTGGCGGGGATCTGTTCCTTGATCACTCCCAGATGAACTCGTGGACTCCCAGAGGTTCCGATCGACTCCCAGATTAACTGGTCGACTCCCAGAGGTTCCGATCGACTCCCAGATGAACTCGTGGACTCCCAGAGGTTCCGATCGACTTCCAGATGAACTGGTCAACTCCCAGAGGTTCCGATCGACTCACAGATGAACTGGTCGACTCCCAGAGGTTCCGATCGACTCACAGATGAACTGGTCGACTCCCAGAGGTTCCGATCGACTCCCAGATGAACTGGCCGACTCCCAGAGGTTCCGATCGACTCCCAGATGAACTGGTCAACTCCCAGAGGTTCCGCTCGACCAGATCCCAGAGGTCCCGGCACACTCTCGGTGGAGGTGGATCCTTGGAGCTCCGCGCTGTACCGCGCTGACAACTTTGTTGTGTTTTTGCGCAATTGGAGGCGGTGATGACGCCCCTGCGATGCGCATTCAACCCAAACCGGTTACACGCCTCCCTGCAGCGTGCGTGTCTACCTGTGTGTGTGTGTGTCTATATGTTGTGTGTGTTTCTACGTGTGTGTGTCTGTGTGTGTGTTTTTACGTGTGTGTCTATATGTTGTGTGTGTTTCTACGTGTGTGTGTGTGTCTACGTGTGTGTGTGTGTTTTTACGTGTGTGTGTGCCGACGTGTGTGTGTGTGTACGTGTGTGTGTACGTGTGTGTGTGTGTTTTTACGTGTGTGTGTGTGTGTGTCTACGTGTGTGTGTCTACGTGTGTGTGTACGTGTGTGTGTGTCTACGTGTGTGTGTCTATGTATGTGTGTGTGTCTATGTATGTGTGTCTACGTGTGTGTGTGTCTACGTGTGTGTGTGTCTACGTGTGTGTGTTTCTACGTGTGTGTGTGTCTACGTGTGTGTGTGTATTTTCTACGTGTGTGTGTCTCCTTGTGTGTGTGTTTTTACGTGTGTGTGTCTATATGTGTGTGTGTGTCTACGTGTGTGTGTTTCTACGTGTGTGTGTGTGTGTACGTGTGTGTATACGTGTGTGTGTGTGTACGTGTGTGTGTACGTGTGTGTGTGTACGTGCGTGAGTGTGTGTGTACATGTGTGTGTGTCTACGTGTGTGTGTACGTGTGCGTGTCTACATGTGTGTGTGTGTCTACGTGTGTGCGCGTGAGTGTGTGTATACGTGTGTGTGTGTATATACGTGTGTGTGTGTATACGTGTGTGTACGTGTGTGTGTACCTGTCTGTTTGTGTGCTGGCCACCCACCCCCTCGTGTGCCGTGTTGGCCCTTTATCGGAGCTCGCTAACAAGACTTGTCCCAAAAGTCTATTTCGGCTATATAGGGGATCTTTGTGTGGGGGGAGGGAGCGGTGGCGCAGTGGTTAGCGCTCCACTGCGCTACGAAACCATTCAAGGCTCGAATTCATTTCCCATTCACAGGCAACATCGGTGTCGATTTGTTTAACCTAGGTCGACTCAGCCTTAAAATGAATACCAGGTGCGGTGTGTAAAAAAAACAACACTGGGGGAGACAAAGGCGGCCGGGCGTGGTGCTGGCCACCCACTCCCTCGTGTGGCCGTTACAGCCTTCATAGGTGCTACTCGCTAACTGCGCTTGCCCCAACAGTCTGTTGAGACTATATGGGGGATATTTGTCTTTGTTGTGTATTTATTTAACTGTAAGTGCGGGAACCTGTTCTTAATCACACGGCAAACAATCCACCTCGTGTCCCCGTGTCTCTGTCTCCCCGTGTCTCTCTCTCCCCGTGTCTCTGTCTCCCCATGTCTCTCTCCCCGTGTCTCTGTCTCCCCGTGTCTCTCTCTCCCCGTGTCTCTCTCTCCCCGTGTCTCTGTCTCCCCGTGTCTCTCTCTCCCCGTGTCTCTCTCTCCCCGTGTCTCTCTCTCCCCATGTCTCTCTCCCCGTGTCTCTGTCTCCCCGTGTCTCTCTCTCCCCGTGTCTCTCTCTCCCCGTGTCTCTATCTCCCCGTGTCTCTCTCCCCGTGTCTCTCTCCCCCTGTCTCTTTCTCCCCGTGTTTCCCCGTGTCTCTCTCTCTCCCTGTGTCTCTGTCCCCCCGTGAACAGGTGCTACTCGCTTAAAACACTTGTCCCAAAAGTCTGTGAAGGCTACACTGGGGGTGGGGGATCTTTGTCTTTGTGGAGAGCGCCTTGCTGTGGTGGAGAATCGAGGTGGTTGTGGGGAGCGGTGGCGCTGCAATTGGCGCACTGCGCTATCACTCGAGTTGTATTCCTGGCCACGGCGGTGTGCGAAACGTCGGGCACTCGGGAGACACACGCGGCCGGGCGTGATTTCTGCACGGCCGAGAGCACTTGTCCCAACAGCCTTTGCGAGGCTACACGGTCGACCTTTGTCTTTGGCAGTCCCACAACTTCGTCATTCGTGGCGATGTGTGCGAATAAAGGGGACACGGGGAGACACTGGGAGAGACACGGGGAGAGAGAGAGACACGGGGAGAGAGAGACACGGGGAGAGAGAGACACGGGGGGACAGAGACACAGGGAGAGAGAGACACGGGGAGACAGAGACACGGGGAGAGAGAGACACGGGGAGAGAGAGACACGGGGAGACAGAGACACGGGGAGACAGAGACACGGGGAGACAGAGACACGGGGAGACAGAGACACGGGGAGAGAGAGACACGGGGACAGAGAGACACGGGGAGAGAGAGACACGGGGAGAGAGAGACACGGGGAGAGAGAGACACGGGGGAGAGAGAGACACGGGGACAGAGAGACACGCGGACAGAGACATGGGGAGACGGAGACACGGGGAGACAGAGACACGGGGGTTGGTGTGGGGTGGACAGAACCACGCCCGGCCACCTTTGTCTCCCCAGGGATGATGTTTTCTGCACCCCACCAGGAAGTCGGGGCTCGGCTCACTGACGCTGGCCCTGAGCAGGGATTGAACTTCGTGTTTGTGGCGCGCGGTACGAAAACCACTGCACCAGAGCCACAGCCACACGCACAAAGCCACACACGCACACAAAGCCACACGCACGAAGCCACACGCACAAAGCCACACACGCACACAAAGCCACACGCACACAAAGCCACACACACGAAGCCACACACGCACACAAAGCCACACACACAAATTCTAGATTTGAAGCTTTCGTGACTGCAAGGATTCATACTCTTAGTTCTTTCGGTAAAGTCACGTAGGTAAAAAATGAAATTAAAATTAATAAAAATAAAACAATTAAAATCACGACGTTTCGGAGGCAACACAAGCTTGTATGTGTGTACTCTTAGTTCTTTCGGTAAAGTCACTTAGGTAAAAAATGAAATAAAAATTAACAAAAATAAAACAATAAAAATTACGACGTTTCGGAGGCAACACAAGCTTGTGTGATTTTTATTGTTTTATTTTTATTAACTTTAATTTAATTTTTTACCTACGTGACTTTACCGAAAGAACTAAGAGTACACACACACACAAAGCCACACACGCACACGAAGCCACCCACACAAAGCCACACACACACCCTGGCAACACGACCGCACACCAGCAACAAACGCACACTCAAACACAAGACAAACATCCCCCGTATAGCCTTAGCAAGTGCTCTTTGCGAGTACACGCGGGGGGTCGGTGGCCAGCACCACGCCCGGCCGCTTTTGTCTCCCCGGTGGTGCTCATTTGAGGCTGAGTCGACCTAGGGGAGCCCCAGATAATCGTCACTGATGTTGGCCATGAGCGGGAATCGAACTGTGGTCGCTCGGTTCGGAGTTCAACGCGCTAACTGCTACGCCACCACTTCCTACTGACACACACACTCACAACAACAACAACCGCCATTCGCCACTAAGTGGCGGTGACGTCACCACGACGCTTGTGCCAGGCTATGTGCACTTTGAGGCCACGTGAAGTGTCGAACGCCCGCTGACAGGAGGTCACGGGGCAGACCCAGCAGGTGCCACGGGTCGACTGACTAAGATGACCGAGATGACTGGCTGATGCACCACCTGTGCCCCCTACTATGCCAACTTGCTGTGCTTTAGCCACCCGGCGCTCTGCTCGTTGTTGTGAGCGTCGCTGCTCCACCCTCTGTTGTTGTTGGAGGGCGACTGCCTCCAACTGCCCAGCAGCAGCGTCCTTCACGAGCCTCCTCCACAGAGGCCACCCTTGACACCGCTGGTACCAGTCATCGGCAAGTCCACTCAGCTCCACGTCCTCCTGTACAACATCACTCCATCTCTTCTCTAGCCCGTGCCGCGCCCGTTTAGCCCCCTCAATCCGGCCGAACAAAAACTGTTTAGGCATGCGGTGACTGGGTATGCGGGCTACATGACCCAGCCAACACAGCCTTGCCTGCCAGAGGAGCTCGCCAATGGGACTTTGCCCAGATCTTTAAAGGATTTGTGAGCTCCTCACACAATCCAGCCTGGTTAAACCCAGGATGGATCGTAGGCAGGCTCGCCTAAGAAGGGAGGGAATGACCGTGGCCGAGAAGACTTGAAGCTTCGTGCTGAGCGACAGACCAGGTAGCTTTCACACAGCGTCACGCAACCGATGAAAAGATATTGCCGCTCGACTGATTCGGAGTGAGACCTCTGCTGTTAAACTGGAGCCAGTCATAAGCACACTGCCCAGGTATGGGAAACTCTCCACTCTCTCCACAACTGCCCCATCGCCCCCAACTCCTCCTCTGAGTGAGCGGCAATTACCAGATCATTGGCATACATAACGTGGTTGACCAATAGGGAGCTATCCCTTGACCGCACCCGGGCATCAATCAGCCTCCCATTGTATCTGTACCAGATGGAAATTCCTCTGGTACAGCCGTCAAAGGCTTCACGGACTACATGGTCGAAATAAATGTGAAATAATGTTGGAGCCAGAGGACATCCCTGTCGCACCCCAAGGTAAACAGGGAATGGCTCGGACTCCCGGCCACCATCATGAAGGTCCTTAATGATTGTGAGCAGAGGATTAGGGACTCCGA
>NC_136332.1:6307538-6340038 GCF_964198595.1 Lampetra fluviatilis | reverse complement strand
GTGAGCTGTGTGTGTGAGCTGTGTGTGTGAGCTGTGTGTGTGAGCTGTGTGTGTGTGCTGTGTGTGAGAGCTGTGTGTGTGTGAGCTGTGTGTGTGTGAGCTGTGTGTGTGTGAGCTGTGTGTGTGTGTGTGAGCTGTGTGTGTGTGCTGTGTGTGTGAGCTGTGTGTGTGCTGTGTGAGCTGTGTGTGTGAGCTGTGTGTGTGTGAGCTGTGTGTGTGTGTGAGCTGTGTGTGTGAGCTGTGTGTGTGTGAGCTGTGTGTGTGTGTGTGCTGTGTGTGTGAACTGTGTGTGTGTGAGCTGTGTGTGTGTGTGTGCTGTGTGTGAGAGCTGTGTGTGTGTGAGCTGTGTGTGAGCTGTGTGTGTGAGCTGTGTGTGTGTGTGAGCTGTGTGTGTGTGTGTGAGCTGTGTGTGTGAGCTGTGTGTGTGAGCTGTGTGTGTGAGCTGTGTGTGTGTGTGAGCTGTGTGTGTGAGCTGTGTGTGTGTGAGCTGTGTGTGTGCTGTGTGTGTGAGCTGTGTGTGTGAGCTGTGTGTGTGTGTGAGCTGTGTGTGTGAGCTGTGTGTGTGAGCTGTGTGTGTGTGAGCTGAGTGTGTGTGCTGTGTGTGAGAGCTGTGTGTGTGTGAGCTGTGTGCGAGCTGTGTGTGTGTGAGCTGTGTGTGTGTGAGCTGTGTGTGTGAGCTGTGTGTGTGAGCTGTGTGTGTGTGAGCTGTGTGTGTGAGCTGTGTGTGTGAGCTGTGTGTGTGTAAGCTGTGTGTGTGAGCTGTGTGTGTGTGAGCGGTGTGTGTGAGCTGTGTGTGTGTGTGAGCTGTGTGTGTGAGCTGTGTGTGTGAGCTGTGTGTGTGAGCTGTGTGTGTGTGCTGTGTGTGAGAGCTGTGTGTGTGTGAGCTGTGTGTGTGTGAGCTGTGTGTGTGTGAGCTGTGTGTGTGTGTGAGCTGTGTGTGTGTGCTGTGTGTGTGAGCTGTGTGTGTGCTGTGTGAGCTGTGTGTGTGAGCTGTGTGTGTGTGAGCTGTGTGTGTGTGTGAGCTGTGTGTGTGAGCTGTGTGTGTGTGAGCTGTGTGTGTGTGCTGTGTGTGTGAACTGTGTGTGTGTGAGCTGTGTGTGTGTGTGTGCTGTGTGTGAGAGCTGTGTGTGTGTGAGCTGTGTGTGTGAGCTGTGTGTGTGAGCTGTGTGTGTGTGTGAGCTGTGTGTGTGTGTGAGCTGTGTGTGTGAGCTGTGTGTGTGAGCTGTGTGTGTGAGCTGTGTGTGTGAGCTGTGTGTGTGTGAGCTGTGTGTGTGCTGTGTGTGTGAGCTGTGTGTGTGAGCTGTGTGTGTGTGTGAGCTGTGTGTGTGAGCTGTGTGTGTGAGCTGTGTGTGTGTGAGCTGAGTGTGTGTGCTGTGTGTGAGAGCTGTGTGTGTGTGAGCTGTGTGCGAGCTGTGTGTGTGTGAGCTGTGTGTGTGTGAACTGTGTGTGTGAGCTGTGTGTGTGTGAGCTGTGTGTGAGCTGTGTGTGTGAGCTGTGTGTGTGTGAGCTGAGTGTGTGTGCTGTGTGTGTGAGCTGTGTGTGTGAGCTGTGTGTGTGAGCTGTGTGTGTGTGTGAGCTGTGTGTGTGTGAACTGTGTGTGTGAGCTGTGTGTGTGTGAGCTGTGTGTGAGCTGTGTGTGTGTGCTGTGTGAGCTGTGTGTGTGAACTGTGTGTGTGTGAGCTGTGTGTGTGTGTGCTGTGTGTGAGCTGTGTGTGTGAACTGTGTGTGTGAGCTGTGTGTGTGTGTGTGCTGTGTGTGAGCTGTGTGTGTGTGTGAGAGCTGTGTGTATGTGAGCTGTGTGTGTGAGCTGTGTGTGTGAACTGTGTGTGTGTGAGCTGTGTGTGTGTGTGTGCTGTGTGTGAGCTGTGTGTGTGTGTGTGAGCTGTGTGTATGTGAGCTGTGTGTGTGAACTGTGTGTGTGAGCTGTGTGTGTGTGTGAGCTGTGTGTGTGTGTGTGCTGTGTGTGTGTGAGCTGTGTGTGTGAGCTGTGTGTGTGTGAACTCGATGGGTAGGGGTTGTTTTGCCTTTCAGTGCCAGGGTGCGAAGGTCGGCCGGCGTGTGAGGCCACGGCACCTGGAGCCACCACCACCACCACCGCCACCACCACCACCACCGCCGCCACCACCACCGCCACCACTACCGCCGCCACCACCGCCGCCACCACCGCCGCCACCACCGCCGCCTCCACCGCCGCCACCACCACCGCCACCACCACCGCCACCACCACCACCACTCCACGTGTACCCGTGCCGGACGTCAACCGGTGTTGAGGTTCGTCATCGTCGTCGTCGTCGTCATCATCAGCAGCGTCGGAGAGAGACGGCGCCGGGCCTCGTGAACGTCACCGTCAACAAACCGAGTCGCTGCTGAAGCCGATCACCTCCCCACGCTGCGACACCCCCACCCACGTGTCACTCCTGGCGGGTTCAGGGCAAGCGGATCGCGATCGGAATCAATGCGAGTTCAATGCAGAGGTCGCAAACGGGTTTTGATTCCTTACCCGTACCCGGCCGCACCAGGGTCGCAAACGGGTACACGTACCCTACCCGTACCCGGCCGGGTACGGGTAGGGTACGGGTATCGGGTACCTGATTGCGACCTCTGGGATGAAGCCATGTTGCAGGTGCGGGTGGGTTTATTCTAGGAACTTGAATTGTGAGAAGAGACAAGACTTTGGGAAATGAGTGACAAACGGTTACTCACCAGCGACTCACGGCCTACCCGTACCCGGCCGCACCAGGGTCGCAACCGGGTACCCGTACCCGGCCGGGTACGGGTAGCCGGGTATCGGGTAGGGTACGGGCATCGGGTACCCGGTTGCGACCTCTGGTTCAATGCCTGGTCGGAGCGGAGGGGAGCGGAGGCGAGGCAGGTTGACTCAGCCCATCATCCTTCCGCCCGGGCGTCGATAAAACAAGAACCACGTTGCGGTTGTCGTATGGATAAGACTCACACCCCCCCCCCTGCCCCTCCGCTCCCGCCATAGGAACGTGGAATTTCCACCGCCGTCTCAGGAGACGATCACCTGTGCCTCGATGCTCAGGCGAGCAAGCACGTCACGCACTCTGACCTCTGTGCTCGGGGTCAAGGGGTGCGATTCGATGAGCGGAATATCGATCACGGCCTGGGGGCTTAGCATCACAGAAACGCGGCGGCCAACAACCCGTGGGACCGATGCCTGTGTGCGCGCGCGTTTTATTTTTTACTGCTGCCACGGCTTAGCGTCGCAAAGCGACAGGACGAGTTGTAAAACGGCAATAGCGCGTTGGCCCTGTCATCCTTGCCTCGACTTTATGGACTACTTTATTGACTCCCGTACATATATTGTTGTCTTCGAGAAAACGGCGCGGTCAAATCCGGTGACGTTAAGCGTAAAGCGTGGTTTTAAGAGCGTGCGTGTTTATCGTAGACGGAGTTTTCGGGGGGGGGGGGGGGTTGGAGCACGGGGGGGTCACGGGGGGGGGTCACAGGGGGCAATGCCCCCCCCTCTCCCTCGCGACAAAGTGAACCCCTGCCGCCCTCCCTCCTCACCGCCAAACAGAGAAGTCGAACTCCGCCTGTTCAATATCAGCGCGGTTGGCTGCTGCTCAACTCATGGTGAACGCTGCGATCCGAATTGTCCCTCGGAATTTCGACAATTACCAAAGGCACCACCACCGCCCCCTCTCCCGCCAGCCCATTTTCCCATCCGTGCGCGAGTGAGGGGGTTGAACTGCGGTGCTTCTTTGCAGGTCAATCGACGGAACAGTCAGTGCAATGCTTGCCAGAGCATACTTGAGTGCAAATCGTAGGTATTTAAGGCACCCAAATTCCGCGGTGCAAAGGGCTCTTCCCCCTAGGTTCACACAGCACGGCACTCGCCGCTGCCCCCCGGCATCTCTCCGTCCCACCGTTATTTCGCAAGCCACAGCACACAGCACACACACAGGCACACGACAGCGAGACAGAGAGACAGAGAGACGTGTTCGATGGGGATTTCAGAAACGTCTCACGCCGCGGACGAGTTGAGACCGCGTGCAGATCGACTCCGTGACCCCTTAACCCCGCCACCCCAACTCAACCCCCCCACCCCTCCCGCACCGACGTCACGCGCACGCAGAGTGGACGAGTGGCTTCGCCCTGGCCCTGCTTGGCCCGCAGGCCGGATACGGATGACTTCTTGCGACACGAGCAGCGTGTCACAGTTTGGGTCTCTCGCTCGGCTCGTTGTGTAACTGGTGTAAAAACTCAACCCCGTGCTGTAAAGGGCCCCACACTGGCTGGGTGTATAACCAGGAGATAAAACCACCCCGTACCATGATGGGCCCCATGGTGGCTGGGTGTATAACCAGGAGATAAAACCACCCCATAACGTGATGGGCCCCACACTGGCTTTGTGTATAACCAGGAGATAAAACCACCCCGTGCCGTGATGGGCCCCACAGTGGCTGGGTGTATAACCAGGAGAAAAAACCACCCCGTGCCGAGATGGGTCCCATAGTGGCTGGGTGTTTAACCAGGAGATAAAACCACCCCGTGCCGTGAATGGCCCCAGTGGCTGGGTGTATAACCAGGAGATAAACCCACCCCGTGCTGTGACGGGTCCCATAATGGCTGGGTGTATAACCAGGAGATAAAACCACCCCGTGCCGTGATGGGTCCCACGGTGGCTGGGTGTATAACCAGGAGATAAACCCACCCCGTGCCGTGATGGGTCCCACGGTGGCTGGGTGTATAACCAGGAGATAAACCCACCCCATGCCGAGATGGGTCCCACGGTGGCTGGGTGTATAACCAGGAGATAAACCCACCCCGTGCCGTGATGGGTCCCATGGTGGCTGGGTGTATAACCAGGAGATAAACCCACCCCATGCCGAGATGGGTCCCACGGTGGCTGGGTGTATAACCAGGAGATAAACCCACCCCGTGCCGAGATGGATCCCACGGTGGCTGGGTGTATAACCAGGAGATAAACCCACCCCGTGCCGAGATGGGTCCCACGGTGGCTGGGTGTATAACCAGGAGATAAAACCACCCCATGCCGAGATGGGTCCCACGGTGGCTGGGTGTATAACCAGGAGATAAAACCACTCATACTCACGCTCGTTTCACCACTCACACTCGTTCAACAAGGAAAGCCTGAATCTCTTTTCTGTTGCGTGCGATCCAAATTTAGCAAATTGCGGTGCAATTATTTTCTTGGCACAATACCGGTCACACTTTGTGGTTTGCTTTTGGAAACATGAGAACCCCGAAGGAAACCCCCTCCCCCATGCAGAAGAGGGGGAGGGGAGAAAACACACGGACCGGCCGCCCCGCCACGCTAAGATGCCCGGCAAACGGTCAGCGGCATTGAAGTCTAACAGAGGACACGTGACGACGCGGCTCCGCTCGCTCGCTCGCTCCACCACCACACATTCAGTAACGCCCGGGCCGGGAACTTCTGTGTCCGCGTGCGCTCCACATCCGCCCGGAGCGGTGGTCCAGCGACCCAGCCCGGCCACAACTCGTGACCTCTCACCCAGTAGCGGAGAGGAAGGGGGTGGGAGTTGGGGGGGGGGGGGCACTGCCCTGAGACTCGCGACCTTCGACCTTTGTCGCGTTTGGTTCCATGGAGCTGCGTGTATGCGGCGGTCGACCGGAGGCCCCTGCAGGGAGCAATTGTTGATCTCCTGGAGACGGTCCCGGAAGGCCCCGGAAGGTCCTAGAATCCCAAGAAAGGCCGCGAAGTGTCAGAGAAGATCTCGTTTCCCCCCCCCCCAGTGAAGGCTTCCTGTCGAGTCCTCCCAATGAGGAACAGTGGTGTCTACACGAAGGTTCTGCAGTTGCACGTTAGACCTCAGAAAAGTCCTCAAGTCCCAGACCAGGGGGTCCTAGAGTTCCACCGAAAGACCCGGGAGACGCAGAGAAGGCTGCGGGAGTCCTGAGAAGCTCCTGGAGTTCGATGGCGGGACGGGGGGGGGGGGCGGCCTCAGGCCCCAGGGGGGCTGGAGCGGCGAGAGCGCGCGAACGCCGAGAACAGCTCGTAGGTGAGGAAGGTGAGGCCCGTGGAGGCGGCCGCTTTGAGGGCGCTCGGCACGAGCCCCTTGTAGAGGCCCGGGAGGCCCTCCTCCCGCAGCACGCGGCGCACGCAGTCGCACGCACCCGCGTACGCACGCACCTACGGGGGGGGCCAGGGGTGACACACGCGAAGACGTGGAAGAAATCGGTGGGACACACGAGGGTGGTACGCACCCACCGCCAGAGCCCTGCGATCAGCACGGTTGGCTACGCACGGCGTGAAAGAAGTTCAACGCACACACGTACGCGTGCTCGCACAAAGCGGGGCATGCCAGGGTGTCTCAGTGTCTCCGTGTCACCCGTACCCCCACGTCCCAGCAGACCTACGTCACGGCATCGCCGCGTCCCTACATCCACATGTCTCAGTGTCTCTACGTGTCTGTGTACTCGCATGTTCTCCCACGTGTCCCCCCCCCCCCGTGCGTCCCCCCCTCCGTGTCCCCCCGTGCGTCCCCCCCCCTGCGTGTCCCCACGTGTCCACGCGTGTCTCCCCCATTGTGTTCCCACGTGTCCCCCCCCACGTGCCCCCCTCCACGTGCATACCCCCCCACGTGCCCCCCCCCGTGCCCCCCCCCCGTGCGTCTCCCCCCACGTGTCCCCCCCCACGTGCCCCCCCCCACGTGTTCCCCCTCCGTGCCCCCCCCCCCGTGCGTCTCCCCCCCCCACGTGCCCCCCCCACGTGCCCCCCCCCCCGTGCGTCCCGCACCTCTCCGAAGTGGCGCCGCGCCTGCTCGAACCCCATCACCTGCAGCCTCTTCTTGACGAGGTCGCAGGGGTAGGTGAGCGTCTTGCTCAGCACCCCCGCCGCGGCGCCGCACACCAGGGTCTGCAGGCCCCCTGCACGGCACGGCACGGTACGGCACGGCACGGTACGACACGGCAACAATGCGGTGAACGGGGCGGTGGCGACGCCCGCACCTCGCAACAAGAAGCCCCTGGGTTCGACTCCCGACTCGGACACCTTTCTGCGCGGCGTTTGTGTGTTCTGCCCCTGTACTGCATTTGTAGAGGCGGTGCTCAGCATCGCCGCTCCCCACGCCCGCACGGAAGCCCCCCGCTAGAGCCCCCCACAAGAGCCCCCCACAAGAGCCCCCCACGAGTGGCTACCGGTGCGGCACGGCGAAGCCGGCTGTGCGGTTGCGGTCGTGCCTACCGGTGCGGCACTGCGTCCGTGCGGCCAGGCTGCTGGCAGCGCGCGTGAAAACGTTGTAGAAGCCGAACTGCAGCCCCGCGTACGGGAAGACGGCGGCGAGCGTGGGGGAGAGGCCGCGGTAGAAGCCCCGCAGCCCCTCGCCCCGCCACATGGTGACAACCGCGTGCAACACCCCCCGGTAGAGCTGCGGCACACGGGCAGGGTGGTGACGCGCGGGCAGCGTGGACGACAAGTGCGTGTCTGTGTGTGTGTCTGTGTGTGTCTGTGTGTGTGTCTGCGTGTCTGTGTGTGTCTGTGTGTCTGTGGGTGTCTGTCTGTGTCTGTGTGTCTGTGTGTCTGTGTGTGTCTGTGTGTGTCTGTGTGTCTGTGTGTGTCTGTGTGTGTCTGTATGTGTCTCGGTGTGAGCGGCGTGTGAGTGAGCGGCGTGTGAGTGAGCGTCGTGTGATTGAGCGAGCGAGCGAGCGAGCGGTGTGTGAGTGAGTGAGTGAGCGATGAGTGAGCGAGCGAGCGCGCGGTGTGAGTCCATAGTGCGAGCGGTGTGTGAGTGAGCGATGAGTGAGCGAGCGGTGAGTGAGTGAGCGAGCGAGGTGAGCGATGAGCGAGCGAGCGCGGTGTGCGAGTCCACGGTGCGAGTCCACGCTCTCCGGCCCGCCTCGTCACCCTGGGCTCTCCCTGCGCCGCGAGCCTCGTGCGCAGCGTGTCCAGCGGCTGGGCCACCAGCGAGGCCATGCAGGCCCCGGCGCCGCCGCACGCGAAGTGGACGTGCGCCTGCGTGGCCTCGAAGCGCGTGCGCCTGTGCACCAGCTCCGTGAGGCGCTCAAACGTCACAAACTGCGGCGCGGACACAGCAGCGGCAGCGGCGGCAACGGCGAAATCGCAACATTTTTATTTTTATGCGCAGAAGTAAAACTAAACTATTTTTTTATCTTAATTGTTTTTTTTTACCCTTCTATCTGGCAACAAAACTGACACCTTTTTTTTTACAAGGAGTCATGTTTGCATAGACCACAATACCTGCAGTCATAATGCAAACAAAAAACATAACTCTGTATGCACTGTCCTTGAAGTTGATTGGTCCACACCCGAGATAGCTTTCCTTAGAGCCTAGTCTCACATGGTGTTGGACCAGATGAGTTATGTTTTTTGTTTGCATTATGACTGCAGGTATTGTGGTCTATGTAAACATGACTCCTTGTAAAAAAAGGTGTCAGTTTTGTTGCCAGATAGAAGGGTAAAAAAAAACCAATTATCATATTTTTACTGGCAAATGAGGTTCCAATGGTATTTTTTATCTTTGCAAGAAAAGCCCACCGAGCTATTAGATGAATTTTCAGAAGCGACCTGGCCACAAAGCAGAATCATAATATTTATTTACACCGGAGCCATCCGATGAGCACAGGGTCAGGACGTTACAACAACAAACACAAAAACACGATAGGAGTGCAAAGTATAGGCAAGGTCAACAAATCACTTAAAAAAAAAACATAAACACTAAAAAAAGCTCACATTTTTTTGTATCTCATTATGTGAGGCCCATTGAGCCACGTAGCTTATTTTTTTTCTTCAGAAGCGACCTGGCCACAAACGATAACTCAACGAAGTGGCTCATCATCTGAAAATTGTTTTTTTACCCTTTTATCTGGCAACAAAACTGACACCTTTTTTACAAGGAGTCATGTTTACATAGATCACAATACCTGCAGTCATAATGCAAACAAAAAACATAACTCTGTATGCACTGTCCTTGAAGTTTATTGGTCCACACCCGAGACAGCTTTCCTTAGAACCTAGTCTCACATGGGTTGGACCAGATGACGCCAAAAGGTCCAACCCATGTGAGACTAGGCTCTAAGGAAAGCTGTCTCGGGTGTGGACCAATCAACTTCAAGGACAGTGCACATTATCAGAGTTGTGTTTTTGTTTGCATTATGACTGCAGGTATTGTGATCTATGCAAACATGACTTGTAAAAAAGGTGTCAGTTTTGTTGCCAGATAGAAGGGTAAAAAAACAATTATCAACAACAACCACAGTTCGCCACTAAGTGTCGGTGACGTCACCGCCGCGCTTGTGCCAGGCTTAGTGCACCTTTGAGGCCACGTGAAGTGTCGAAGGCCCACTGGCAGGAAGCCACGGGACAAACACGGCTGCCATGGGTCGACTGACCGAGATGACTGGCAGATGCACCACCTGTGCTCCCTACTGGGTTAACTCGCCGCGTTTTAGCCGCCCGGCGGTCCCGCTCGTTGTTGTGAGCATCGCTCCACTGCCCTCTGCTGTTGTTGGAGGGCGACTGCCTCCAACTGCCCGGTAGCAGCGTCCTTCACGAGCCTCCTCCACAGAGGCCCGACCTTGACACCGCTGGTACCAGTCACCGGCAAAGTCCAAATTGCTCCCCATCCTTCTGTATTGCATCAGTCCATCTCTTCTCTACCCAGCGCCATGCCCATTCACCTACGCTATCCGGACAAACAGAAGCCGCTTGGGTCTGTTGTTGGTGCCTGCGTGTGTGTGGGTGTGTGGTATCTGCACAGTAGCGCTTCGAGTTCGATTCCCGCTCATGAACAGTCACGGGCCCCCTCCCCCTTAGGTCGACCTGGCTTCGCACGAGCATCTGGTGCCGATGTTGTAAACCATCGCTGTGTAAACATCGGCACCACTTGCCCTTTTCGGTAAAGTCACGTAGGTAAAAAAAATATTATAATAAAATAATAATAAATGAAAAACAGGACCCTGCGGGGTGGGCTGGTAGGAACGAATAACCAAAAAATATAAACATAATGTATTATTACACTTGTTTAGCCAGGAAAGCCCCACTGAGTCAAAAGGTTTTTGTAGGGTCCTGCCAAGTGTTTGCAGTAGGGGGCAATGTTACTACACCTAATCGGACCATACGAAGGGAGAGATTGAGGCCTAGTTCTAGGCTTTAGGCCTAGCTGTAGGCTTTAGGCCTAGCTGTAGACTTTAGGGCGCTGAGTTAATTTTTTATTTAAATGTTTTAATTATTTATGTAAAAGCTTTAAATTTAAATGTTTCTATTTAAAAACATGAGGGAATGTAACATTGTTAAACATTAACTCCCTTTCACACACGCGGGGGTACGATACAAAGGGATTGTTTCAGGCCTAGTTCTAGGCTTTAGGCCTAGCTGTAGGCTTTAGGGCGCTGTGAGTTTTTTTTATTTAATTTCAAAGTTTTAATTAAAAGCTATCTCAGGGAATTATAAGGGAATGTTACACTTGTTTAGCCAGGAAAGCGTCACTGAGTCTAAAGGTTTTTGTAGGGTCATGCCAAGTGTTTGCAGTAGGGGGCGATGTTGCTACACGGACGGACGGACGAAATAATCTATTGGTGGCTGGTCCACTTCGTTCCTACCAGTAAAATTATTATAATAAAATAATAATAAATTAAAATAACTCAATTAAATCACGACGTTTCAGAGGCAACGCAAGTCTCCGTCTTCAGGTGGGACCGTCACAGCTAAATTTACTGTATCAAGTGAAGAGAAATCCAAGAGACAAGAATTTATATATATACTGGTTCAGGGGAGGGGGGAGGAGCTTATCTAAATGTCAGGGAGGGTGGGGGAGGAAGTGGGCGGGGCTAGAAGGGGGGAAGTGGGCGGGGCTAGAAGGGGGGAGGTGGGCGGGGCTAGAAGGGGGAGGTGGGCGGGGCTAGAAGGGGGAGGTGGGCTGGGCTAGAAGGGAATGTGGGCGGGGCTAGAAGGGAAGATGGGCGGGTCTAGAAGGGAAGGTGGGCGGGGCTAGAAGGGGGAGGTGGGCGGGGCTAGATGGGGGAGGTGGGTGGGGCTAGAAGGGAAGGTGGGCAGGGCTAGAAGGGAAGGTGGGCGGGGCTAGAAGGGGAGGTGGGCGGGGCTAGAAGAAGAGGTGGGCGGGGCTAAAAGGGGGGTGGGGCTAGAAGGGGGGTGGGGCTAGAAGGGGGGAGTGGGCGGGGCTAGAAGGGGGAGGTGGGCAGGGCTAGAAGGGATAGGTGGGCGGGGCTAAAAGGGAAGGTGGGCGGGGCTAGAAGGGGAAGTGGGCGGGGCTAGAAGGAGGAAGTGGGCGGAGCTAGAAGGGAAGTTGGGCGGGGCTAGAAGGAGGAAGTGGGCGGGGCTAGAAGGAGGAAGTGGGCGGAGCTAGAATGGAAGGAACAGCTGATACACCTCGGCAAAAATATTTTAATTTATTATTTTATTTTATTATTTCACCTACGTGACTTTACCGAAAAAACCTAAGAGTTATGAATCCTTGCGGTGACGAAAGCTTCAAACCTAGCGCTTGCCCAAACGGCCAAGCCGTACCTGCACGCCGCTGTAGGTGATGGAGAGCAACTGGGCGGGCACGTGCCCCTTCCAGAAGGCGGCAAGACCCTCCTCACGCAGCACGGCGCGCACAGCCTGCGCCATACCCCGGTACTTGGCCCGCGGCTCCAGCGCAGAGATCCGCTCCACCTGGAGCTGCGCGCGCACGCGGAGACGATTCAGAGTCGACGCCAACGTAGCAAAGGACGTCCGGCGCCGCGGGGCAGGGAATAAGACGGGAGGGCAGCGGATGGCTGGAGAGTCGGGGCTGCCGAAGGGCAGGCGGTCACCCTGGGGAGGGAACTGAGCTAGGGGAGGGCAGCGAAAGGCAGGCGGTCACCACGGGGAGGGGACTGGGCTAGGGGAGGGCAGCGAAGGGCAGGCGGTCACCCTGGGGAGGGAACTGAGCTAGGGGAGGGCAGCGAAAGGCAGGCGGTCACCACGGGGAGGGGACTGGGCTAGGGGAGGGCAGCGAAGGGCAGGCGGTCACCCTGGGGAGGGAACTGAGCTAGGGGAGGGCAGCGAAAGGCAGGCGGTCACCACGGGGAGGGGACTGGGCTAGGGGAGGGCAGCGAAGGGCAGGCGGTCACCCTGGGGAGGGAACTGAGCTAGGGGAGGGCAGCGAAAGGCAGGCGGTCACCACGGGGAGGGGACTGGGCTAGGGGAGGGCAGCGAAAGGCAGGCGGTCACCACGGGGAGGGGACTGGGCTAGGGGAGGGCAGCGAAGGGCAGGCGGTCACCCTGGGGAGGGAACTGAGCTAGGGGAGGGCAGCGAAGGACAGGCGGTCACCACGGGGAGGGAACTGAGCTAGGGGAGGGCAGCGAAGGGCAGGCGGTCACCACGGGGAGGGACCTGCTCTACTGAACGTCTGTGAAAAATGAGCTTCACAGCTCATCGAAGTGTGATTCTGGGCTAGGGGAGGGGCACCTGGAAGCGGATCTTGACGACGTCGAGCGGACTGACTGCGGCCCGCGTCACGAAGCCCGAGAGAGCGCCGCACAGCGCCACCTCCGCCGGCGCGAGGCTGCGCTGGCTCGGGTCGAACCCCACCACCATGGCGCCCCGGCAACGCGCCGCACCTCGTGTGGTCCGCGGCTCGTCGGTCGCCTCCGATGAGCACGGTTGGCTGCGTGCGGTGCGAAAGAAGTTGAGCGTACGGCAGATACATGAATATAAACTACTATACGCTACACACTACACTACTATACATTAGTATGCACTACATTACTATACACTACACTATACACTACTATACACTACTATACTATACACTACACCACTATACACTACACTACTATACACTACACTACTATACACTACTATACACTATACACTACACTACACTACTATACACTACACTACTATACACTACACACTACTGTACACTACACAACTTTACACTATACACTACTATACACTATACACTACTATACACTACACTATACACTACACTATACACTACACTCCGATTAGCACGGTAGGTTTCGTACGGTGCAAAAGAAGTTCAACACATACTACACAACTATACACCAGTTACGTGCGGTCAGGGGAGGCAGGGGGAGGCAGAGCCTCACCTCTCACACTCCAATGATAATAGCTGTTACGACAAAATATATATAATGAAATAAATATTAAGATTTTTCTACTGATCTGTGTTATGTAATTTCTGTACGATTCCAATCATTTTCATAGTCAAAATCGCCAAATTTGCGGAGCTCCGCTGCAAATACAGGAAGAGACGAGAGGTGAGGCAGCGACGGGCTCTGCCTCCCCTCTGATTGCGCAACCCCTCAGTAACTGGAGTGCGGGCAATAAGCGCGTGCCTGTTACTGTCTCAGTATGTCACCAATGTCATGCTTGTAGACCCCTTCATTTCATGTCCTCGCCTTCCAAACTCCAGGTAGCTTATTTCACGTATGTGTATAAAGATATTTTGGCTCGCTGGTCTCTTCATGAAACTGCAATGAAAAAAGCACCAGGGGAGGCAGCTATCACATCTGCCTCACTGAGGGGTGAGTGTCTAACACGCCCCCCTCAATGAGGTGTGCGTGTGGTGCGTGCGTGGTGTGTGTGTGTGGTGTGTGTGTGTGGTGTGTGTGTGTGGTGTGTGTGTGCGGTGTGTGTGTGTGGTGTGTGTGTGGTGTGTGTGTGTGGTGTGTGTGGTGTGTGTGTGGTGTGTGTTGTGTATGTGTGTGGTGTGTGTGTGTGTGGTGTGTGTGTAGTGTGTGGGGTGTGTGTGTGGTGTGTCTGGTGTGTGGTGTGTGTGGTGTGTGTGTGTGGTGTGTGTGTGGTGTGTGTGGTGTGTGTGTGTGGTGTGTGTGTGTGGTGTGTGTGTGGTGTGTGTGGGGTGTGTGTGTGGTGTGTGTGGTGTGTGTGTGTGGTGTGTGTGTGTGGTGTGTGTGTGGTGTGTGTGTGGTGTGTGTGTGTGGTGTGTGTGTGTGGTGTGTGTGTGTGGTGTGTGTGTATTGTGTGTGTGGTGTGTGTGTGTGGTGTGTGTGTGGTGTGTGTGTGGTGTGTGTGGTGTGTGTGTGTGGTGTGTGTGGTGTGTGTGGTGTGTGTGGTGTGTGTGGTGTGTGTGTGTGTGGTGTGTGTTGTGTGTGTGGTGTGTGTGTGGTGTGTGTGTGGTGTGTGTGTGGTGTGTGTGTGGTGTGTGTGTGGTGTGTGTGTGGTGTGTGTGTGTGGTGTGTGTGTGTGGTGTGTGTGTGTGTGGTGTGTGTGTGTGGTGTGTGTGTGTGGTGTGTGTGTGTGGTGTGTGTGTGTGGTGTGTGTGTGGTGTGTGTGTGGTGTGTGTGTGTGGTGTGTGTGTGGTGTGTGTGTGTGGTGTGTGTGGTGTGTGTGTGTGGTGTGTGTGTGTGGTGTGTGTGTGTGGTGTGTGTGTGTGGTGTGTGTGTGTGGTGTGTGTGTGTGGTGTGTGTGTGTGGTGTGTGTGTGGTGTGTGTGTGGTGTGTGTGTGTGGTGTGTGTGTGGTGTGTGTGTGTGGTGTGTGTGTGTGGTGTGTGTGTGTGGTGTGTGTGTGTGGTGTGTGTGTGTGGTGTGTGTGTGGTGTGTGTGGTGTGTGTGGTGTGTGTGGTGTGTGTGGTGTGTGTGGTGTGTGTGGTGTGTGTGGTGTGTGTGGTGTGTGTGGTGTGTGTGTGTGGTGTGTGTGTGGTGTGTGTGGTGTGTGTGTGTGGTGTGTGTGTGGGTTTTCGGGACCCACCCGACAACAGCGGGAGGCGCCCGTCCGTCTTGACACGAGCATTAAACACCACAACCCCCTCCCCAGGCAGATCAGAGGTTTTACCTCTGAAGCCGCAGCGCAACCGCGAGTCACGTGACATTCACTTCCATGCGGGCAATCCGAAGGGCTGTAAAGCTCTTTGTAACACACGTCCAGGAGGAACAAGGCACTGTCGTAAGCACGCCCTTCAAAACATTTACGGCGCTGTCGTAAAACGTCCTTGGCATCATGTACGGTACTGTCGTGAAACGCTCGCTACTGTCGTAAACACATCTTTACGACTCTGCCGTGAGTGACGTATTTACGACTCTGTCGTGAGTGACGTCTTTACGACTCTGCCGTGAGTGATGTCTTTACGATTCTGTCGTGAATCACGTCTTTACGACTCTACGGTGAGTCACATCTTTACGACTCTGCCGTGAGTGATGTCTTTACGACTCTGCCGTGAAGGACATCTTTACGACGCTGCCGTGAGTGACGTCTTTACGACTCTGTCGTGAGTGACATCCTTACGACTCCGTCGTGAGTGACGTCTTTACGACGCTGCCGTGAGTGATGTTTTTACGACTGAGTCGTGAGTGATGTTTTTACGACACTCCAAGCGTGGTGTTGTTTCATTCAGACGCTGTCTCCCCGACAGACCTGGTCTTCACCTGAGGACGGCTGCTTGCGTTGTGGCCGAAACGTCGTGAAAATTATTTTATTATGTTTTATTTTTATTATTTTATTACTTCCCTTCTACGTGACTTTACCGAAAGAACCAAGAAGATGACTGCTGTGAGTGACATATTTACGACACTGCCGTGAGTGATGTATTTACGACACTGCCGTGAGTGATGTATTTACGACACTGCCGTGAGTGATGTATTTACGACACTGCCGTGAGTGATGTCTTTACGACTCCGTCGTGAGTGACACCTTTACGACGCTGCCGTTAGTGACGTATTTACGACACTGCCGTGAGTGACACCTTTACGACATTGCCGTGAGTATTGAAATTTACGACACTGCCGTGAGTGTTGAATTTACGACACTGCCGTGAGTGGTGTTTTACGACACTGCCGTGAGTGATGCTTTTACGACACTGCAGTGAGTGACGTTTTTACGACGCAGTCGTGAGTTAAGAATTACGACGCTGCCGTGAGTGACGTATTTACGACACTGCCGTGTGTGACGTTTTTACGACACTGCCGTGAGTGATGTCTTTACGACTCCGTCGTGAGTGACACCTTTGCCACGCCGCCGTGAGTGCCGTATTTACGACACTGCCGTGAGTGTTGCATTTACGACACTGCCGTGAGTGTTGTATTTACAACACTGCCGTGAGGGACGTTTTTACGACTCCGTCGTGACACCTTTACCACGCTGCCGTGAGTGACGTATTTACGACGCTGCCGTGAGTGATGATTTTACGACACTGCCGTGAGTGATGCTTTTACGACACTGCCGTGAGTGATGTCTTTACGACTCCGTCGTGAGTGACACCTTTACCACGCCGCCGTGAGTGACGTATTTACGACACTGCCGTATGTGACGTTTTTACGACACTGCCGTGAGTGATGTCTTTACGACTCCGTCGTGAGTGACACCTTTACCACGCCGCCGTGAGTGACGTATTTACGACCCTGCCGTGAGTGTTGTATTTACGACACTGCCGTGAGTGATGATTTTACGACACTGCCATGAGTGATGATTTTACGACACTGCCGTGAGTGAAGTTTTACGACGCAGTCGTGAGTGAAGAATTTACGACGCTGCCGTCAGTGACGTCTTTACGACACTGCCGTGAGTTACGTTTTTACGACACTGCCGTGAGTGACGTATTTACGACACTGCCGTGAGTGTTGTATTTACGACACTGTCGTGAGTGTTGTATTTACGACACTGCCGTGAGTGTTGTATTTACGACACTGCCGTGAGTGATGTCTTTACGACTCCGTCGTGAGTGACACCTTTACGACGCTGCCGTTAGTAACGTATTTACGACACTGCCGTGAGTGTTTTATTTACGACACTGCCGTGAGTGTTGTGTTTACGACACTGCCGTAAGCTTTGTATTTACGACACTGCCGTGAGTGTTGTATTTACGACACTGCCGTGAGTGATGATTTTACGACACTGCCGTGAGTGAAGTTTTACGACGCAGTCGTGAGTGAAGAATTTACGACGCTGCCGTCAGTGACGTCTTTACGACACTGCCGTGAGTTACGTTTTTACGACACTGCCGTGAGTGACGTATTTACGACACTGCCGTGAGTGATGTATTTACGACACTGCCGTGAGTGTTGTATTTACGACACTGCCGTGAGTGATGTCTTTACGACTCCGTCGTGAGTGACACCTTTACGACGCTGCCGTTAGTAACGTATTTACGACACTGCCGTGAGTGTTGTGTTTACGACACTGCCGTGAGTGTTGTATTTACGACACTGCCGTGAGTGAAGTTTTACGACGCAGTCGTGAGTGAAGAATTTACGACGCTGCCGTCAGTGCTGTCTTTACGACACTGCCGTGAGTTACGTTTTTACGACACTGCCGTGAGTGACGTATTTACGACACTGCCGTGAGTGATGTATTTACGACACTGCCGTGAGTGTTGTATTTACGACACTGCCGTGAGTGTTGTATTTACGACACTGCCGTGAGTGTTGTATTTACGACACTGCCGTGAGTGATGTCTTTACGACTCCGTCGTGAGTGACACCTTTACGACGCTGCCGTTAGTAACGTATTTACGACACTGCCGTGAGTGTTGTGTTTACGACACTGCCGTAAGTGTTGTATTTACGACACTGCCGTGAGTGTTGTATTTACGACACTGCCGTGAGTGATGATTTTACGACACTGCCGTGAGTGAAGATTTACGACGCAGTCGTGAGTGAAGAATTTACGACGCTGCCATGAGTTACGTTTTTACGACACTGCCGTGAGTGACGTATTTACGACACTGCCGTGAGTGATGTATTTACGACACTGCCGTGAGTGTTGTATTTACGACACTGCCATGAGTGTTGTATTTACGACACTGCCGTGAGTGTTGTATTTACGACTCCGTCGTGAGTGACACCTTTACGACGCTGCCGTTAGTGACCTATTTACGACACTGCCGTGAGTTTTGAATTTACGACACTGCCGTGTGTGATGTCTTTACGACTCCGTTGTGAGTGACACCTTTACGACGCTGCCGTTTGTGACGTATTTACGACACTGCCGTGAGTGACACCTTTACGACATTGCCGTGAGTATTGTATTTACGACACTGCCGTGAGTGTTGAATTTACGACACTGCCGTGAGTGGTGTTTTACGACACTGCCGTGATTGGTGTTTTACGACACTGCCGTGAGTGATGCTTTTACGACACTGCCGTGAGTGACGTTTTTACGACGCAGTCGTGAGTTAAGAATTTACGACGCTGCCGTGAGTGACGTATTTACGACACTGCCGTGTGTGATGTTTTTACGACACTGCCGTGAGTGATGTCTTTACGACTCCGTCGTGAGTGACACCTTTACCACGCCGCCGTGAGTGACGTATTTACGACACTGCCGTGAGTGTTGCATTTACGACACTGCCGTGAGTGTTGTATTTACAACACTGCCGTGAGTGACGTTTTTACGACTCAGTCGTGACACCTTTACCACGCTGCCGTGAGTGACGTATTTACGACACTGCCGTGAGTGACGTTTTTACGACACTGCCGTGAGTGAAGTTTTACGACACTGTCGTGAGTGATGCTTTTACGACACTGGCGTGAGTGAAGTTTTTACGACGCAGTCGTGAGTTAAGAATTTACGACACTGCCGTGAGTGACATATTTACGACACTACCGTTTGTGACGTTTTTACGACACTGCCGTGAGTGGTCAGATAACAAATAATCTATAATCGATACTCTTTGGTGGTCAAATAACAAATAATCGATAATCGATACTCTTTGGTTCTTTCGGTAAAGTCACGTAGGTTGACAAATAATCGATCACGACGTTTCGATCGCCACACAAGCAGAGTATGGATTCCTGCAGCCACGAAAGCTTCAATTAATCAATAATTTAGTTTAGATGGGGGGAGGGGGGGGGTCAGCCACGCGGGGTCAGAGGTCGAGACCGCGAGCGGCTCCTCCCCGAGCCCCTCCCCTCGCCCCTCTTCCTCCTTCACCCCGCGGCGTCTCGCAGCAGCAGTAGCAGCATCATCCACAACAACAGCAGCAGTAGCAGCAGCAGCATCATCCACAACAGCAGCAGCAGCATCAGTAGTAGCAGCAACAGCAGTAGCAGCATCATCCACAACAACAGCAGCAGCATCAGTAGTAGCAGCAACAGCAGTAGCAGCATCATCCACAACAACAGCAGCAGCATCATCCACAACAACAGCAACAACAACAGCAGCAGCAGCAGCAACAACAGCAGTAACATCCACAACAACAACAACAGCAGCAACAACAACAGCAATAACATCCACAGCAGCGTCGCCCGTCCACCACGCCCTGCCCCCAAGCCCATCTCGAGTGGGACGAGGCCGAAGGTAACGGGGATAGACCGAGGCCGGCCCTTTCCCCTGGGCACGGCAAGGCACATTGAGTGGGGGGCACGGCAAGGCACATTGAGTGGGGGGTACGGCAAGGCACATTGAGTGGGGGGCACGGCAAGGCACATTGAGTGGGGGGCACGGCAAGGCACATTGAGTGGGGGGCACGGCAAGGCACATTGAGTGGGGGGTACGGCAAGGCACATTGAGTGGGGGGCACGGCAAGGCACATTGAGTGGGGGGCACGGCAAGGCACATTGAGTGGGGGGCACGGCAAGGCACATTGCGTGGGGGGCATTGTCCGGGCTGTAGGGGGTTGGGGTGGCGCATTGGAGGCTTCGTGGGGCATTATAGGGGGCAGTAGAGACGGCGTGGGGGCATTCAATAGTACGTGGGGTATTGCGTGGGGCATTGGCGACTATACGGGGCATTGCATGGGGCATTGCATGGGGCATTAAAGACAGCATGGGGCATTGCATAGGGCATTAAAGACAGCATGGGGCATTAGCGACTGTACGGGGCATTGCATGGGGCATTAAAGACAGGATGGGGGCATTGCATGGGCCATTAAAGACAGAATGGGGGCATTGCATGGGGCATTAAAGACAGGATGGGGGCATTGCATGGGGCATTAAAGACAGCATGGGGCATTAGCGACTGTCCGGGGCATTGCATGGGGCATTAAAGACAGGATGGGGGCATTGCATGGGCCATTAAAGACAGAATGGGGGCATTGCATGGGGCATTAAAGACAGGATGGGGGCATTGCATGTGGCATTAAAGACAGGATGGGGGCATTGCATGGGGCATTAAAGACAGCATGGGGGCATTGCATGGGGAATTGCATGTGGCATTAAAGACAGCATGGGGGCATTGCATGGGGCATTAGAGACTGCATGGGGGCATTGCCTGGGGCATTGCATGGGGCATTAAAGACAGCATGGGGGCATTGCATGGGGCATTAGAGACAGCATGGGGGCATTGCATGTGGCATTAAAGACAGAATGGGGGCATTGCATGGGGCATTAAAGACAGGATGGGGGCATTGCATGGGGCATTAGAGACAGCATGGGGGCATTGCATGGGGCATTAGAGACAGGATGGGGGCATTGCATGGGGCATTAGAGACAGCATGGGGGCATTGCATGGGGCATTAGAGACAGGATGGGGGCATTGCATGGGGCATTAAAGACAGGATGGGGGCATTGCATGGGGCATTAAAGACAGCATGGGGGCATTGCATGGGGCATTAGAGACAGCATGGGGGCATTGCATGGGGCATTAGAGACAGCATGGGGGCATTGCATGGGGCATTAAAGACAGCGTGGGGCATTGCATGGGGCATTAGAGACAGCATGGGGGGGCATTGCATGGGGCATTAACGACAGCATGGGGCATTGCATGGGGCATTAGAGACAGCATGGGTGGGCATTGCATGGGGCATTAAAGACAGCGTGGGGCATTGCATGGGGCATTAGAGACAGCGTGGGGGCATTGCATGGGGCATTAAAGACAGCATGGGGCATTGCATGGGGCATTAGAGACAGCATGGGGGGGCATTGCATGGGGCATTAAAGACAGCGTGGGGCATTGCATGGGGCATTAGAGACAGCGTGGGGGCATTGCATGGGGCATTAGAGACAGCATGGGGGCATTGCATGGGGCATTAGGGAGTGCGTTGGGGCGTCGCTGGGAAGGGCAGGTCTGTAGCTCCGCGTCCCGAATAATAATTTACATTTTTGCAAAGTGACCCATTTCATCCGCGGAGTCCAATGCGCCACGAGCGTGTACGGAAAGCGAGGAAATAATCAGAACCTGCAGGCGGAACGGCCACAACTCGGTGGGAGTAAAGGCCAACTTACCCTCCCACTAACCCACTCACTCACTCACCCACTCATTCACTCAGCCACTAACTCGCTCACTCATTCACTCAGCCACTAACCCACTCACTCACTCACTCACCCACTCACTCACCTACCCACCCACTCACTCATCCACTAACCCACCCACTCACTCACCTACCCACCCACTCACCCACCCACTCACTCACCTACCCTCCCACTCACTCACCCACTCATTCACTCAGCCACTAACCCACCCACTCACCCACTCACTCACCTACCCACCCACCCACTCACTCGTCCATTCGCCCACTCATCCACTAACTCACCCACCCACTCACTCATCCACTAACTCGCTCACTCATTCACTCAGCCACTAACTCACCCATTCACTCGTCCATTTGCCCACTCATCCACTAACTCACCTACCCACTCATTCACCTACCAACTCGCCCACTAGTCCACTAACTCACGCACCCGCTCGCCTACCCACCCACTAACTCACCCACGCACCCACTAACTCACCTACCCACCCACCCACTAACTCATCCACCCACTCACCTACTCCCCCACTCACCTACAAACTCGCCCACTCATCCACTAACTCACCAATCCACTCACTCACCTACTCACCCACTCACTACTCACCCACTAACTCGCCTACTCATTCACTCAGCCACTAACCCACCCACTCACTCACCCACTCACTCACCCACTAACTCACCCACTCACTCACCTACCCTCCCACTCACTCACCCACTCATTCACTCAGCCACTAACCCACCCTCCCACTCACTCACCCACTCATTCACTCAGCCACTGACCCACCCACCCACTCACCCACCCACCCTCCCACTCACTCACCCACTCATTCACTCAGCCACTAACCCACCCTCCCACTCACTCACCCACTCATTCACTCAGCCACTAACCCACCCTCCCACTCACTCACTCGTCCATTCGCCCACTCAACCACTAACTCACCCACCCACCCACTAACTCACCCACCCACTCACCTTCTCCCCCACTCACCTACAAACTCGCCCACTCATCCACTAACTCACCAATCCGCTCACTCACCTACTCACCCACCCACTCACTCACCCACTAACTCGCCCACTCATTCACTCAGCCACTAACCCACCCATTCACTCGTCCATTCGCTCACTCAGCCAGTCTCTCTTGCATCGACCCAGCCCGGGCAATATTTCTAATGGAACGGGGACTGGTCACACCGATCACCAGGATGGGGGCATTGCATGGGGCATTAGAGACAGCATGGGGGCATTGCATGGGGCATTAGAGACAGGATGGGGGCATTGCATGGGGCATTAAAGACAGGATGGGGGCATTGCATGGGGCATTAAAGACAGCATGGGGGCATTGCATGGGGCATTAAAGACAGGATGGGGGCATTGCATGGGGCATTAGAGACAGCATGGGGGCATTGCATGGGGCATTAGAGACAGCATGGGGGCATTGCATGGGGCATTAGAGACAGCATGGGGGCATTGCATGGGGCATTAAAGACAGCGTGGGGCATTGCATGGGGCATTAGAGACAGCATGGGGGGGCATTGCATGGGGCATTAACGACAGCATGGGGCATTGCATGGGGCATTAGAGACAGCATGGGTGGGCATTGCATGGGGCATTAAAGACAGCGTGGGGCATTGCATGGGGCATTAGAGACAGCGTGGGGGCATTGCATGGGGCATTAAAGACAGCATGGGGCATTGCATGGGGCATTAGAGACAGCATGGGGGGGCATTGCATGGGGCATTAAAGACAGCGTGGGGCATTGCATGGGGCATTAGAGACAGCGTGGGGGCATTGCATGGGGCATTAGAGACAGCATGGGGGCATTGCATGGGGCATTAGGGAGTGCGTTGGGGCGTCGCTGGGAAGGGCAGGTCTGTAGCTCCGCGTCCCGAATAATAATTTACATTTTTGCAAAGTGACCCATTTCATCCGCGGAGTCCAATGCGCCACGAGCGTGTACGGAAAGCGAGGAAATAATCAGAACCTGCAGGCGGAACGGCCACAACTCGGTGGGAGTAAAGGCCAACTTACCCTCCCACTAACCCACTCACTCACTCACCCACTCATTCACTCAGCCACTAACTCGCTCACTCATTCACTCAGCCACTAACCCACTCACTCACTCACTCACCCACTCACTCACCTACCCACCCACTCACTCATCCACTAACCCACCCACTCACTCACCTACCCACCCACTCACCCACCCACTCACTCACCTACCCTCCCACTCACTCACCCACTCATTCACTCAGCCACTAACCCACCCACTCACCCACTCACTCACCTACCCACCCACCCACTCACTCGTCCATTCGCCCACTCATCCACTAACTCACCCACCCACTCACTCATCCACTAACTCGCTCACTCATTCACTCAGCCACTAACTCACCCATTCACTCGTCCATTTGCCCACTCATCCACTAACTCACCTACCCACTCATTCACCTACCAACTCGCCCACTAGTCCACTAACTCACGCACCCGCTCGCCTACCCACCCACTAACTCACCCACGCACCCACTAACTCACCTACCCACCCACCCACTAACTCATCCACCCACTCACCTACTCCCCCACTCACCTACAAACTCGCCCACTCATCCACTAACTCACCAATCCACTCACTCACCTACTCACCCACTCACTACTCACCCACTAACTCGCCTACTCATTCACTCAGCCACTAACCCACCCACTCACTCACCCACTCACTCACCCACTAACTCACCCACTCACTCACCTACCCTCCCACTCACTCACCCACTCATTCACTCAGCCACTAACCCACCCTCCCACTCACTCACCCACTCATTCACTCAGCCACTGACCCACCCACCCACTCACCCACCCACCCTCCCACTCACTCACCCACTCATTCACTCAGCCACTAACCCACCCTCCCACTCACTCACCCACTCATTCACTCAGCCACTAACCCACCCTCCCACTCACTCACTCGTCCATTCGCCCACTCAACCACTAACTCACCCACCCACCCACTAACTCACCCACCCACTCACCTTCTCCCCCACTCACCTACAAACTCGCCCACTCATCCACTAACTCACCAATCCGCTCACTCACCTACTCACCCACCCACTCACTCACCCACTAACTCGCCCACTCATTCACTCAGCCACTAACCCACCCATTCACTCGTCCATTCGCTCACTCAGCCAGTCTCTCTTGCATCGACCCAGCCCGGGCAATATTTCTAATGGAACGGGGACTGGTCACACCGATCACCAGGATGGCTGTGACCTCCTGTGATGGGCAGAGGTCGTGACCGTCTGTTGACACGATGTGGCGTGTGCAGGGCAGCATGGAGATCCGTTTCGACGGAAAGCACGCGCTGGTGACGGGGGCAGGCAAAGGTGATCACACTCTCACCTTGTTCACTCAGCCGTGTGATCACTCACCTTGTACACTCACCTGTGTGATCACACACTCACCTGTACATCCACATACTCACCTACACACCCATACACTCACCTACACACCCATACACTCACCCGTGTGATCACTCACCTACACACCCACACACTCACCCATGTGATCACTCACCTACACACCCACACACTCACCTACACACCCACACACTCACCTACACACCTATACACTCACCTACACACCCACACACCCACACACTCACCCGTGTGATCACTCACCTACACACCCACACACTCACCTACACACCCACCCACTCACCTACACACCTATACACTCACCTACACACCCACACACCCACACACTCACCCGTGTGATCACACACTCACCTACACACCCACACACTCACCTACACACCCACACACTCACCCATGTGATCACTCACCTACACACCCACACACTCACCTACACACCCACACACTCACCTACACACCCACACACTCACCTACACACCCACACACTCACCTACACACCCACACACTCACCAGTTTATAAACGTTAACATGGGAGCAACGCAGTGGTACGACTGGCGCCTCGCACTAAGAACCCACCTGGGTTCGATCCCCCACTCAGGTGCCCTTGTGTGCGCCGTGCGTGTGCGGAGTTGTACACACAGGTGAGCCCGCAGTGCAATGGAGAGCGCATTGGACTTGTAGCGGCGTTCAAACCCACGCACAATGTGGCTTCCATCCATCCCCCCTTATTCTCGCACAATTGGGTCAGCCCCATGGGCTCGGATGGACCAGACCCCCGGCGGATGGAGCTGAGTTGGCTGGGTTAGTCATCCGGCTGATGCTGCTGCTTCTGCTGCTGCTGATGCTTCTGCTGCTGCTGATGCTTCTGCTGCTGCTGATGCTTCTGCTGCTGCTGATGCTGCAGAGAGGCAGCGTCCCATGACTTGAGCACGCACGCGGAGTCAGCAGCAGCAGCCAACACAGATGCCGTGTGTGTCACCACTTGTTGCTTGTTGACGTGTGTGTGTGTCACCCCTTGTTGACTTGTGTGTGTGTTTCACCACGTGTTGACTTTTGTGTGTCACCCCTTGTTGACACGTGTGTGTCACCACTTGTTGACACGTGTGTGTGTCACCACTTGTTGACACGTGTGTGTGTCACCACTTGTTGACTTGTGTGTGTCACCACTTGTTGACACGTGTGTGTGTGTGTCTGTGTAGGGCCAGGGGTGGGGAACCTTTTTTTTCTGCCAAGGGGCCATTTGGATATTTACAACATCATTCGCGGGCCATACAAAATCATCAACTTAAAAATTAGCCCGTTATATTTGGTCAAACATTTAATTAATTAATGGCTGCAACTGCTTCTGTTTGGCGAGGCGCGATGATGTGAGCTGCTGGTGTTGACGATGCTGCTGCTACTCGCAGCTGCTTTTCCAGGTTTGCTCCTAGAGATTTGTTGAATTTCGAGTCCCGCCTGCGGTCGCCTTGGCAGGGCCACACCGAATTATTTCCCACCCCTGATGGAGGGGGTGGTAGTGCAGCAGTTAGCGGGACTACCGCTCCGAACCCGGCCACCCGAGTTCGATTCCCGCTGACGGACAACACCGGTGGTGAATATTGGAACCAGTTTCTGGGAGTTCCCTAGGTAGACTCAGACTCAACTGAGTACCTGGCGCAGTGGGTAAACATCCCCGACAAAGGCGACCCGGGCGTGGTGCTAACCACTAACCCCCTCGTGTGCCGTGCCTATCTTTCACAGGGGCCACTCGCGAACAGCACTTGCCCCAACAGTCTGTTAAGGCTATACGGGGGATCTTTGTCTTTGTAGGTATTGGCAGGGCCACCTGCATCGCCCTGCAGCGTCTGGGAGCCACGGTGACCGCGCTGAGCCGGACCCAGGCCGACCTGGACAGCCTCACCCACGAGGTGGGGGTGAGGGTGGGGGTGGGGGCATCCAGAGTTGGGGTGAGGGTGAGGGTGGGGGTGAGGGTGAGGGTGAGGGTGGGGGTGAGGGTGGGGGTGGGGGTGAGGGTGGGGGTGGGGGCATCCAGAGTTGGGGTGAGGGTGAGGGTGGGGGTGAGGGTGGGGGTGAGGGTGAGGGTGAGGGTGGTGTCTGCTCAATGTGCTGTTGTTGCCGTACAGGTGTAAGTGGGGTACCAGTTTAACACGTAAGGCTTTAACACGTAAGGCTTTCGCGACCAATATCATCCATAATAGTTTTTTTTGGGTTAGATCGCGTAAATATTTAAATGTGTCGTTATACCCGCCACCACCCGACACAGCCAACTCGTGCTTTCCCACCTGATGAAGGACGCTTGTGTTGCGCCCGAAACGTCGTGATTTATTATTTTATTTTCTACCTACGTGACTTTACCGAAAGAACCAAAGAGTATGGATTCCTGCAGTCACGAAAGCTGCAAATCAAGATAGTAAGGGTTGTCACGTAAACAGAACGTGGCCAATTCGTCACTAATACAGCACTAGTGTATAGTGTAGTGTATAGTGTAGTCTATAGTAGTGTGGTGTATAGTGTAGTGTACAGTAGTGTAGTGTGTAGTGTATAGTAGTGTATAGTATAGTGTATAGTGTAGTGTATAGTGTAGTCTATAGTACTGTATAGTGTAGTGTGTAGTGTAGTGTATAGTGTAGTGTATAGTGTAGTGTATAGTGTAGTAGAGTATAGTAGTGTATAGTGTAGTGTATAGTAGTGTGTAGTGTAGTGTATAGTGTAGAGTATGTGTAGTGTATAGTGTAGTCTATAGTACTGTATAGTGTAGTGTGTAGTGTAGTGTATAGTGTAGTGTATAGTGTAGTGTATAGTGTAGTAGAGTATAGTAGTGTATAGTGTAGTGTATAGTAGTGTATAGTGTAGTGTATAGTGTAGAGTATAAGTGTAGTGTATAGTGTAGTGTATAGTGTGTAGAGTATAAGTGTAGTGTATAGTGTAGTGTATAGTAGTGTATAGTGTAGTGTATAGTGTAGTGTATAGTGTAGAGTATAAGTGTAGTGTATAGTGTAGTGTATAGTGTGTAGTGTATAGTGTAGAGTATAAGTGTAGTGTATAGTGTAGTGTATAGTATAGTGTATAGTGTAGTGTATAGTAGTGTAGTGTACAGTAATGTAGTGCGGTGTTTTTGTGCAATGCAGTTTACGCAGTGCGGTGTATGCAGGGTAACGTGTTGGTGGTGGTGCGTGCGGTGCGTGCGGTGTATGCGGTGTGTGTGGTGCAGTGCCCCGCGGTGCGTGCGGTGTGTGCAGGGTAACGTGGTATTGGTGGCGGTGTGTGCGGTGTGTGCGGTGCGTGCGTGCGGTGCGTGTGGTGTGTGCGGTGTATGCAGGGTAACGTGGTGGTGGCGGTGCGGTGTGTGCGGTGCGTGCGGTGCAGTGCCCCGCGGTGCGTGCGGTGTGCGTGGAGCTGGCCGACTGGGGGGCGGTGGAGGCGGCGCTGGGCCCCGTGGGGCCCGTGGACCTCCTGGTCAACAACGCCGGCGTGGCCCTGCTGCAGCCCTTCCTCGACGTCACGGCGGAGGCCTTCCAGCGGTGGGGCCGCACACCACGCACACACACAGTGTACACACACACACAGTGTACACACACACACACACAGTGATACACACACACACAGACAGTGTTACACACACACTCGCACGCAGTGTACACACACACACAGTGTTACACACACACTGTTACACACACACACACAGTGACCACACACTCGCACGCAGTGTACACACACACACACACAGTGTTACACACACACTCACACGCGGTGACCACACACACACGGTGACCACACAGGCCACACACACACACGCGGTGTACACACACACACACAGTGACACACACACACACAGACAGTGTTACACACACACAGTGTTACACACACACAGTGTTACACACACACACAGTGTTACACACACTTGCACGCAGTGTACACACACACTCAGTGACCACACAGGCCACACACTCGCACACAGTGTACACACACACAGTGACCACACACACGCAGTGTACACACACACACAGTGTTACACACACACACACAGTGTACACACACTCGCACGCGGTGTACACACACACACAGTGACACACACACACACAGTGACACACACATACACGGTGATCACACAGGCCACACACCACCCGGAGTGTGCACACACACACAGGGTATATATGCACACACACGGTGAACACACACAGTGAACACACACATGGTGTACACAGTGACCACACACACAACACGGTGTACACACAGGTCACACACCACCCACAGTGCGCACACACACACGGCACACCAGACACACACACAGTGTACACACACACACAGTGACCACACAGGCCACACACGGTGTACACACACAATACGTTGTACACACAAGTCACACACCACCCGCAGTGTGCACACACACACACACCTGACACACACACGGTGTACACACACACAGTGTACCCGCGCACACCGCACTGGGCATGACTGTTGTCTCTGCCTGTCTCTTGCGCCGTTTCAGCTCATTTGACGTGAACGTGAAAGCAGTTCTTCAGGTGTCCCAGGTAACAGCGCTCTCCTCGCACTCACCCTCACACAAAGACACAGATCCCCCGTGTAGCCTTAACAGACCGGTGGGGCAAGTGCTGTTAGCGGAACGGTGCACGAGGAGGTGGGTGGTCAACACCACGCCCGCCCGCCTTTGTCTCCCCAGTGGCGATGTTTACACACCACACCGGGTACTCATTTGAGGCCGAGTCGACCTAGGGGAGGCCCAGGACCGGTTCAGATAATCGTCACCGGTGTTGGCCATGAGCGGGAATCGATCTCTGGTCGCCGGGTTCATAGCGCAGCGCGCTAACCGCTACACCACCGCTCCCCACGTGACACACACACACAGTCTCACACACACAGTCTCACACACACACACAGTCTCACACACACAGTCTCACACACATAGTCTCACACACACAGTCTCACACACACAGTCTCACACACATAGTCTCACACACTCTCTCAGGCACAACAACAACAACCGCCATTCACCACTAAGTGGCGGTGATCTCCCCACGACGCTTGTGCCAGGCCATGTGCACCTTGAGGCCACACACACACACAGTCTCACACACACACAGTCTCACACACACACTCGCACACTCTCTCAGGCACAACAACAACAACAACCGCCATTCGCCACTAAGTGGCGGTGACGTCACCACGACGCTTGTGCCAGGCTATGTGCACTTTTTAGTCCGCGTGAAGTGTCCAAGGATCACTTGGCGGGAGGAGGTCCTGGAACAGGCCCAACAGGCGGCAGGGGTTGACCGACTGAGATGACCACTGGCAGCAGCAGCAGCAGCTGCTGTGCTCCCTGCTTGTTGCTGGCTTGCTGCACTGTAGCCACCCTGGTACTCCGCTCGTTGTTGTGAGCGTCGCTCCTCCACTCTCACCCCCCACTCACACCCCCCCCCCCCCCACTTTCATACACCCCCCCCCCCCCACTCTCACACCCCCCCCCTCACTCTCACACCCCACTCTCACACACCCCCCCCTACTCACACCCCCCCAACTCTCACCCCCCCTCCTCACACCCCGCCCCCCTCTCATACCCCCCACCTCTCACACCCCCCCTCTTACACCCCCCCCCAACTCTCACCCCCCCTCTCACACCCCCCCCCCCCAACTCTCACCCCCCCCAACTCTCACCCCCCACTCTCACACCCCCCCCCCCACTCTCACACACCCCCCCCCCAACTCTCACACCCCCAACTCTCACCCCCCCTCTCACACCCCCCCCCCCCCACTCTCACACCCCCAACTCTCACCCCCCCTCTCACACCCCCCCCAACTCTCACCCCCCCAACTCTCACACCCCCCCCCCCCCCCACTCTCACACACCCCCCCCCCAACTCTCACACCCCCAACTCTCACCCCCCCAACTCTCACCCCCCCAACTCTCACCCCCCCAACTCTCACACCCCCCCACTCTCACCCCCCCACTCTCTCACCCCCCCCCCCCCCACCAGAGTGAACAAGCCTCCCGTGATCCCGGGCTGCCCGCGTGCCACTGTTCTGTCCCACGTGTTGACACCGTACCCAGCCACGCCTGGCTACCCTAACCCCACTGCGGGTGACGGCGCTACCGTGGCGATGGTGTGACGGCGTTACCGTGGCGATGCGATGAATTTGGCACGGTCATTGTGCTGCTGCTTCTCGTTACGATTTTTGCCGTGGCGATGATGCTTTGGTGTTGGTGATGTGAAGACGTTGCCATGGCGACGGTGCCGTTGATGATGTGACGTTGCCGTGGTGATGGTGCCATTGATGATGTGGCGATGTTGCCATGGCGATGGTGCTGTTGGTGATGTGAAGACGTTGCCGTGGTGATGGTGCCATTGATGATGTGGCGATGTTGCCATGGCGACGGTGCTGTTGGTGATGTGAAGACATTGCCGTGGTGATGGTGCCATTGATGATGTGGCGATGTTGCCATGGCGACGGTGCCGTTGGTGACGTGACGACGTTGCCGTGGCGATGCAGGCGGTGGCGAGGGGCATGGTGGCGCGGGGAAGCGGCGGCGCCATCGTGAACGTGTCGAGCCAGGCGTCGCAGCGCGCACTGCGCAACCACACCGTCTACTGTACGCACCCAACTCCTGTTGCTCGCCCCGCGGCGTTCACCCACGGCGTTCACCCACAGTGCTCACCCACAGCGCTCACCCACAGCACTCACCCGCATAGTTCACCCACAGCGCTCACCCGCGTAGTTCATAGTTCACCCACAGCGCTCACCCACAACGCTCACCCACAGCGCTCACCCACAGCGCTCACCCACAGCGTTCACCCACAGCGTTCACCCACAGCACTCACCCACAGCGCTCACCCGCGTAGTTCACCCACAGCGCTCACCCACAGTGCTCACCCACAGCGCTCACCGCGTAGTTCACCCACAGCGCTCACCCACAGCGCTCACCCACAACGCTCACCCACAGCGCTCACCCACAGCGCTCACCCGCGTAGTTCACCCACAGCGTTCACCCACAGCGCTCACCCACAGCGCTCACCCACAGCGCTCACCCACAGCGCTCACCCGCGTAGTTCACCCATAGCGCTCACCCACAGCGCTCACCCACAGCGCTCACCCACAGCGCTCACCCGCATATTTCATTCGGAGTGTTCACCCACAGCGCTCACCCACAGCGCTCACCCGCGTAGTTCACCCACAGCGTTCACCCACAGCGCTCACCCACAGCGCTTACCCACAGCGCTCACCCACAGCGTTCACCCACAGCGCTCACCCACAGCGCTCACCCACAGCGCTCACCCACAGCACTCACCCACAGCGTTTACCCACAGCGCTCACCCACGTTTTTCACCCACAGCGCTCACCCACAGCGCTCACCCACAGCGCTCACCCACAGCGCTCACCCACAGTGCTCACCCACAGCGCTCACCCACAGCGCTCACCCACAGCGCTCACCCACAGCGCTCACCCACAGCGCTCACCCACAGCGTTCACCCACAGCGTTCACCCGCCTAGTTCACCCGCCTAGTTCACCCGGGGCGTTCACCAGTGCTCGTAAATAGTTTAAAAGCGATGCGTCACGCTCGGTCGGTTCTTCCTTTTGCACCACCCAACGTGCACCAAACTTTATTCCGATCCGCTACAAACCACCGACGGAGTTGCATCAGTTGCTCACCATCGCCGCGACTCACCGGCTGTGGTGTGCATACAACGCCGTGTCACCCTCTGTGTGTGTGTGTCTGTGTGTGTGTCTGTGTGTGTGTCTCTTGGGGAGCGGTGGTGTAGCGGTTAGCACGCTGCGCTATAAACCCGGCGACACGGGTTCGATTCCCGCTCACGGCCAACACCGGTGACGATTATCTGAACCGGTCCTGGGCCTCCCCTAGGTCGACTCAGCCGCAAATGAGTACCTGGTGCGGTGTGTAAACATCGCCACTGGGGAGACAAAGGCGGTCGGGCGTGGTGC
>NC_136332.1:6249941-6307338 GCF_964198595.1 Lampetra fluviatilis | reverse complement strand
CCACCCACCCACTCACTCGTCCATTCGCCCACTCATCCACTAACTCACCCACCCACTCACTCATCCACTAACTCGCTCACTCATTCACTCAGCCACTAACTCACCCATTCACTCGTCCATTTGCCCACTCATCCACTAACTCACCTACCCACTCATTCACCTACCAACTCGCCCACTAGTCCACTAACTCACGCACCCGCTCGCCTACCCACCCACTAACTCACCCACGCACCCACTAACTCACCTACCCACCCACCCACTAACTCATCCACCCACTCACCTACTCCCCCACTCACCTACAAACTCGCCCACTCATCCACTAACTCACCAATCCACTCACTCACCTACTCACCCACTCACTACTCACCCACTAACTCGCCTACTCATTCACTCAGCCACTAACCCACCCACTCACTCACCCACTCACTCACCCACTAACTCACCCACTCACTCACCTACCCTCCCACTCACTCACCCACTCATTCACTCAGCCACTAACCCACCCTCCCACTCACTCACCCACTCATTCACTCAGCCACTGACCCACCCACCCACTCACCCACCCACCCTCCCACTCACTCACCCACTCATTCACTCAGCCACTAACCCACCCTCCCACTCACTCACCCACTCATTCACTCAGCCACTAACCCACCCTCCCACTCACTCACTCGTCCATTCGCCCACTCAACCACTAACTCACCCACCCACCCACTAACTCACCCACCCACTCACCTTCTCCCCCACTCACCTACAAACTCGCCCACTCATCCACTAACTCACCAATCCGCTCACTCACCTACTCACCCACCCACTCACTCACCCACTAACTCGCCCACTCATTCACTCAGCCACTAACCCACCCATTCACTCGTCCATTCGCTCACTCAGCCAGTCTCTCTTGCATCGACCCAGCCCGGGCAATATTTCTAATGGAACGGGGACTGGTCACACCGATCACCAGGATGGGGGCATTGCATGGGGCATTAGAGACAGCATGGGGGCATTGCATGGGGCATTAGAGACAGGATGGGGGCATTGCATGGGGCATTAAAGACAGGATGGGGGCATTGCATGGGGCATTAAAGACAGCATGGGGGCATTGCATGGGGCATTAAAGACAGGATGGGGGCATTGCATGGGGCATTAGAGACAGCATGGGGGCATTGCATGGGGCATTAGAGACAGCATGGGGGCATTGCATGGGGCATTAGAGACAGCATGGGGGCATTGCATGGGGCATTAAAGACAGCGTGGGGCATTGCATGGGGCATTAGAGACAGCATGGGGGGCATTGCATGGGGCATTAACGACAGCATGGGGCATTGCATGGGGCATTAGAGACAGCATGGGTGGGCATTGCATGGGGCATTAAAGACAGCGTGGGGCATTGCATGGGGCATTAGAGACAGCGTGGGGGCATTGCATGGGGCATTAAAGACAGCATGGGGCATTGCATGGGGCATTAGAGACAGCATGGGGGGGCATTGCATGGGGCATTAAAGACAGCGTGGGGCATTGCATGGGGCATTAGAGACAGCGTGGGGGCATTGCATGGGGCATTAGAGACAGCATGGGGGCATTGCATGGGGCATTAGGGAGTGCGTTGGGGCGTCGCTGGGAAGGGCAGGTCTGTAGCTCCGCGTCCCGAATAATAATTTACATTTTTGCAAAGTGACCCATTTCATCCGCGGAGTCCAATGCGCCACGAGCGTGTACGGAAAGCGAGGAAATAATCAGAACCTGCAGGCGGAACGGCCACAACTCGGTGGGAGTAAAGGCCAACTTACCCTCCCACTAACCCACTCACTCACTCACCCACTCATTCACTCAGCCACTAACTCGCTCACTCATTCACTCAGCCACTAACCCACTCACTCACTCACTCACCCACTCACTCACCTACCCACCCACTCACTCATCCACTAACCCACCCACTCACTCACCTACCCACCCACTCACCCACCCACTCACTCACCTACCCTCCCACTCACTCACCCACTCATTCACTCAGCCACTAACCCACCCACTCACCCACTCACTCACCTACCCACCCACCCACTCACTCGTCCATTCGCCCACTCATCCACTAACTCACCCACCCACTCACTCATCCACTAACTCGCTCACTCATTCACTCAGCCACTAACTCACCCATTCACTCGTCCATTTGCCCACTCATCCACTAACTCACCTACCCACTCATTCACCTACCAACTCGCCCACTAGTCCACTAACTCACGCACCCGCTCGCCTACCCACCCACTAACTCACCCACGCACCCACTAACTCACCTACCCACCCACCCACTAACTCATCCACCCACTCACCTACTCCCCCACTCACCTACAAACTCGCCCACTCATCCACTAACTCACCAATCCACTCACTCACCTACTCACCCACTCACTACTCACCCACTAACTCGCCTACTCATTCACTCAGCCACTAACCCACCCACTCACTCACCCACTCACTCACCCACTAACTCACCCACTCACTCACCTACCCTCCCACTCACTCACCCACTCATTCACTCAGCCACTAACCCACCCTCCCACTCACTCACCCACTCATTCACTCAGCCACTGACCCACCCACCCACTCACCCACCACCCTCCCACTCACTCACCCACTCATTCACTCAGCCACTAACCCACCCTCCCACTCACTCACCCACTCATTCACTCAGCCACTAACCCACCCTCCCACTCACTCACTCGTCCATTCGCCCACTCAACCACTAACTCACCCACCCACCCACTAACTCACCCACCCACTCACCTTCTCCCCCACTCACCTACAAACTCGCCCACTCATCCACTAACTCACCAATCCGCTCACTCACCTACTCACCCACCCACTCACTCACCCACTAACTCGCCCACTCATTCACTCAGCCACTAACCCACCCATTCACTCGTCCATTCGCTCACTCAGCCAGTCTCTCTTGCATCGACCCAGCCCGGGCAATATTTCTAATGGAACGGGGACTGGTCACACCGATCACCAGGATGGGGGCATTGCATGGGGCATTAGAGACAGCATGGGGGCATTGCATGGGGCATTAGAGACAGGATGGGGGCATTGCATGGGGCATTAAAGACAGGATGGGGGCATTGCATGGGGCATTAAAGACAGCATGGGGGCATTGCATGGGGCATTAAAGACAGGATGGGGGCATTGCATGGGGCATTAGAGACAGCATGGGGGCATTGCATGGGGCATTAGAGACAGCATGGGGGCATTGCATGGGGCATTAGAGACAGCATGGGGGCATTGCATGGGGCATTAAAGACAGCGTGGGGCATTGCATGGGGCATTAGAGACAGCATGGGGGGCATTGCATGGGGCATTAACGACAGCATGGGGCATTGCATGGGGCATTAGAGACAGCATGGGTGGGCATTGCATGGGGCATTAAAGACAGCGTGGGGCATTGCATGGGGCATTAGAGACAGCGTGGGGGCATTGCATGGGGCATTAAAGACAGCATGGGGCATTGCATGGGGCATTAGAGACAGCATGGGGGGGCATTGCATGGGGCATTAAAGACAGCGTGGGGCATTGCATGGGGCATTAGAGACAGCGTGGGGGCATTGCATGGGGCATTAGAGACAGCATGGGGGCATTGCATGGGGCATTAGGGAGTGCGTTGGGGCGTCGCTGGGAAGGGCAGGTCTGTAGCTCCGCGTCCCGAATAATAATTTACATTTTTGCAAAGTGACCCATTTCATCCGCGGAGTCCAATGCGCCACGAGCGTGTACGGAAAGCGAGGAAATAATCAGAACCTGCAGGCGGAACGGCCACAACTCGGTGGGAGTAAAGGCCAACTTACCCTCCCACTAACCCACTCACTCACTCACCCACTCATTCACTCAGCCACTAACTCGCTCACTCATTCACTCAGCCACTAACCCACTCACTCACTCACTCACCCACTCACTCACCTACCCACCCACTCACTCATCCACTAACCCACCCACTCACTCACCTACCCACCCACTCACCCACCCACTCACTCACCTACCCTCCCACTCACTCACCCACTCATTCACTCAGCCACTAACCCACCCACTCACCCACTCACTCACCTACCCACCCACCCACTCACTCGTCCATTCGCCCACTCATCCACTAACTCACCCACCCACTCACTCATCCACTAACTCGCTCACTCATTCACTCAGCCACTAACTCACCCATTCACTCGTCCATTTGCCCACTCATCCACTAACTCACCTACCCACTCATTCACCTACCAACTCGCCCACTAGTCCACTAACTCACGCACCCGCTCGCCTACCCACCCACTAACTCACCCACGCACCCACTAACTCACCTACCCACCCACCCACTAACTCATCCACCCACTCACCTACTCCCCCACTCACCTACAAACTCGCCCACTCATCCACTAACTCACCAATCCACTCACTCACCTACTCACCCACTCACTACTCACCCACTAACTCGCCTACTCATTCACTCAGCCACTAACCCACCCACTCACTCACCCACTCACTCACCCACTAACTCACCCACTCACTCACCTACCCTCCCACTCACTCACCCACTCATTCACTCAGCCACTAACCCACCCTCCCACTCACTCACCCACTCATTCACTCAGCCACTGACCCACCCACCCACTCACCCACCCACCCTCCCACTCACTCACCCACTCATTCACTCAGCCACTAACCCACCCTCCCACTCACTCACCCACTCATTCACTCAGCCACTAACCCACCCTCCCACTCACTCACTCGTCCATTCGCCCACTCAACCACTAACTCACCCACCCACCCACTAACTCACCCACCCACTCACCTTCTCCCCCACTCACCTACAAACTCGCCCACTCATCCACTAACTCACCAATCCGCTCACTCACCTACTCACCCACCCACTCACTCACCCACTAACTCGCCCACTCATTCACTCAGCCACTAACCCACCCATTCACTCGTCCATTCGCTCACTCAGCCAGTCTCTCTTGCATCGACCCAGCCCGGGCAATAATTCTAATGGAACGGGGACTGGTCACACCGATCACCAGGATGGCTGTGACCTCCTGTGATGGGCAGAGGTCGTGACCGTCTGTTGACACGATGTGGCGTGTGCAGGGCAGCATGGAGATCCGTTTCGACGGAAAGCACGCGCTGGTGACGGGGGCAGGCAAAGGTGATCACACTCTCACCTTGTTCACTCAGCCGTGTGATCACTCACCTTGTACACTCACCTGTGTGATCACACACTCACCTGTACATCCACATACTCACCTACACACCCATACACTCACCTACACACCCATACACTCACCCGTGTGATCACTCACCTACACACCCACACACTCACCCATGTGATCACTCACCTACACACCCACACACTCACCTACACACCCACACACTCACCTACACACCTATACACTCACCTACACACCCACACACCCACACACTCACCCGTGTGATCACACACTCACCTACACACCCACACACTCACCTACACACCCACACACTCACCTACACACCCACACACTCACCTACACACCCACACACTCACCTACACACCCACACACTCACCTACACACCCACACACTCACCTACACACCCACACACTCACCAGTTTATAAACGTTAACATGGGAGCAACGCAGTGGTACGACTGGCGCCTCGCACTAAGAACCCACCTGGGTTCGATCCCCCACTCAGGTGCCATTGTGTGCGCCGTGCGTGTGCGGAGTTGTACACACAGGTGAGCCCGCAGTGCAATGGAGAGCGCATTGGACTTGTAGCGGCGTTCAAACCCACGCACAATGTGGCTTCCATCCATCCCCCCTTATTCTCGCACAATTGGGTCAGCCCCATGGGCTCGGATGGACCAGACCCCCGGCGGATGGAGCTGAGTTGGCTGGGTTAGTCATTCTGCTGATGCTGCTGCTTCTGCTGCTGCTGCTGCTGATGCTTCTGCTGATGCTGCAGAGAGGCAGCGTCCCATGACTTGAGCACGCACGCGGAGTCAGCAGCAGCAGCAGCCAACACAGATGCCGTGTGTGTCACCACTTGTTGCTTGTTGACGTGTGTGTGTGTCACCCCTTGTTGACTTGTGTGTGTGTGTCACCCCTTGTTGACTTGTGTGTGTGTTTCACCACGTGTTGACTTGTGTGTGTCACCCCTTGTTGACACGTGTGTGTCACCACTTGTTGACTTGTGTGTGTGTGTCACCACTTGTTGACTTGTGTGTGTCACCCCTTGTTGACACGTGTGTGTCACCACTTGTTGACTTGTGTGTGTCACCACTTGTTGACACGTGTGTGTGTGTGTCTGTGTAGGGCCAGGGGTGGGGAACCTTTTTTTTCTGCCAAGGTGCCATTTGGATATTTACAACATCATTCGCGGGCCATACAAAATCATCAACTTAAAAATTAGCCCGTTATATTTGGTCAAACATTTAATTAATTAATGGCTGCAACTGCTTCTGTTTGGCGAGGCGCGATGATGTTAGCTGCTGGTGTTGACGATGCTGCTGCTACTCGCAGCTGCTTTTCCAGGTTTGCTCCTAGAGATTTGTTGAATTTCGAGTCCCGCCTGCGGTCGCCTTGGCAGGGCCACACCGAATTATTTCCCACCCCTGATGGAGGGGGTGGTAGTGCAGCAGTTAGCGGGACTACCGCTCCGAACCCGGCCACCCGAGTTCGATTCCCGCTGATGGACAACACCGGTGGTGAATATTGGAACCAGTTTCTGGGAGTTCCCTAGGTAGACTCAGACTCAACTGAGTACCTGGCGCAGTGGGTAAACATCCCTGACAAAGGCGACCCGGGCGTGGTGCTAACCACTAACCCCCTCGTGTGCCGTGCCTACCTTTCACAGGCGCCACTCGCGAACAGCACTTGCCCCAACAGTCTGTTAAGGCTATACGGGGGATCTTTGTCTTTGTAGGTATTGGCAGGGCCACCTGCATCGCCCTGCAGCGTCTGGGAGCCACGGTGACCACGCTGAGCCGGACCCAGGCCGACCTGGACAGCCTCACCCACGAGGTGGGGGTGAGGGTGGGGGTGGGGGCATCCAGAGTTGGGGTGAGGGTGAGGGTGGGGGTGAGGGTGGGGGTGGGGGTGAGGGTGAGGGTGGTGTCTGCTCAATGTGCTGTTGTTGCCGTACAGGTGTAAGTGGGGTACCAGTTTAACACGTAAGGCTTTAACACGTAATGCTTTCGCGACCAATATCATCCATAATAGTTTTTTTTGGGTTAGATCGCGTAAATATTTAAATGTGTCGTTATACCCGCCACCACCCGACACAGCCAACTCGTGCTTTCCCACCTGATGAAGGACGCTTGTGTTGCGCCCGAAACGTCGTGATTTATTATTTTATTTTCTACCCACGTGACTTTACCGAAAGAACCAAAGAGTATGGATTCCTGCAGTCACGAAAGCTTCAAATCAAGATAGTAAGGGTTGTCACGTAAACAGAACGTGGCCAATTCGTCACTAATACAGCACTAGTGTATAGTGTAGTGTATAGTGTAGTCTATAGTAGTGTGGTGTATAGTGTAGTGTACAGTAGTGTAGTGTGTAGTGTATAGTGTAGTGTATAGTATAGTGTATAGTGTAGTGTATAGTGTAGTCTATAGTACTGTATAGTGTAGTGTAGTGTATAGTGTAGTGTATAGTGTAGTGTATAGTGTAGTAGAGTATAGTAGTATATAGTGTAGTGTATAGTAGTGTATAGTGTAGTGTATAGTGTAGAGTATAAGTGTAGTGTATAGTGTAGTGTATAGTGTGTAGTGTATAGTGTAGAGTATAAGTGTAGTGTATAGTGTAGTGTATAGTATAGTGTATAGTGTAGTGTATAGTAGTGTAGTGTACAGTAATGTAGTGCGGTGTTTTTGTGCAATGCAGTTTACGCAGTGCGGTGTATGCAGGGTAACGTGTTGGTGGTGGTGCGTGCGGTGCGTGCGGTGTATGCGGTGTGTGCGGTGCAGTGCCCCGCGGTGCGTGCGGTGTGTGCAGGGTAACGTGTTGGTGGTGGTGCGTGCGGTGCGTGCGGTGTATGCGGTGTGTGCGGTGCAGTGCCCCGCGGTGCGTGCGGTGTGTGCAGGGTAACGTGTTGGTGGTGGTGCGTGCGGTGCGTGCGGTGTATGCGGTGTGTGCGGTGCAGTGCCCCGCGGTGCGTGCGGTGTGTGCAGGGTAACGTGTTGGTGGTGGTGCGTGCGGTGCGTGCGGTGTATGCGGTGTGTGCGGTGCAGTGCCCCGCGGTGCGTGCGGTGTGTGCAGGGTAACGTGTTGGTGGTGGTGCGTGCGGTGCGTGCGGTGTATGCGGTGTGTGTGGTGCAGTGCCCCGCGGTGCGTGCGGTGTGTGCAGGGTAACGTGGTATTGGTGGCGGTGTGTGCGGTGTGTGCGGTGCGTGCGTGCGGTGCGTGTGGTGTGTGCGGTGTGTGCAGGGTAACGTGGTATTGGTGGCGGTGTGTGCGGTGTGTGCGGTGCGTGCGTGCGGTGCGTGTGGTGTGTGCGGTGTATGCAGGGTAACGTGGTGGTGGCTGTGCGGTGTGTGCGGTGCGTGCGGTGCAGTGCCCCGCGGTGCGTGCGGTGTGCGTGGAGCTGGCCGACTGGGGGGCGGTGGAGGCGGCGCTGGGCCCCGTGGGGCCCGTGGACCTCCTGGTCAACAACGCCGGCGTGGCCCTGCTGCAGCCCTTCCTCGACGTCACGGCGGAGGCCTTCCAGCGGTGGGGCCGCACACCACGCACACACACAGTGTACACACACACACACACACTCGCACGCAGTGTACACACACTCACATACAGTGATACACACACATACAGTGTTACACACACACTCGCACGCCACGCACACACACAGTGTACACACACACACACAGTGTTACACACACACACAGTGTACACACACACACACACACAGTGATACACACACAGACAGTGTTACACACACACTCGCACGCAGTGTACACACACACACAGTGTTACACACACACAGTGTTACACACACACACACAGTGACCACACACTCACACGCAGTGTACACACACACACACACAGTGTTACACACACACTCACACGCGGTGACCACACAGGCCACACACACACACGCGGTGTACACACTCACACGCAGTGTACACACACACACACACAGTGTTACACACACACTCACACGCGGTGACCATACACACGCGGTGACCACACAGGCCACACACACACACGCGGTGTACACACACACACACACAGTGACACACACACACACACAGACAGTGTTACACACACACACAGTGTTACACACACACACAGTGTTACACACACTTGCACGCAGTGTACACACACACACAGTGCCCACACAGGCCACACACTCGCACACAGTGTACACACACACAGTGACCACACACACACAGTGTACACACACACACAGTGTTACACACACACACAGTGTACACACACACACAGTGTACACACACACTCGCACGCGGTGTACACACACACACAGTGACACACACACACACAGTGACACACACATACACAGTGATCACACAGGCCACACACCACCCGGAGTGTGCACACACACACAGGGTATATATGCACACACACGGTGAACACACACAGTGAACACACACATGGTGTACACAGTGACCACACACACAACACGGTGTACACACAGGTCACACACCACCCACAGTGCGCACACACACACACACACGGCACACCAGACACACACACAGTGTACACACACACACAGTGACCACACAGGCCACACACGGTGTACACACACAATACGGTGTACACACAAGTCACACACCACCCGCAGTGTGCACACACACACACACACCAGACACACACACGGTGTACACACACACAGTGTACCCGCGCACACCGCACTGGGCATGACTGTTGTCTCTGCCTGTCTCTTGCGCCGTTTCAGCTCATTTGACGTGAACGTGAAAGCAGTTCTTCAGGTGTCCCAGGTAACAGCGCTCTCCTCGCACTCACCCTCACACAAAGACACAGATCCCCTGTGTAGCCTTAACAGACCGGTGGGGCAAGTGCTGTTAGCGGAACGGTGCACGAGGAGGTGGGTGGTCAACACCACGCCTGCCCGCCTTTGTCTCCCCAGTGGCGATGTTTACACACCACACCGGGTACTCATTTGAGGCCGAGTCGACCTAGGGGAGGCCCAGGACCGGTTCAGATAATCGTCACCGGTGTTGGCCATGAGCGGGAATCGATCTCTGGTCGCCGGGTTCATAGCGCAGCGCGCTAACCGCTACACCACCGCTCCCCACGTGACACACACACACAGTCTCACACACACACACAGTCTCACACACATAGTCTCACACACACAGTCTCACACACACAGTCTCACACACACAGTCTCACACACACACACAGTCTCACACACATAGTCTCACACACTCTCTCAGGCACAACAACAACAACCGCCATTCACCACTAAGTGGCGGTGATCTCCCCACGACGCTTGTGCCAGGCCATGTGCACCTTAAGGCCACACACACACACACAGTCTCACACACACACAGTCTCACACACACACTCGCACACTCTCTCAGGCACAACAACAACAACAACCGCCATTCGCCACTAAGTGGCGGTGACGTCACCACGACGCTTGTGCCAGGCCATGTGCACTTTTTAGTCCGCGTGAAGTGTCCAAGGATCACTTGGCGGGAGGAGGTCCTGGAACAGGCCCAACAGGCGGCAGGGGTTGACCGACTGAGATGACCACTGGCAGATGCAGCAGCAGCAGCAGCTGCTGTGCTCCCTGCTTGTTGCTGGCTTGCTGCACTGTAGCCACCCTGGTACTCCGCTCGTTGTTGTGAGCGTCGCTCCTCCACTCTCACCCCCCCCACTCTCACCCCCCACTCACACCCCCCCCCCCCCACTCTCACCCACCCCCCCTCTCACACCCCCCCCCCAACTCTCACCCCCCCAACTCTCACCCCCCATCTCACACCCCCCCCCACTCTCACACACCCCCCCACTCTCACACACCCCCCCCCCCACTCTCACACACCCCCCCCCCCCCACTCTCACACACCCCCCCCCCCCATTCTCACACACCCCCCCACTCTCACACACCCCCCCCCCATTCTCACACCCCCCCCCCACTCTCACCCCCCCCCCCCACTCTCACACACCCCCCCCCCCCCACTCTCACACACCCCCCCCCCACCAGAGTGAACAAGCCTCCCGTGATCCCGGGCTGCCCGCGTGCCACTGTTCTGTCCCACGTGTTGACACCGTACCCAGCCACGCCTGGCTACCCTAACCCCACTGCGGGTGACGGCGTTACCGTGGCGATGCGATGAATTTGGCACGGTCATTGTGCTGCTGCTTCTTGTTACGATTTTTGCCGTGGCGATGATGCTTTGGTGTTGGTGATGTGAAGACGTTGCCGTGGTGATGGTGCCGTTGATGATGTGGCGATGTTGCCATGGCGACGGTGCTGTTGGTGACGTGACGTTGCCGTGGTGATGGTGCCGTTGATGATGTGGCGATGTTGCCATGGCGACGGTGCTGTTGGTGACGTGACGTTACCGTGGTGATGGTGCCGTTGATGATGTGGCGATGTTGCCATGGCGACGGTGCTGTTGGTGACGTGACGTTGCCGTGGTGATGGTGCCGTTGATGATGTGGCGATGTTGCCATGGCGACGGTGCTGTTGGTGACGTGACGTTGCCGTGGTGATGGTGCCGTTGATGATGTGGCGATGTTGCCATGGCGACGGTGCTGTTGGTGACGTGACGTTGCCGTGGTGATGGTGCCGTTGATGATGTGGCGATGTTGCCATGGCGACGGTGCTGTTGGTGACGTGACGTTGCCGTGGTGATGGTGCCGTTGATGATGTGGCGATGTTGCCATGGCGACGGTGCTGTTGGTGACGTGACGTTGCCGTGGTGATGGTGCCGTTGATGATGTGGCGATGTTGCCATGGCGACGGTGCTGTTGGTGACGTGACGTTGCCGTGGTGATGGTGCCGTTGATGATGTGGCGATGTTGCCATGGCGACGGTGCTGTTGGTGACGTGACGTTGCCGTGGTGATGGTGCCGTTGATGATGTGGCGATGTTGCCATGGCGACGGTGCTGTTGGTGACGTGACGTTGCCGTGGTGATGGTGCCGTTGATGTGGCGATGTTGCCATGGCGACGGTGCCGTTGGTGACGTGACGACGTTGCCGTGGCGATGCAGGCGGTGGCGAGGGGCATGGTGGCGCGGGGAAGCGGCGGCGCCATCGTGAACGTGTCGAGCCAGGCGTCACAGCGCGCACTGCTCAACCACACCGTCTACTGTACGCACCCAACTCCTCCTGCTGCTCGCCCCGCGGCGTTCACCCGCGGCGTTCACCCACAGCGCTCACCCACAACGCTCACCCACAGCGCTCACCCACGGCGTTCACCCACAGCGCTCACCCACAGCGCTCACCCACAGTGCTCACCCACAGCATTCACCCACAGCGCTCACCCACAGCGCTCACCCGCGTATTTCACCTGGAGCGTTCACCCACAGCGCTCACCCACAGCGCTCACCCGCAGCGCTCACCCGCAACGCTCACCCACAGTGCTCACCCACAACGCTCACCCACAGCGCTCACCCACAGCGCTCACCCGCAGCGCTCACCCACAGCACTCACCCGCCTAGTTCACCCGGGCGTTCACCCGGGGCGCTCACCCGGGGCGCTCACCAGTGTTCGTAAATAGTTTAAAAGCGATGCGTCACGCTCGGTCGGTTCTTCCTTTTGCACCACCCAACGTGCACCAAACTTTATTCCGATCCGCTACAAACCGCCGACGGAGTTGCATCAGCTGCTCACCATCGCCGCGACTCACCGGCTGTGGTGTGCATACAACGCCGTGTCACCCTCTGTGTGTGTGTGTGTCTGTGTGTGTGTCTGTGTGTGTGTCTCTTGGGGAGCGGTGGTGTAGCGGTTAGCACGCTGCGCTATAAACCCGGCGACACGGGTTAGATTCACGCTCACGGCCAACACCGGTGACGATTATCTGAACCGGTCCTGGGCCTCCCCTAGGTCGACTCAGCCGCAAATGAGTACCTGGTGCGGTGTGTAAACATCGCCACTGGGGAGACAAAGGCGGTCGGGCGTGGTGCTGGCGACCCACCCCCTCGTGTGCCGTTGCGGCCTTCATAGGTGCTCGCTAACAGCACTTGCCCCTACAGTATGTTAAGGCTATATGGGGGATCTTTGTCTGTCTCTGGGGACAGGTGCCTCCAAGGGAGCCCTGGACATGCTCACCAAAGTCATGGCACTGGAGCTTGGACCTCACAAGGTAACGCACACACGACCACCTCGCTCGCCAACAACATCCGCCATTCGCCACCAAGTGGCGGTGATGTCCACCCAGGTGCTTGTGCCAGGCTAGGTGCACTTTTAAGGCCGCGTGAAGTGTCGAACACCCGCTGGCAGGTCACGGGACAGACCCAGGTGCCATGGGTTCACTCTTACCAGCGCAGCTCACACACCACGTGACCAGCACAGAGATAGCACTTTTACCAGGGCAGCTCACACCACGTGACCAGCATAGCGATGACACTCTTACCAGGGCAGCTCACACACCACGTGACCAGCACAGAGATGGCACTCTTACCAGGGCAGCTCACACACCACGTGACCAGCACAGAGATAGCACTCTTACCAGGGCAGCTCACACACCACGTGACCAGCATAGCGATGGCACTCTTACCAGGGCAGCTCACACACCACGTGACCAGCACAGAGATAACACTCTTACCAGGGCAGCTCACACACCACGTGACCAGCTCAGAGATAGCACCCTTACCAGCACACAAGACAGTCACTATCACACACTCGCATCCATGTGGGAGTCACAGCCCGCTGACCTCTCCATGAATGACAACAGCCACCGTTCACCACGTGTCGTTGACATCGCCACGGCGCTTGTGCCAAGCTAGGTTCACCTTGAGAAGTGTCGAAGGCTCGCTCGCAGGAGGTCACAGAAGAGACTCAGGTGTCATGGGTTGACGGAGATGACCGGCTGATGCACCACCTGGTGCCCCCCATTGTGCCAACTTGCTGTGTTTTAGCCGCTCGTTGCTGTGAGCTCATTACCTCGCTCACCACATGCCACTCGCCCATCTTCACTCACCGCCTGCCTGTGTGTGTGGGTGTGTGTGGGTGTGTCCTTGTTCACACGTGCAGAGCGGTGGTGCAGCGGTCAGCACTGCACTGCGCAACGAACCCGGTCACACAAGTTCGATTCCCGCTCGCTACCTAGAACAGCGGCAATTATCTGAACCGGTCCTGGGCTTCCCTTAGGTCGACTCGGCCTCAAATGTCTACCTGGTGCGGTGTGTAAACATCGCCACTGCGGAGACAAAGGCGGTCGGGCGTGGTGCTGGCCACCCACCCCCACGTGTGCCACAGTGCCAGCCTTCATAGGTGCTCGCTAACAGCACTTGCCCCAACACTATGTTAAGGTAATGCGGGGGTTATTTGTCTTTGTGTATTTACTGTACTGTAAGTGCGTGCACCTGTTCCTAATCACACGGCAAACACTCCACCTTGTGCCCCCGTGTCTCTCGCTAACGCCACTTGCCCCAACAGTCCGTCAAGACTGTACGGGTGACCTTTGTCCTGCGTGCGCGCGTCGTGGTCAGATCCGCGTGAACGCCGTGAACCCCACGGTGGTGATGACGGACATGGGGCGCGAGGCGTGGAGCCCCCCAGAGCGAGCGGGGCCCATGCTGGCACGCATCCCACTCGCTCGGTTCGCCGGTGAGACGCTCACACACACACAAAGATCCCGCCGTGTCGCCTGTAACAGACTGTTGGGGCAAGTGCTGTTAGCGAGCACCTATGAGGCCCCGCACTGTGGCACACGTGGGGGTGGGTGGCCAGCACCACGCCCGGCCGCCTTTCTCTCAGCAGTGGCGATGTTTACACACCGCACCAGGTAGAGATTTGAGGCCGAGTCGACCTAGGGGAAGCTGTTAGCACGAGCAGCACCTATGCAAGGTCGGCACTGCGGCACACGAGGGCGTGGGTGGCCAGCACCACGCACGGCCGCCTTTATCTCCCTAGTTGATAAAGTTTACACCCTGCACTAGATACTCATTTGAGGCTCGGTTGACCTAGGGGAGGCACAGGACCGGTTCAGACAACCGTCGCTGGTTGTTGGCCTCGAGTGCGAATCGAATCTGGGCTGCCGGGTTCGCATCACAGTGCGGGAACCACTCCACCACCGCTCCCCACATGGTCATGTACACACACACAGGTACATTGGTGATGGAAACCTGGCTGTAGCCGTCACCACCGCCAAATTGACCACGTGTCGTGCCGGTGACCCCCCCTCTCCCTACTACCCCGTGCCACAGAGCTGGAGGACGTGGTGAACGCCGTCGTGTTCCTGCTGAGCGAGCGCAGCGCCATGGTGAACGGCGTCGCGCTGCCCGTGGACGGGGGCTTCCTCGCCTGCTAGGCGCCAGTCACCACCACCACCGTGTCACATCACCAACCCTGGTGCCTCTTGTCTCGAAGCCGAACACCAGGGGTGGCACCACCAGCAGCGTTCCCACCACCCTGAGAGCCCCCTTTCTCCAGAGGGTGCTTGGCCTACTCTTCCGCAATGCTATTATTGCACAGCCGTAACGATCGCTTTCCATCGGCGTATGTCGGGTGAACAGTTCCGGAAATCTCTGCCTCTTAGCAGCGGACACGGCTAACGCTGTTGCCAGCAATGACAACAACACACGCTTGCACACGCCGGAAATCATGTCTCCCACTCGATCCCCACCACCACCTCTAAATAAAGCGACCAATCGTACACACGCGTCGAGTGAGTCATGGCGCCAGTGAAGGAGGCGGGCAGCGGGAAGGTCACGAACATAAACCCTCTTTTTATTTTAATTATAATTACTGGAGTGTGGGCGGCCAGTCCGGAGTTACAAGTCCGGCACCAATCCGCGATCATTCCTCGCGACCAACGCGCAAGGGACACCAACAAGAGTCCATGAAGAAGTTGACATGGAGCACCCCTCCACACACAGCAGTGCACAGCACCTACACGCGAGCGTGTGTGTGTGTGCACAGCTAGACTTGTGTGTGTGTGTGTGTGCACAGCTAGACTTGTGCGTGTGTGCGACTATACTTCTGTGTTTACATGGAGATGGGGGGGGGAGGTACATACACAGGTGTACACTTGTTTTGTGCGTGTGCAGGTAGGTGGGTGTGTGTCTGTGGGGAGTGGTGGTGCAATGGTTAGCACGCACTGCGCTACGAATCCCGCTCGGGACTAACAACCATGGCGAATATTTGAACCGGTTCTGTGCTGCTCCTAAGTCTACTCAGCCGTGCCTGGGGGAGTGGTGTTTGCCACACCAGCGCCTCCGTGCAACGTGCTGGCCTTAAAAGGTGCTTCCCTTACAGCCCTTACCCACCCCCCCCCCCCCCCAACAGTGCATCCATCCCGACACAAGCACCGTGGCGACATCACTGCCACTTTGTGGCAAATGGGAGTCCCCGGGTGCTATCGTGTGCGTGCGGGGGCGTGTGTACGCTTGCTTGTGTGTACGCTTGCTTGTGTGTACGCTTGTGCGCTCGCGAATCGCCCGAGGACATTGCACTGCAGATCCGGACGGCCACATCCACCGACGGCAGACAAGAACATCCCACGGTGACACTGCAGTCACCATCTCTAAAACCGTGGCCCACGCGTGGCCCATACACAGTCCACGCGTGGCCCACGCACACACACACACGAGCTTGCGCGCGCACTGACGCCACTGCCCACTACTACCATTGACCGGCAGCGTCTCGGATATTCACCATGAAGTTCCTCCCGAAGCACTCGCCAGTCTCCACATGAACAAACGTCGCCGATTAACTCCCTGCCATTCACAAGAACGTGCGCGTGTGTACATGTGTTGCACGTGCCAGCGATCTCGGTTAACCCGTAACACCTGGTGGGGGTTGGGGGGGGGTTCTGTCTCGTTACCTCCTGCCAGAGAGCCTTCGACATTTCACCCGGCCTCAAAGTGCACCGAGCCTGGCACAAGCGCTTTGCGGCTGTTGTATATGTGCGTACGTGCGTGCGTATAGCCGGGGGCCCAACCTCTCCTCCCACCCCCTCCACAATTAAGTGGCGCACCCCACAGAGGCAATTGTCAAGGCAGACCGCGCCATCGCGTGCACGGCGATAGTGCAGCCACAGGATGCACAAACAGAGGGGCTGGGGGGAGGGGGCGACGGTGGTTGGCGGGGGTCTCTACTGCAGCTCCTTCATGCGGTTGAGGGCGCTGCCGGCGCGGAACCAGCTGATCTGGCCCTCGTTGAACGTGTGGTTGAGCTGGAACTTGTCCGTGGAGCCGTCTTTGTGCTTCACCAAGCACGACAGCGGCTGCAGGAGGCAACACGCGCACACATACAAGGACAAGGATCCCCCGTGTAGCCTTAACAGACTGTAGGGGAAAGTGCTGTTAGCGAGCAGCACCTATGAAGGCCTGGAACGGTACACGAACGAGGGGGTGGGTGGCCAGCACCACGCCCGACCGCCTTTGTCTCCCCAGTGGCAATTCTAGATTTGAAGCTTTCGTGACTGCAATGATTCATATTCTCAGGTTTTTGTTTACACACTGCACCAGGTACTCATTTAAGGCTGAGTCGACCTATGGGAGGCCCGGGACCGGTTCAGATAATCGTCATTGGTGTTAGCCGTGAGCGGGAATCGCGCACACACACACCAATACCCGCCATCCGCCACTAAGTGACGGTGACGTCACCACGGCGCCTGTGCCAGGCCAGGTGCACTTTGAGGCCACCACGTGAAGTGTCGAAGGCTTCACTGACAGGAGGTCACGGGACAGACCCAGCAGGTGCCATGGGTTGACCGACTGAGAGGACTGGCAGATGTATCAGCTGTGCCCCCTTACTGTGCCATACACACAAAGACAAAGGTCCCCCGTATAGCCTTAACAGACTGTTGGGGCAAGTTCTGTTAGCGAGCACCTATTAAGGCCGGAACAGTACACGAGGGGATGGGTGGCCAGCACCACGCCCGACCGCCTTTGTCTCTCTAGTGGTTATAGACCACACCAGGTACTCATTTGAGGCCGAGTCGACCTAGGAGAGGTCCAGGACTGGTTAAAATAAATCGCCGTTTGTAGCGGAGCGCACCAACCGTTACGCCATCGCTCCCGTAATATACACACAAAGATAAAAAGATCCCCCGTATAGCCTTAATAGACTGTAGGGGCAAGTGCTGTTAGCGAGCACCTATGAAGGCCAAAACGGTACATCGAGGGGTGGGTGGCCAGCACCACGCCCGACCGCCTTTGTCTCCCTAGTGGCGATGTTTACACACCGCACCAGGTACTCATTTGAGGCTGAGTCGACCTAGGGGAGGCCCGGGACCGGTTCAGATAATCGTCACTGGTGTTGGCCGTGAGCGGGAATCGAACCCGTGTCGCCAGGTTCGTAGCTACCGCTACACTACCGCTCCCCACTAATATACACACACACACACACGGGAAGGACACCGCACCTTGCCGGGAGCGAAGGTGGGGAGGCCGATGATGGAGATGCGGTCGTCGGGGCGGATCTTGTCGTAGTCGGCCGGATCGTCGAACGTGAGTGGCAGGACACCCTGCTTCTTCAGGTTCGTCTCTGTGTGTGTGTGCGCGTGGGCGTGCGTGTGTGCGTATGTGCATGCGTGCGAGTGTGTGTGTGTGTGTGCGTGCGAGCGCGTGTGTGTGTGTGTGCATGCGTGCGTACAGCGGTGGCAGAGAGGTCAGTGCAGTGCCCCACAAACCTGACCACCCGAGTTCAATTCCTGCTCACGCCCGCTCACGAGCAGCATCAGTGGGGGTTCAAGCTCGACTTCTTTTGTTACGCGGATGATGGTCCCGTTTAGCTGGTTACCCGGCTTTTTTACGCCAGAGACACCATTGGTCGAAGTTATATGGTAGTGTGCAGCGCTGTGGTGCCATGTGCCATAAAGTATGCGAGCTTAGGATTTGCCGACGATAATCCTGCGCGATAGTGCACCCAGCCGCGCTGGTGTGACGGCGCGCTGTACCGTGGATGCGAGCGAAGGACTTGACGATGATGGCGCTCCCCCCGAGGTGGCGTGGCTCCAGCGCGGCGTGCTCGCGGCTCGAGCCCTCGCCGTAGTTCTCATCGCCGACCACGACCCACTTCACACCGCTCTTCTGCTCACACACGCGCACACACACGCAGTTATCGACACAAACACACGCACACAGTTATCGACACAAACACACGCACGTAGTTTGACACAAACACACGCACGTAGTTTGACACAAACACACGCACGTAGTTTGACACAAACACACGCACGTAGTTTGACACAAACACACGCACGTAGTTTGACACAAACACACGTAGTTATCGACACGAACACACACAGTTATAGACAAACACACACGCACAGTTATCGACACGAACACACACACACGCAGTTTTAGGCGCAAACACACACGCACGTACAGTTAGACACAAACACACACGCACGCAGTTATAGACACAAACACACAGATATAGGCACTAACACACAAACAAAAACACATATATAGGCACTAACACACAAACAAAAACACAGATATAGGCACTAACACACAAACACAGAACTACGACCCACTGCACCCCGCTCACACATTAACACACGACAGACATTAACGCGCACACACATGTGGACACCGACACACATCAACATTGGCACCTCATGGTGCATACGTGCGTGGGTGACGTGGTGTGCGCACGTGCGTGTGTGACGTGGTGTGCGCACGTGCGTGTGTGACGTGGTGTGCGCATGTGCGTGTGTGAGGTGGTGGGCGCATGTGCGTGTGTGACGTGGTGTGCGCACGTGCGTGGGTGGGTGACGTGGTGGGTGCACGTGCGTGGGTGAGGTGGTGTGCGCACGTGCGTGGGTGGGTGAGGTGGTGTGCGCACGTGCGTGGGTGGGTGAGGTGGTGTGCGCATGTGCGTGGGTGACATGGTGTGCGCACGTGCGTGGGTGGGTGACGTGGTGTGCGCATGTGCGTGGGTGGCGCAGGGGCACCTTGTATTCGCGTGCCGTGTCTGGCACGGCACCGGTGGAGCCCGTCAGCTGGTTGGTGACAAGGTTGACTTTGCCGTTCTCCGTGTTGACGGCGCCGATGAGAAGGTTGTTGGAGATGTTGTCCAGGTGGCCCCGGTACTTGAGCCACGGCCCGGCCGCTGAGATGTGGTCAGTGGTGCACTTGCCCTTCACCTGCACAACCACAACCACAACTATCACCACAACCACAACCACCACCTCTACCACTTTCCTTTCACCTGCACAACCACAACCACAGCAACCACCACCACTTCTATCACTTTCCCTTCACCTGCACAACCACCACCACAACCACCACTTGCCCTTCACCTGCACAACCACCACCTCTACCACTTTTGCCTTACATCTGTGCAACCGCAACAACCACAATCACCACCTCTACAACTTTTGCCCTAACATCTGTACAACTACAACAGCCACAATCACCACCTCTACAACTTTTGCCCTAACATCTGTACAACTACAACAGCCACAATCACCTTTACCACTTTTGCCCAAACACCAGCACAAAAACCACAACCACCTCAACCATTCACCCTTCACCTGTACAACCAAAACCACACCACCACCACCACCTGTGTGTACGTGATCGTGTGTGCGTGTCTGGGGAGCGGCAGTACAACGGTCAGCACAACTGCACTACGAACCCGGCGACCCACAATCAATTTACTCCGGCCTTCATTAGGTGCTGTTCGCTAACAGCACTTGCCCCAACAGACTTTCAAGGCTAAACTTGAGACCCTGTGTCTTTTCAATAGCGCGCTTGCACGACAGCGTGTGCGCTTTGTCACCTTGATGAGCACCAGCATGTCGGCGAGGTCCTTGCCGTCCCACTTGTTGAACGGCTCCAGCAGCTGTAGCCGCTGGCTCTCGGGGGAGACGTCCACGCGCACCGACTGGCCGTCCGGGGGGGGCTCCTGGTACGTGTCCATGCCGGGGTCGAAGCCCTGCTCGCCGACACGGAGACGGCGGACGGGGCGGGGTCACGTACGGGGAGAAGACTACCACGTGTGCGTGTGTGTGCGTGCGCGAGTGTGGGACTGTGTGTGGTGGCCAGCGGTTAGTGAGTGGTGCTGTCAACGCAGCCCCTCATGTGCTGTGCCAGCCTTAATTAGGTGCTTGCTAAGATAACTTTCCCCAACAGTCTGTCAATCTAAACATGGGGTCTTTGTCCATGGCTGGGTCTTATAGCCCGCATGCCTAAACAGCTTTTGTTCGGCCGGATAGAGGGGGATAAACGGGCACGGCACGGGCTAGAGAAGAGATGGAGTGAAGTGGTACAGGAGGATGTGGAGCTGAGTGGACTTGCCGATGACTGGTACCAGCGGTGTCAAGATCGGCCTCAGTGGAGGAGGCTCGTGAAGGACGCTGCTACTGGGCAGTTGGAGGCAGTTGCCCTCCAACAACAACGGAGGGTGGAGGAGCGACGCTCACAACAACGAGCGGAGCGCCGGGTGGCTAAAGCACAGCAAGTTGGCACAGTAGGGGGCACAGGTAGTGCATCGGCCAGTCATCTCAGTCGACCCGTGGCGCCTGCGTCTGCCCCGTGACCTCCTGCCAGCGGGCGTTCGACACTCCACGTGGCCTCAACGTGCATATAGCCTGGCGACGTCACCGCCACTTAGTGGCGAATGGCGGTTGTTGTTGTGTCAGCCTTGTGTGCCGGTCACGTGCTTAGTGGGCTGTGCTGGTCGCGTGCCGTCACTGTGTTGGTGGTGTGCTTATTGAGTTTGGGCCGCGCGTGCCTTGGCAGGGAGCTCGTCCCCGGTGGGTGGGGTCAGCTTGAACTTCTTGCCGTCGGCCGCGGTCAGGAAGTCTGTCTCGGGGTTGAACTTGAGCGAGCCCGCGATGGTCAGCGCCGTCACAATCTGCGGGGGACAACGGCGAGGCGCTCGGAGACGCGACGGGACTCCGGGGACAACGGGGGGGGAGGGGGCGTGGGGACAGAGGGACATGGGAGCAGAGGTCGCAACCGGGTACCCGATACCCGTACCCTACCCGATACCCGGCTACCCGTACCTGGCCGGGTACGGGTACGGGTACCCGTTTGCGACCCTGGTGCGGCCGGGTACGGGTACGGGTAGACCGTGAGTCACTGGTGAGTCACCGTTTGTCACTCATTTCCCAACGTCTTGTCTCTTCTCACAATTCAAGTTCCTAGAATCAACCCACCCGCGCCTGCAACATGGCTTCATCCCAGAGGTCGCAATCGGGTACCCGATACCCGTACCCTACCCGTACCCAGCTGGGTACGGGTAGGGTACGGGTAAGGAATCAGAACCCGTTTGCAACCTCTGCATGGGAGCGACGGAGACGTGGGAACACGGCGACGTGGCGACACGGTGGCGCAGGGTTACAGAGACCACGGAGAGAGAATGTCACAGAGACGTGGGAACACGGCGGCGTGGCGACACTGTGCCGGAGGGTTACACGGACACGGAGAGAGAACGACACAGAGACGTGGGGGCACTGGAATATAGACACATGCAGCAGTGCCACGGGGACAGGAAGCTGGGGGATATGCGAACATCGCAGCACAGAGATAAGGGGACACAAAAACAACGGAGCAAGAGAACACGGGGGCATGGGGGGGCACAGCCAAGCACAGGGGGAGAGAGAGAGGAGGGGGGGGCTGCACCTCGGGGGAGGTGACGAAGGCGTGAGTGGCTGGGTTGGCGTCGTTGCGTCCCGTGAAGTTGCGGTTATACGAGGTCACGATGGTGTTCTTCTCTCCCTTCTTCACGTCCTTCCTGCGCTCGCACACAACACAGATCCACAGTCCAACCTTAGCAGACTGTTGGGGAAAGTGCAATTAATGTAGGCACTATGAAGGCTGGCATGGCACACGAGGGGGTGGGGTGGCCAGCACCACACCCGGCCGCCTTTGTCTTCCTAGTGGCGATGTTTACACACCACACACAATGTACTCTTTCAGCCTAGGGGAGGCCCAACACTAATTCAGATCGTCACCAGTGTTGACCGCCAGGGGAATCCAACTCGGGTCGCTGTGTTCAGAGCGCAGCGCGTTAACCACTACGCTACCAACACACAACAGCCATAAGCAGCAGTAACGTCACCACGGCGCTTGTGCCAGGCTGTGTGCACGTTAAGGCCACGTGAAGTGTCGAACGGGACATGGTCACGGGACAGACCCAGGTGCCGCACAGTCAGGATGTGGCAAACACCAGGCGGAGTTTCACACACGGACAAAGACAGACAGAGAGGGGGAGGGAGGGAGATCAGGAGAGAAGGTGGGGTGTGTTCACACCTGTCCCACTGTCCGATGCACGGGCCGCAGGCGTTGGCGAGCACCACGCCCCCGATGTCACGCAGAACCTGGGCCTGTGTGGGGACACGCGCAGGAATAAACGGGAGCATGAGTGGTGTTCACCCATTCACTCGGTCGTTCACGCATTAATCACGTTTTTAGTTCACTCGGCCGTTCAACCATTCACAGATTTATTCACTCCCACCCAAGTCAGGCAAAGCCTGGGCCCGTGTAGAGGCATGGACCACTGGGGGTCAAGTGGAGCAGGGGTGGTGTTTACTCATTCACTCATTAGTCACTCACTCATACTCTACTATAAGCGCACAACTTTATCCATCTGCGATGAACGCTGCACTTTCCGTCGTTTTCATGCACGAACGACGGAGGCGCAGGGACAGACGTTCGATTACGTTGGAATCGATCTGCAGACGGCGGTCTTCTCACAATCCCAAACAGGTGAAATGCCGCATCGAACCGAACCCCCAGCAAGGCCATCAACTTAACGACGTCGTTTTCAATTAAGTCTTCCAGATGTAAAATGAAATAAGCTTTTAATGAAGAAATAAAAGTATCTAATTCAAATCATAGTACAATTCAAAGATGTTTCATTTCAAAACTTCAAAACGGAGCATCGAGTGCTTGCGTCAATGCATCGTTTGTGTGAAAAAAAATTCGTGACTTTCCTGGCCAAAGGCTGTAAATGGTTGCGAGGCCCCCGAACAACCCCTAGTTCAGTATATTTACTCATCAACTTCATAGACAAGCAGGTTAAAGCCCCGTGAGAGACTCGAGCGAAAGTTGAACGATGCAAACGTTTCCTCAAGTAATGTTGCTGAAGTTGCATATGTCTGTGCAACTCACACAAATATTAGAAACAGCAGCTGACGTGTGTTTATCATTGCCATCGCAAAATGGCTATCATGGCAACCTGGTCCAAAATGGTTGAAATATTTTACGTGTATGACGGCAAAAGATATATTTTTTGTATATTAAAATTGAATTATTTTTCCTTTTTAAAAGTAGATAACTCACCTCACACAACGTTGCTTTGGCTCATTCTTACTTTTGCCCGAGTTGCTTTTCTAAAATAACAATGCATGTCTTACTAAACAGGCCGAGCCTCCGCTTTCCCCCTTGCCTAGTTCTCCTGCCAGGCTCAACGGGGCTGGGTCACTCAGGCGAGAAGCGAGGGCTAGGGTCAGGCCTACCTGCCCCTACTGTGTTAATTATTACATTGCGGGTCTTGACAACATTTAATGAATCAGTAATGAGTAATTGTGCTGCGCATAACAAACAGTGAAGCTGCAATGTTTAACATGGAATTTTGGGCAACATTTGCAGAATGCAACCAAGTTTAGCTAAATAAATGTTTGAAGAAAAGTAGTCCCTCGGTTAACGTTTTAAATTAATTGCACCAAAACTACTGTAAACCGTAATAACCGTTCATCGAGTTCACTCAAAAGTTGAAAATGAAGTCAAAATCCCCCGAGTCTGTAAGAGAGCTGTTTCCACTGACGAAACAGAAAACGTAACGTAAAACAAAGCCAGTCTAGGTATCAACGCTCATCAATGGGCATCGCCGATTGGCTGAGGGCATGGCTCGGGCCCACTTAACGAGTGCTCGGGATTGGCCGAAATTGGCTCCCTCGTGCATAACATGAACATGCCGTTAGTCAACATTTGAATGTTAGTCGAAACCATGGGGGGGTCCCTATGGGGGGGTCCCTATGGGGGGGTCCCTATGGGGGGGGTCCCTATGGGGGGCGAAACGTTAACAGAAAAAATCTGTAGTGAATGTCACTTGCCTTGTGTAACTCCAGTCTCCCTCGCAAGGGAGACTAGAGTTACACAAGGCAAGTGCAATGTGCACGGTCAAGTCACAGCTACCTACTGAACATCTGTGAACAAGAGCTTTCTAGCTCATCGGATTCCTCCAGTATAAATATTTTCATTCTGACCTCGCTAGGGGTGAAAAAATGAAACTAATATTACTTTTCGAATTAAAGCTTTCGTGACTGCAGGGATTCATCTTCTTGGTTCTTTCGGTAAAGTCACGTAGAAGGGAAGTAATAAAATAATAAAAATAAAACATAATAAAATAATTCTCACGATGTTTCGGCAACAACGCAAGCAGCCATCCCTCAGACGCTGTCTTCCCGACAGACCTGTTCTTCACCTGAGGACGGCTGCTTGCGTTGTGGTCGAAACGTCGTGAGAATTATTTTATTATGTTTTATTATTTATTATTTCCCTTCTACGTGACTTTACCGAAAGAACCAAGAAGACTAATATTACTGTTAAACCAGAGGAAAAAAACCTTACATTGATAGGAAACATTAATTATGTTTATAATTCGGCAGTATAAGGGTCAGACTTAGTCCAACGATTCTACCCGCTGTGTGCATTATACGTGGTGCTACCGTGTGTCTCCTGCGTGGTTCCGTGTGCGCTGTCGCGTGTTCGGCCGTGTGCGTGTCCGATGTCTGTACCGATTGATGCCATGATACCGTGTGTGCCGTGTCTATTGTACCGTTGTGTGTACTGGCCGTACTACTGCATCGCTGTGTACTGCGGTGTGCTTTGCCATGTGTACTGCCGTGTCCAATTTAGACTTTAAGTTATACATTTTTTCTGTAGCACGCGATGCATTCTACTCGCCTCTGACGCTCTGTGCTGGTTGTACCATGTTGACGCACGACCTTGGCCATTCGGAATTTGACATTGTACAGTTGTTTTGGGATTCTTTTCATTTGTTTTGCTGTTGCTGTAACAAGGTTCCTATGGTGTAACCGGGTCCCCCCCCCCCCCCATCGAACATTTGCACTTATTGCTCAATGGGTTTCAACTGTGCCAATGTAAAAGCAAAAGCCCCAAAGGTGGATGTCATGTGTACAGCAACGCTTTCCAGTCAGTTGTACTGGAAGGTTGTGCGAGTGTGTTTTATGTACTGCGATGCGTTTGGCCGTGGGTATGGCGTGGTGTAGCGTGGTGTAGTGTAGTGTGTGTAGGTCTAACTTGTATGGTGTGGTGGTGTAATGTGGTGTAGCGTGCTCTTTGGTTCTTTCGTTAAAGCCACGTAGGTAGAAAAAAAAATCACGACGTTTCGATCGCAACACAAGCGGTCGTCCTCAGGACGGAAAAAAATAGTTCCACTGCTGGATTATTATTTTTTCCCGCCTGAGGACGACCGCTTGTGTTGCGATCGAAACGTCGCGATTTTTTTATTATTTTTTCTACCTACGTGACTTTACCGAAAGAACCAAAGAGTATGGATTCCTGCAGTCAAGAAAGCTTCGAATCAAGAGTGGTGTAGCGCGTTTGGTGTGGTGTAATGTGGTGCAGCGTGTATGGTGCGGTGGAGCGTGTATGGTGTGGTGTAATGTGGTGCAGCGTGTACGGTGCGGTGGAGCGTGTATGGTGTGGTGTAATGTGGTGTAGTGTGTTTGGTGTGGTGTAACTTGTATGGCGTGGTGCAATGTGGTGTAGTGTTTGGTGTAACTTGTATGGTGTGGTGTAGTGTGGTGGAGCGTGTTTGCTGTGCTCACGTAGCCGTCGCGCTCGATCGTGGCCCGGATCTGCTCCGAGCCCGGCGTGACGGTGAAGGCGGCACGCGCCTTGAGGCCGTGGCTCAGGGCCTGGCGCGCCACCGACGCCGCGCGGCCCATGTCCTCGTAGCTGCTGTTGGTGCAGCTGCCGATGAGACCTGTGCAGCAGCAGCAATGACAACACAACCACTAGCACCGTCACAACCACCATCACCACCACCGTTAACACGACTACCACACCACCAGTATCGCCACCACAACCACCACAAGTACCATTAGCACCATCACCACAAACACCACCACCACCACCACCACCAACCAACCGCGTGTGTCAGACGCGGTGCCTGGTGTTGTGTTCATATTCTTAGGTTTTTTTCGGTAAAGTCACGTAGGAAAAAAAATCTAAATTAATAAAAGTAAAATAAAAAAACAATCACGACGTTTCGGAGGCAACACAAGCTTCCGTCTTCAGGTGGAACCGTCACAGCACGATTGCTGTATCAAGTAAATGAGAAATTCCAAGGGATACTACCCCGTATATATACTGGTTTAGGGGAGGGGGATGGGCCAGGCGTTGTGTTGCAGTGCAAGCGAGGTTGTGACGAGCGCCACGTTGCGGACGGCGTCACATCGCGTTGCGCTTCCTGCCGCGCTGGCTTCGACGCCGTGGCTGGTGCTGGGGCAGGTGCTCACCCACTTTGATGTCGGTGGGCCAGCCGTTACGCTCCGCGGTGGCGCCGACCTCGGCCACGTCGTGAGCCAGGTCCGGTGTGAACGGCCCGTTAATCATGGGCTTCAGCTGCATCGGCACACCACACAAAGAACAAATTTGACCTAAGGTCTACACTCATTTACCAGCTTCATATTCCCTATTGCCGTACATATACTGGAGGAAGGGCCTTTGCTATTGATGCCCCCAGGGTCTGGAATGCTGTTGCCAATAAATTGAAACTTGAGTCACTACCTGTGAGATCTTCACTCAAAACTGCTCTAGAGGAGTTGTACACCTAGCTGCCAGTGCTATTCAGTGGCCTAAAATAAAATGTTTCGCTCTGGATGATCGCTACAAAGTATGACCTGTGTTTTGATTTAGTGTGCTGATCTTAAAGGTGCATTGAAAAATTTTAATACTCCGATTGATGCTCCTGCTGTTGTGGAGTGGCTCATGCAGCCAGCTATGGCTGCAGGGTTTTGGTAGTACATGTTTATGCCATTTATTGTGAAAATTCCGTCAGTTCCTATGATTGCTTTTTCATTGCTTTCATGGCTTTATTTTGGTGATTTCGAAAAGTGTATTGGTTTAGCCATGTTTGTTTGTTGTAGTACAGAGTTAGACTGATGGCCTTAATCCAAGTTGTCTTGTGGTTGTTGTTGTTTGACTTGCATCCCACTGGGATTTTTGCACACAGCGTTGGTGTACGGTGTTTTTTTCTGCAATATTTTGCTGTCTTTTCTTGGATTTTCTGTTTGCACTTAGTCACATATTCACTTTAAGATGTTTTGTTTGTTCATGTTTTTGTTTTTTGTTTGTTGCGGTTGCACCCGATTCAAGAGCCGAATGGCTCACAGGGCTACACCTAATACATGAACTTGAACAACCACATTACACACTCAAGAGTGCGTCGGACCCTGCATTGGTGGCCAACTGCGATGTGGCCTACGCTGCGGCGTCTGACTGTGTGGTGCGGTAGAACCCTGTGTTGTGGCCGGATATACGGCTGCGTGGCCGGGGCCTGTGGAGTGCCCGAAACCCCGCGCTGTGGCTGACCTCGTTGAGGTTGATCTCGACGAGCTGGTCGTAGTGGCAGTCCGCGTCAGGCACCAGGTACTCCTTGTTCTTCTCCGCCAACTCGGCGATCCCTGCACCGTCCCCGCAGCCAAGGTCACAGGTCAGAGCCAACTTGTGGGCACGCCCCCCCCCCCTAGTCCCCGCCACCGAGGGTGGGGGATGGGGGGGGTGTGAGGGGTCACGTGGTGAGGGAGTTGAGGGAGGGGAAGGCGGTGGGGGCTGGATGGTGACGGGTGGTTAAGCGTGTTGAGCATGGTGGTGGTGAGCGTGTTGGTCGTGAGGTTGATGGTGAGCGTGATGGTGAGCGTGGTGGTGAGCGTGGTGGTGAGCGTGGTGGTGAGCGTGGTGGTGAGCGTGGTGGTGAGCGTGGTGGTGAGCGTGGTGGTGAGCGTGGTGGTGAGCGTGGTGGTGAGCGTGGTGGTGAGCGTGGTGGTGAGCGTGGTGGTGAGCGTGGTGGTGAGCGTGGTGGTGAGCGTGGTGGTGAGCGTGGTGGTGAGCGTGGTGGTGAGCGTGGTGGTGAGCGTGGTGGTGAGCGTGGTGGTGAGCGTGGTGGTGAGCGTGGTGGTGAGCGTGGTGGTGAGCGTGGTGGTGAGCGTGGTGGTGAGCGTGGTGGTGAGCGTGATGGTGAGCGTGATGGGGAGCGTGATGGGGAGCGTGATGGGGAGCGTGATGGGGAGCGTGATGGGGAGCGTGATGGGGAGCGTGATGGGGAGCGTGATGGGGAGCGTGATGGGGAGCGTGATGGGGAGCGTGATGGGGAGCGTGATGGGGAGTGTGGCGCTGGTGAGCATAGTGATGGTGGTGGCGAGCGTGGTGGTGGTGGCGAGCGTGGTGGTGGTGGCGGCGGCGAGCGTGGTGGTGGTGGCTAGCGTGGTGGTGGTGGCGAGCGTGGTGGTGGTGGCGAGCGTGGTGGTGGTGGCGAGCGTGGTGGTGGTGGCGGCGAGCGTGGTGGTGGCGAGCGTGGTGGTGGCGAGCGAGCGTCGTGGCGAGCGTGGTGGTGGTGGTGGCGAGCGTGGTGGTGGTGGTGGTGGCGAGCGTGGTGGTGGTGGCGAGCATGGTGGTGGTGGCGAGCGTGGTGGCGAGCGGTACCCTCGCGCCCCGTCTTCACAAGGTAGTCCCGCATGCGGTGGTTGTATGGGAAGATGGAGGTGGTGGCTCCAATCTCCGCTCCCATGTTGCAGATGGTGGCCATGCCTGCAAGGCACGCACGCGCATGCCCGGTCAGACCCGTAGTGCGTTGCACGTGGCGCGGTGCGGTACGGTGCGGTACGGTGCGGTTTGTGCAGTGCGGTAATCCGCACCGGTGCAGGAGATGGAGTCGACGCCGGGCCCGTGGTACTCCACAATGGCGCCCGTGCCGCCCTTCACCGTGAGGATCCCGGCCACCTTCAGGATCACGTCCTTGGGCGACGACCAGCCGGACAGCTCGCCGGTCAGCTTCACCCCAATCACCTGCACCACAACCACCACCACCACCACCACGATCATCACCATAACCAGTCACCACGACCAGCCAGAGAGCTTGCCCGTCAGCTTCACTCAAATTAAACACACCACAACCACCACCAAAAATCAATAACACAACCGCCACCTCTTCCCATACGCGTGGTGGATCCGCTGTTTGGGCATTGCCTGTGCTCAGCTCGCGGCGATACTAAAACTACATTGATGATGTACGTATGAACTTCTTTCACACCATACGTGGCCAATCGTGCTAATCGGACGTGCGGTGATGGCGGTGATGGCGATGATGGCGATGATGGCGATGATGGCGATGATGGCGATGATGGCGATGATGGCGATGATGGCGATGATGGCGATGATGGCGATGATGGCGATGATGGCGATGATGGCGATGATGGCGATGATGGCGATGATGGCGATGATGGCGATGATGGCGATGATGGCGATGATGGCGACGACGGTGGAGGAAGCCGGGCCGAGTGGGGTTCCTGTGTCGCGTGACAGCGAAGAATAGCGACGACTTATCAAGGGGGCTGTCACATCCAGCAGCGGGTTAACCCCGGCTCACCTTGGGGCACTTGAGCTCCCAGGGGATGTTGGCCATGACGTCCACGGCATCGGCGCCGCCCACACCGATGCAGACGCCGCCCAGGCCGCCGCCGTTGGGCGTGTGCGAGTCCGTGCCGATGAGTAGCACGCCCGGGTACGCGTAGTTCTCCAGGATGATCTGAGTGGCACAACACAATCGTCACAACCCAGCCGGCTACCGTCCCAACCCAGCCAGCTACAGTCACGACCCAGCCGGCTACCGTCACGACCCAGCCGGCTACCGTCACGACCCAGCCGGCTACAGTCACGACCCAGCCGGCTACAGTCACGACCCAGCCGGCTACCGTCCCGACCCAGCCGGCTACAGTCCCGACCCAGCCGGCTACAGTCAACACCCAGCCGGCTACAGTCAACACCCAGCCGGCTACCGTCCCGACCCAGCCGGCTACCGTCCCGACCCAGCCGGCTACCGTCCCGACCCAGCCGGCTACCGTCCCGACCCAGCCGGCTACAGTCACGACCCAGCCGGCTACCGTCACGACCCAGCCGGCTACCGTCACGACCCAGCCGGCTACAGTCACGACCCAGCCGGCTACCGTCACGACCCAGCCGGCTACCGTCACGACCCAGCCGGCTACCGTCACGACCCAGCCGGCTACCGTCCCGACCCAGCCGGCTACAGTCACGACCCAGCCGGCTACCGTCACGACCCAGCCGGCTACCGTCACGACCCAGCCGGCTACAGTCACGACCCAGCCGGCTACCGTCACGACCCAGCCGGCTACAGTCAACACCCAGCCGGCTACCGTCACGACCCAGCCGGCTACAGTCACGACCCAGCCGGCTACCGTCACGACCCAGCCGGCTACCGTCACGACCCAGCCGGCTACAGTCACGACCCAGCCGGCTACCGTCACGACCCAGCCGGCTACCGTCAACACCCAGCCGGCTACCGTCCCGACCCAGCCGGCTACCGTCCCGACCCAGCCGGCTACCGTCCCGACCCAGCCGGCTACCGTCCCGACCCAGCCGGCTACCGTCCCGACCCAGCCGGCTACCGTCCCGACCCAGCCGGCTACCGTCCCGACCCAGCCGGCTACCGTCACGACCCAGCCGGCTACCGTCACGACCCAGCCGGCTACCGTCACGACCCAGCCGGCTACCGTCACGACCCAGCCGGCTACCGTCACGACCCAGCCGGCTACCGTCACGACCCAGCCGGCTACCGTCACGACCCAGCCGGCTACCGTCACGACCCAGCCGGCTACCGTCACGACCCAGCCGGCTACCGTCACGACCCAGCCGGCTACCGTCACGACCCAGCCGGCTACCGTCACGACCCAGCCGGCTACCGTCACGACCCAGCCGGCTACCGTCACGACCCAGCCGGCTACCGTCACGACCCAGCCGGCTACCGTCACGACCCAGCCGGCTACCGTCACGACCCAGCCGGCTACCGTCACGACCCAGCCGGCTACCGTCACGACCCAGCCGGCTACCGTCACGACCCAGCCGGCTACCGTCACGACCCAGCCGGCTACCGTCACGACCCAGCCGGCTACCGTCACGACCCAGCCGGCTACCGTCACGACCCAGCCGGCTACCGTCCCGACCCAGCCGGCTACCGTCCCGACCCAGCCGGCTACCGTCCCGACCCAGCCGGCTACCGTCCCGACCCAGCCGGCTACCGTCCCGACCCAGCCGGCTACCGTCCCGACCCAGCCGGCTACCGTCCCGACCCAGCCGGCTACCGTCCCGACCCAGCCGGCTACCGTCCCGACCCAGCCGGCTACCGTCCCGACCCAGCCGGCTACCGTCACGACCCAGCCGGCTACCGTCCCGACCCAGCCGGCTACCGTCCCGACCCAGCCGGCTACCGTCCCGACCCAGACGGCTACCGTCACGACCCTGCCGGCTACCGTCACGACCCAGCCGGCTACCGTCACGACCCAGCCGGCTACCGTCACGACCCACACGGCTACCGTCACGACCCACACGGCTACCGTCACGACCCACACGGCTACCGTCACGACCCACACGGCTACCGTCACGACCCAGCCGGCTACCGTCACGACCCAGCCGGCTACCGTCACGACCCAGCCGGCTACCGTCACGACCCAGCCGGCTACCGTCACGACCCAGCCGGCTACCGTCACGACCCAGCCGGCTACCGTCCCGACCCAGCCGGCTACCGTCCCGACCCAGCCGGCTACCGTCCCGACCCAGCCGGCTACCGTCACGACCCAGCCGGCTACCGTCACGACCCAGCCGGCTACCGTCACGACCCAGCCGGCTACCGTCACGACCCAGCCGGCTACCGTCACGACCCACACGGCTACCGTCACGACCCACACGGCTACCGTCACGACCCACACGGCTACCGTCCCGACCCAGCCGGCTACAGTCACGACCCAGCCGGCTACCGTCACGACCCAGCCGGCTACCGTCACGACCCAGCCGGCTACCGTCACGACCCAGCCGGCTACCTTCACGACCCAGCCGGCTACCGTCACGACCCAGCCGGCTACCGTCCCGACCCAGCCGGCTACCGTCCCGACCCAGCCGGCTACCGTCCCGACCCAGCCGGCTACCGTCCCGACCCAGCCGGCTACCGTCCCGACCCAGCCGGCTACCGTCCCGACCCAGCCGGCTACCGTCCTGACCCAGCCGGCTACCGTCACGACCCAGCCGGCTACCGTCACGACCCAGCCGGCTACCGTCACGACCCAGCCGGCTACCGTCACGACCCAGCCGGCTACCGTCCCGACCCAGCCGGCTACCGTCCCGACCCAGCCGGCTACCGTCCCGACCCAGCCGGCTACCGTCCCGACCCAGCCGGCTACCGTCCCGACCCAGCCGGCTACCGTCCCGACCCAGCCGGCTACCGTCCCGACCCAGCCGGCTACCGTCACAACCCTGCCGGCTACCGTCACAACCCACCCGGCTACCGTCACAACCCAGCCGGCTACCGTCACAACCCAGCCGGCTACCGTCACGACCCACACGGCTACCGTCACGACCCACACGGCTACCGTCACGACCCAGCCGGCTACCGTCACGACCCAGCCGGCTACCGTCACGACCCAGCCGGCTACCGTCACGACCCAGCCGGCTACCGTCACGACCCAGCCGGCTACCGTCACGACCCAGCCGGCTACCGTCACGACCCAGCCGGCTACCGTCACGACCCAGCCGGCTACCGTCACGACCCAGCCGGCTACCGTCACGACCCAGCCGGCTACCGTCACGACCCAGCCGGCTACCGTCACGACCCAGCCGGCTACCGTCACGACCCAGCCGGCTACCGTCACAACCCAGCCGGCTACCGTCACGACCCAGCCGGCTACCGTCACGACCCAGCCGGCTACCGTCACGACCCAGCCGGCTACCGTCACGACCCAGCCGGCTACCGTCACGACCCAGCCGGCTACCGTCACGACCCAGCCGGCTACCGTCACGACCCAGCCGGCTACCGTCACGACCCAGCCGGCTACCGTCACGACCCACACGGCGACCCTCACAATCCACACTGCTCCCTAGATTTGAAGCTTTCGTGACTGCAAGGATTCATATTCTTAGGTTTTTTCAGTAAAGTCACGTAGGTAAAAATTTTGAATTAAAATTTATTAAAGTAAAATAAAAATAAAATAAAAATCACGACGTTTCGGAGGCAACACAAGCTTCCGTCTTCAGGTGGAACCGACACGGCACGACTGCTGGATCAAGTGAGAGAAATTCCAAGAAAACAGTCCTTGTATATATACTGGTTGAGGGTGGGAGGAGCCATTGTGAGGTTCGGTGCGGCTGAAGCACGCTGCAAGGAATGAGCCTTTGTTGTGCAGACTGGTTGAAATGGGAGGTTCCAAGAGTTGTTAAGGTGCAGCTGATGCAACGGTGCGGCTGCTGTAAATGGGACTGAGCCTTTGTTATGTAGAGGTGGTGCGGCTGAAACCTCTGTTAGGAATGAGCCTTTGTTGTGCAGACTGGTTGAAATGGGAGGTTCCTGTCACAACCCACTCTGCTCCCATCATAATCCTCGGGTGCCGTGCCGGCCTTCATAGGTGCTCGCGAACTTTGCCCAACAGTCCGTTAGAGGTTATACAGATAGTACTAATAGCATATCTGCATTTCCCATAAATATGCTAAATTCCTCTTGATATGCAAATTCTTTTGTCAAGACGCTCTTCGCCCCCTCCATCCCAGCATAAATAGTCGCTCCAAGCCTGGGGTGTGCCATTCAGACTCTGCCTTCTCGACAGACCTGTTCTCCACCTGAAGACGGCTGCTTGCGTTGTGGCCGAAACGTCGTGAGAATTATTTTATTATGTTTTATTATTTTATTATTTTCCTTCTACGTGACTTTACCGAAAGAACCAAGAAGATGAACCTTTGTCTTTGTCCATGTCTATACATATGTGTGTGTGTGTGCGCACATGTAGGCGTTTGTGTTTATACATGTGCGACTTCTCGTGAGAGCACATTCCCACCTGGTGGATGATTCCGGAGCCGGGTTTCCAGAATCCGACTCCATATTTCTTGGCAGCTGTGGCCAGGAAGTTGTAAACCTCCTTGTTGATGTCCTAGAGCACGCAAGCACACACATGCACACACACACAATCAGCCACAACCCACAATCACTCCCCGAGCAAGTAGCCTCACCGCAGATGGCCGGGCAGTAGCGGCGACGCACGCGGCTTGTAATTAAGTGCTGTGGCTTGCACTTTTTTTATTAATATTTTCTGGGTTTACAGCAGGGGAGAGAGTGGGCTCGCTACCGCCCTACTGAGTGGGGACCACGAGCGGGGTGTGTGTGTGTGTACGTTTATACGGAGAGGTTGAGGGAAATTAACCTAAAAAAAGACAGCCAAGGGAGCAGGGGGAAGGGAGTTAGGGGGGGGGGGGGACAGATGAAAGAGAAAGGGAGGAGCACTTAGAAAGGGATAACTTACACGTCCCGCTTTGGTGAACTTATCAAGGGAAGTCGATGACCCCTAAGAGTGGCGATTGACTCCTGTCCATCCCTGTGGTGGGAAGGGAGCCACTTCTTGCTCCCATCATATATTACATTTCTTAACGAACTCTACAGAGAACCCCCCCCCTACCACCCCCACACAGTGCGCCCACCCCACTCCCGCCACGCTTTAGTGAACTTATCAACGGAAGTCGATGACCCCTAAGAGTGGCGATCGACTCCTATCCATCCCTGTGGTGGGAAGGGAGCCACTTCTTGCTCCCATCATATTAGATTTCTTAACGAACTCTACAGAGAACCCCCCCCCACCCCCACCCCACTCCCGACCCCCACCTTGGCTCTCTGCAGGTCCTCGTCCCCGCCGAGCTGCGCCTCGATGAGGTGGTCGCAGTGGATTGTGGAGGGCACGGCGACGCGCGCCAGCCCGCTGCTGATGAACTGCAGCATGGCCATCTGCGCCGTGGCGTCCTGCATGGCCACGCGGTCGGGGCGCAGCCGCAGGTAGGAGCGGCCGCGCTCCAGCTCCTGCGAGCGCGCGTCCTCCAGGTGGCCGTACACCACCTTCTCCGACAGCGTCAGCGGCTGCTTTAGCCTGGGGACGCGACGGGCGGAGAGCGACAGGCGGTCAAAGAGTCTCTCCCAGAGGTCGCAACCGGGTAGCCGATACCCGTACCCTACCCGATACCCGGCTACCCGTACCCAGCCGGGTACGGGTAGGCCGTGAGTCACTGGTGAGTAACCGTTTGTCACTCATTTCCCAACGTCTTGTCTCTTCTCACAATTCAAGTTCCTAGAATCAACCCACCCGCGCCTGCAACATGGCTTCATCCCAGAGGTCGCAATCGGGTACTCGTACCCGTACCCTACCCGATACCCGGCCGGGTACGGGTAGCCGGGTATCGGGTAGGGTACAGGTACCCGTTTGCAACCCTGGTGCGGCCGGGTACGGGTAAGGAATCAAAACCCGTTTGCGACCTCTGGTCTCTCCCTCTTCCAACGCCTCCTTTCAACTCGTATATTTTTTTCCAGACTCCTCTACTTACGAACAAGTCTGTCCGTAAGTCGATTTGTTCGGAAGTCCAACTTTACTCCTGTCGATTCCAAACAAGTTGTGCGGCATGTACACGAAACACGGGACATGGCTTTTAAAGTTGTATAATCTCCTGTAGATGCCACTGGTTCTTCACGTTCTGCAGATGTAGATGACACCACCGCCATCTATTGCACGGCAGTTGAACTTACGACTCTGGATCTGATCAGGCAAGTGGACATATGCACAGGTTTGGTAGCATCTCTAAAAGTTCCTAAATCGAATGTTCAAAAGTACAGAAGTCCCTGTATTAACTATTGCTATTTAACGATTTTTATTTTATCAGGTAAGGCCCACTGGAGCTGCAGACCTGGCCATGGACAAATGAGATCTCAACGAAGTGGTTTATCACGTGGAAATATATTGCAGCCAAATACTCAGAAATATTCTCATTATTTCGATTTAAAGCTTTCGTGACTGCAGGGATTCAACTTCTTGGTTCTTGCGTTAAAGTCACGTAGAAGGGAAGAAAAACCATAATAAAATACAATTCTCACGACGTTTCGGCCACAACGCAAGCAGCCGTCCTCGGGTGAAGAACAGGGCTGTCGGAAAGACAGCGTCTTTCCAACAGACCTGTTCTGTCTTTCCGACAGCCCTGTCCTTCACCTGAGGATGGCTACTTGCGTTGTGGCCGAAACGTCGTGAGAATTGTATTTTATGTTTTATTTTTATTATTTTATTATTTCCCTTCTACGTGACTTTACCGTAAGAACCAAGAAGATTATCATTATTATCGATTACTTATTATCATTCCGCGCCTTTACCAAGTGAAGCCTCGTCACGTCTCAAGAGCGGCCCAGAAACTTTACAAAATATCCCGCACCCCTGATGTTATAGACGCGGCCCGAGAATTGAACTCAGGGTCGCCGGGTTCATTGGGCATCGCACGCAAGACACTTAGCTATCACTCCGCTCTCAAACTATGATGAACAATACCAGTTATTTACATCGTTATTATAATCATTAATCCAGGAAATCCACACCGAGTTTCAAGGCTCTTTTTCAGGAGGGTTCCTGCCAAGTTTCCGCAGTGGCTGGGGCGACGTTGTTGCTGCTGCTGTTGGTGCTCTGTGCGATCCCAATTGAGTCATTTGCAGGGAACATTGCAGCAGCATTTTGGATTTTTTTTTCGATTTAAAGCTTTCGTGACTGCAGGGATTCATCTTCTTGGTTCTTTCGGTAAAGTCACGTAGAAGAGAAATAATAAAAATAAAACATAATAAAATAATTCTCACGACGTTTCGGCCACAACGCAAGCAGCCGTCCTCAGGTGAAGAACAGGTCTGTCGGAAAGACAGCGTCTAAATTCTTCACCTGAGGACGGCTGCTTGCGTTGTGGCCAAAACGTCGTGAGAATTGTATTTTATTATGTTTAATTTTTATTATTTTATTATTTCCCTTCTACGTGACTTAACCGAAAGAACCAAAAAGGAGCATTTTGGATGTTTTTGTTACAATGTTTTTTTACATTTTTACTCTGGGTTCTCTCTCTATCCGGGCTGTACTCTTTAGCTTCCAAGTTGCGCCAGGATCGGGCAGATTGCGGGTGTGACTTGGTCACAGGCATAATTCATTAGCCTAGGGATATGGTTTGCAGATAAATTATTTAAATAAATAAAAAACATGGATTCTTACAATAGGCGTGTGGTGTCAACATAGCACCCAAATCACCAACCTGCACCACTACACACACCTCTCGCCACACACCTCTCGCCACACACCTATCGCACCTGTTACTACACACACACCTGTATCACCATGCACCTCTAACACGACTTCCCCATCTCTCAAGCATCCCCATCACTCCACACACCAATCACACACCGTCACTCCACCCACCTGTCACCACACAATGTCACACCAGTCAGACAATGTCACACACACACACACCTCTCACTCCACGTGAATTCAATTAAAAGTTGTATTTGTTACACGGAAAATCCCGTTTCGCCAGTTACCCAGCTAGTTTTCAAGGGAGATTCGTGGTGCATCAACACAGAACATGGTACAACATCCAACTGATCTGTGCGGAGGAACAGGCAACAGCGGAACAGGTAACAGCAAAACAGAACGCGTAAGAGGCGCAGGCAAAAAGAATGCATCAAAAGAACAGGGGACGAGGCTATTGGGAGTTTGCACATTTCGGATCGTATGCCCTTTAGATATTTAGCGGATTTCTTTAAAAAGACTTCTGGGATGACAGCCCAGTAGTGGTCTCTTCGGATGTCGAGGGGGGTGACATAGAGGTCGCAATGACGGGTTCTGCAAGGGGGAGTCAAGGACAAAGCAGAGGGCCTCATGGTTTCGGAGGCTAGGCGGTAGATGATGTTGCAATATAGTCAAAGATAAGGGGGGGCATGGTGGCTGAGGACTTATCAAGATGGAGCTGAGGGTGGGATAGTGTTTATTGTAGAGGAATACATTTTTTTGTATCTTATTGGCCATATGATCGAAGTGGGGCCTTGAATTACAGTTTGGAGTCCGAGATAATACGTAGATAATTTAAGTTATTGACCTCATCAATTAGATGTGAGTCCTGAGACACAATGTGCGCAATGGGACAACACGCGTCACGCACACACACCTGTGACACCGCGCGCGCACACGCACACCTGTCACACCACACGCGCACACACACACACACCTGTCACAACACACACACCTGTAACATCGCGCGCACACACACCACACGCACGCACGCACACACACATTCCTGTCACACCACGCACACACACACGCCTGTCACACCACACACACATGCCTGTCACACCACGCACACGCCTGTCACACCACACACGCACGCCTGTCACACCACGCACACACCACACACACACACATGCCTGTCACACCACGCACACACACGCACGCCTGTCACACCACGCACACACGCACACACACACACACGCACACACACATGCCTGTCACACCACGCACACACACGCATGCCTGTCACACCACCATACGCCTGTCACACCACGCACACACGCCTGCCACACCACACACGTGCCCACCCACCCCAGTGACACGGCACTCACCTGTCGCGCACCACGTTGATGTTGTTGCGCAGCGGCGTGTAGTCGATGTGCTGCTGCGGCTCGAAGCGGCTCATGGGGACCCCGGAGGCGCAGAGCGCCGCCCTGGAGTGGAACCCGCGGCCGCATCGCGACGCCTGACAAGACAGCGAGTTGGAGCGAGTGAGCGAGTTAGAGAGACGGAGCGAGTTAGAACGGCAGAGCGAGTTGGAGCGAGTTGGAGCGAGTGAGCGAGTTGGAACGACGGAGCGAGTTAGAGAGACGGAGCAAGTTAGAGAGACTGAGCGAGTTAGAACGGAGTGAGTTGGAGCGAGTTGGAGAGACGGAGCGAGTTAGAACGGCAGAGCGAGTTAGAGAGACGGAGCGAGTTAGAACGACAGAGCGAGTTAGAGAGACGGAGCGAGTTAGAACGACAGAGCGAGGGGCAAGCAGAGGTCACGGCAAAGTTGAGGGCAGCAGAAGCCGACACAGCGCCCCCTATTCCCAAACCTCGCTCTCTCCCCCAACACCCCTCGCCTTTGCCCGTTCGCTGCCCCCACAAGCTGCCCGCGATTGCCCCTTGCACCAGGGCAGGGGGGGGGGTCAAGCCAGGCCACATCCTCTACGCCAAGGCTCCCAGGCTGTGTGGGCCCGCTTGGCCGTGTGTGGAGGAAGTGGTTGTTGGTTATCTCAGTCAATTCTAGATTTGAAGCTTTCGTGACTGGCAAAGATGCATACTCTTAGGTTTTTTCGGTGAAGTCACGTAGGTAAAAATACAAAGAAATAATAGAAATATTATTCATAATTTCTATGATTTTTATTATTTCTTTTTATTTTTACCTACGTGAATTTATCTCTATCTACCACCAGGCAAACTGCAGGTCACATCATTATTTTATTTTTCATTATGTTGTATTTTTATTATTTTATTATTTCCCTTCTACGTGACTTTACCGAAAGAACCAAGAAGAGGTCACATCATCTTCCTCCACCCACCTCTTCCATCGCCACCTCAGATTAGCGCGGCTGGGTACGCACGGTGCGAAAGAAGTTCAACATACACCTCCTCCACGTCGAAATGCCCTCCTCCTCCTCCCGTCATCATTGATCAATAACAGGCGTTTTGGGGTTAGATCGCGTAAATATATAAATGTGTCGTTAAACCCGCCACCACCCGACACAGCCAATTAGTAAGGACTGCAACGTAAACAGAAGGTGGCCAATTCGTCACTAGTACAGCACTAACCGGTGTGTTGGAGAGCAAAGCCACGACCTTTACGATTCTAAATTGTAGTAACGAATTGGCACGATTTGTTTAAGTGACAAACCTTACTAACTAGCCGTGAGCGGGTTAAACGACACTTTCATATATTTACGCGATCCCCCCCCCAAAACATCGGTCGCGAAAGCCTTACGTGTCAAATCCTCATCATCATAATCATCATCTTCACCATCATCACCACGGCGATGTTGAGGGGGGGGGACCAGGCCGCTCTGCGTTGCCATGACGCCCGCGCGGCCTCGCTAATTACATCGAAAGCCAATCGCCCCCTCGAGCCCCGGGGGGGTGAGGGGGGACATCAGCGGGCAGGCAGACCAGGCAAGGCAGGCTCCTTCGTTGCCTCCGGGGGGCCCGCGTCCTCTCCGCTAGGGGCGACGCAGCGGCCGCCGCTAACCTTGAGTCACCTTGCCCGGCTCGGCTCGGCTCACATAGACCGCCCCTCGGGCCGAGACTAAGAGCCCCGTGACACGACGCCCGACGCCACGAGGCGAGAAGCAGCACACGGGCCGCTCGGTGACGGGAGGGTGGCCGGGGGTGATGAAGCCGCGGGGTCGATGGGGCTAGCGAGGGCAGTCAAGGGCAGTAGAAGTAGAAGCAGACACCCCCTCCCACCCCGAATCGCGTCCTCTCGACAGCGGCCGCAAGACCCGCTCGCCTCGCGTGGGGTTTGTTAGGGGAGAGGGAGACGAAGACTATGGAGGAGAGGCGAGGAGAGAGGCGAGGAGAGACGCGGGGAGTTTTACTCACCGCGACGCCCGCCGCCTTCACCATGTGACTCGCCATTTTGTTCCCTGACAAAGATGTCGCGGGGGCAGTGACGTCGCCCCCGCTTATATATGGCCGCAAGAACGTCACGTGACGCTCCCCCCCAACTTCTCTCCCCCCACCCCCCTCTCCCCCGACCGCCTCTTTTCCCCCCACCCCCTCCTCTACCCCCACCCCCTCCTTACCTCTCCACTACCCCCTTCTCTCCCCCCATCACCCCCAACTCCCCCTCTCCCCCCACCCCCCTGTCCCCCCACCCCCCATCACCCTCCACCCCCTCCTCTCCCCCCACCCCCCATCACCCCCCAACTCCCCCTCTCCCCCCACACCCCCCATCACCCCCCAACTCCCCCTCTCCCCCACCTCCTCTCCCCCCACCTCCCTGCCCCCCCACCCCCTCCTCTACCCCCACCCTCCCCATCCTTCCCCCCTCTCCCCACAACCCCCATTCCCCCCACCCCCCATCACCCCCCAACTCCCCCCATCCCCCTCTCCCCTACCCCCTCCTCTCCCCCACACCCCTCTCCCCCACCCCACATGAAATAGCAATCATTGACGAAGCCGGCGCTGTGTATTGATTGTTCGATTCGAATATTTCTGGGGGAAATCGATTCTAACCCACGTGGGGCCAAGCACGCGCCGGAATCGAAGACTAGCGGGAATCACGAATCGCGTACGGGAATCACGAATCGCGTACCGGGAATCACGAATCGCGTGCGGGAATCGCGAATCGCGTGCACTCCGGGGATGTGGGAAACAACCGCCAAAATCGATTCACGAATCGTGAGTACGCGAGTGGAATCGTTGGAATCGAGAGAGGTGGTTTGAGCGCAAGGTTAAATATCCCCGTTGAATGTGGAGGGGGGGGGGAGTGATGGGGAAGAGTCAAGCGTGGCAGCACCGTTCTCCCCCTAGGTAGGCTCAGCCTTAACCGAGTTGACATCAAAATTGCGGCGAAGACGACTCGTTCAGGACATCACCGCCCCTTCCCCACCAACTCTCTACCCAAGCCGCAATGAACACAAATGGTGAAGTATGGCCCCTAGCAACACGCACCCGTTGCTACGCGTTCATCCAGCAGTGGAGTGAGCACGGCTACTGACCGACGATGCCGGACACGTGTGTGGTGTCTGAAAGCCGGGTCCTGGAAAAAAACGCTCCCACGCCCTCATCATCATCTCCCATCAACACTCCTCCGAAACACTCGCTTTATCCCCCAGGAAATAGGAGTGATGATGGGCCGAGCCAACGAAAAATTCGAGCTCGCGACCCTCGGGGCCGTCCATAAATGACGTCACGCACCTGGGGGGTGGGAGGGGTCAGACATTTGTGACGATGTGTGACGAGGGGGGAGGGTTTGAGAAATGTGACGTCACATCAAAATGCGCAACTTTAAATAAATATAGAATTGTGATAACAACACTAATTGTTATAACAACACTCCTGCAACATCAGAGTGCAGCGCCACATTAGATACGCACTGTAATGGCCAAAATAATATTAATTCCTACAGTCACGAAAGCTTTAAGTCAATTGTATTATTATACAAAATGTATAATTTCCCCGGACCCCACGATGTTCACCGGTGTATCACGTGTCGGGGTTGTTACGGGGAGAAAGGCGGACAGAAACACAAGGGTGTCTGCACCCACACACGGGTGTCTACATCCACGTCCGCATCGGTTAACCCTGGGGGGGCCATGGGGGGGCGCTGTGATCCCCCATAGCCCCCCCACCCCTCGGAGAGGATTCCTATAAAAGGCGGGGAGCCAGAGGGCTCGGAGCCAGTGTGTTAGAAGCTTTACCAGTGAAGACTGAAGACCGGCAGAATAGGCCCTGGGACTCCCCTGGCTCGCTGTCCTTGTCAGGGCCGAGTAGGGCAAGCCAGTGGCGCGGCCCCAAGAGTTCCAGGAGCGCTGCTCTTGTGAGAGCACGGCCTGGTTAGCTGGGTGCCGGGATCCGTGCTTGACCAGGGCCGGATCAGATAGCCTCCCCTAGCACTCGTAGCGGAATAGGACAGTCAGGGGATAGTGCTAGGGGTGTTTCCCATTGAGTACGGGTGAAGGGGCCGTCACCCCTTCAAGTGTTGTTACCGCCTTTTCGTTAAATAAAAGAGTGTGCCTCAACTACGTCGTCTGACTCACTGAGAACTCACTATACACGAAATTAACCCAGGCATGGCTTGTCCACTAGGGGCCGTTGAAGCGCTTCCCCACAAAGTAGCTGGAGATGAGAAATGATGTTGACGACTTGCAGCTCAGCACACGGCAGATGCCTTCGCAGTACGACTCACGACCTCCTCTTGATACCAAGATCCAGGACGGTCACGGCTATGACCCGCTTCTCGGTGGCTGTACCAACAGTCTGGGACGCAATCCCACTGCACATTCGTAGCATCACCTCAATCGTCTCCTTCAAGAGAGACTCAAAGACTCACCTCTTATAACCACGTGCTTTCGAGCGACTCTGAGATTGGCTCCGCGCCTCTGAGTTGCGGCCGTTAGGTTCCGCGAATTTGCGCGCGTTATAAATTGCATTCAAATTTTTAAAAAAATAAAAACTTTTCTCTTCTTGGTTCTTTCAGGTAAAGTCACGTAGAAGGGAAATAATAAAAATAAAACATAATAAAATACAATTCTCACGACGTTTCGGCCACAATGCAAGCATCCGTCCGTTTCGGCGTTGTGGCCGAAACGTGAGAATTATTTAATAATGTTTTATATATTTTATTTTATTATTTCCCTTCTACGTGACTTTACCGAAAGAACCAAGAAGATGAATCCCTGCAGTCACGAAAGTTTTAAATCGAAATTTACAAACTTTTCTCTCCATTATATTCTGCAGTCACGAAAGCTTTAAATCAAAAATTTCTCTCCATTGTTTCGTGTTTAAATTTTGTTTTAATGCGATGATTATTTCAACGTGAATTGCCTAACGAAGATGACATTTTAAAATTTGTTCGTATTAGAAACAGCTGCAAAGCCACAGTCTTGGTTTGTGCTGCATCGGGGAGGTCTCGGTGCGGCTGTGAAGGCGTCCGAGTGAGAGATGACCCCCCCCCCTTTCATTCATTGCGACGAACTTCTAAGCATTGTAGCCACAAACTTAATTTGGAGCTTTCGTGACTGCAGGAATTACTCTTTGGTTCTTTCGGTAAAGTCACGTATAAAGAGAAAATAATAAATGAAATACTAGCATACGACGTTTCGATTGCAACACAAGCAATCATCATCAGGTATAAATGAAATAGAAACACAAATCTAGTATACTTAGAAATGTAATGTAATACAACAGAGAGTCGGATAACATAACAGTCAACACCCTACCTGGTTGATTACGTTCTTCCTGAGAATGCTAAGTTTGAGAGAGAGATCAAACACAGAACCAGAGACATATAGACCAGAGACATATTGTAGCCACGCCGTTTGAGACACATTCAGGGCGGTGACAAAATTTCGCCCGTGGGGCTGTAATGAGACGATGTCCCAACGCCAAGTCGCACTGTGGAAATATAGCATCTCACACGGCCCACACGCTCTAGAATGAAACAGCCATAGCGATGACAGCAGGTGCAGCAAACGACAGATTAGCAACGAATCCTGTGGAGTTACTGCTAAATATTCCATTTGAAAGGATGAAAGGGGTTGTGTGGACTTGAGGGTCATGTGGGGACAGCATTTGAGTGCTTTGTTGTTTTGTTTCGTATTGTTTAGGGATGAAGACCGTTGTGCCGTATGGAACGACGCGGTTTTTCTGAACGAAAACACCGTAAATTTCGATTTAAAGCTTTCGTGACTGCAGGGATTCATCTTCTTGGTTCTTTCGGTAAAGTCACGTAGAATGGAAATAATAAAATAATAAAAATAAAGCATTATAAAATACAATTCTCACGACGTTTCGGCCACAACGCAAGCAGCCGTCCTCAGGTGAAGAACAGCTGTCTGTCGATAAGACAGAGTCTGAATGGCACGCCCCAGGCTTGGAGCGTCTATTTAAGCTGGGAGGGAGGAGGAAGAGCGCCTTGACAAAATAATTTGCATATCAAGAGGAATTTTTGCATATTTATGGGAAATGCAGATATGCGACTAGTACTACTTGTGAAACACCGTAATTAATCAGAGGTCATTCACAACAGCCCCACGTCGTGGCAAATGTCACGAGCCGCCACTGAAGCCAACCCCCCCTCTCGTCACACGGCGTCACAAAAAGTCAGACCCCCCCCCCCCTCAAATATGACGTCACAAAGCTCTGCCCCCCCCCCCGCCCAAAAAATAAAACATGCTTCAAATCGCTTTAAACTATTGTCATTGTCGTGCGTATTTAATGTGGCGCTGCACTCTGATGCTGTAGGAGAAAACATTTGTTAAAAAGTCTATTTAATTAAGTAGAACGTGTCGTCTATATTTATTGAAAGTTGCGCATTTCGCTGTGACGTCACATTTCTGAACCCCCCCCCCCCCCCTTGTCACACATCGTCACAAATGTCTGACCCCCGCCCCACCCTAGGTGCATAATTAGGCCCCTGATAACCTTAACCTGGTTTCACCCCACATCATCAATGTCCTACAACGCAGCACATGGCAACGTCGCTCCACCAAATCGCCCGCATTTATCGATTTGCCGCGGGGACGAAAACATTTCGCCAAGCTGTAGTTTATTTGCATGTCATTTATTTCTTTATTTATTTACAGCTGTAATCACGGATGAGTTCGTTACGTCATCAGCATTTAGACTAAAACGATTAAATAATCAAACGCAAATTAACGGCGCGACGACGATGAAACCCGCGTCGTAGCCACGGCGGTCCCTCGATAAGCAGCCAAATCGACGCCCGAGACAAAACGCACGCCACGTGCAGGCAGGCAGGGGGCCTTCTAGTCCACGGAGTGCGGAATGTGAACACGGATGCCCCTCCACCACGGTCCGCGACCCAACGTTCCTACCAGCTCCCTCCGCAGGAATGTGTAAAGAAGGCTGTCCTTGGTGTAGAACAGGGGTGGGGAACCTTTTTAAATCCTTTATATTAAGTTCGCTTGCTTGCTTGCGTGCTTGCGTGCTTGCTTGCTTGCTTACGACCGTGCAAATCTTTCGGTCGTTTTTTAACCCACTTCCCGCGATCCAATCGAGCTGACATTTTCCACACAGACTCGTTGTGCGTGACAATTAATTTTCGTGAAAATTTTTTTCCAAAATTTTACACTGTTTAGGAAAATGTTTTAAAATATTTAATTACCAATTGCTTAATGCTGGCAGACAATCATCTGACCCATAGGTGGCAGCCACGCATATCAAGGATTTAGAGTGAAAAACTTTGTTTTTACGGGTACATTTTTTTCTACCAAGGGCCATTTGGATATTTACAACATCATTCCGCGGGCCATACAAAATTATCACCTTAAAAATTAGGCCGTTATATTTAGTCAAACATTTAATTAACTCACCCCTAATGTGATGGCTGGAACTGCTTCTCTTTGGTGAGGCATGTGATGTTAGCTGGTATTGATGATGTTGCTACTCGCAACTGCTTTTCCAGGTTTGCTCCTAGATTTGTTGAATTTCGAGTCCCGCCTGTGGTTGCCTTGGCAGGGTCACACCAAATGATTTCGCTGGCCTCATACGGCCCGCGGGCCGGACGTTCCCCACCCCTGGTGTAGGCCAATCAGTTTCAAGGACAATGCATATATTATTAACACATTCCTGCGGAGGGAGCTGGTAGGAACGTTGGGTTGCTCGGTCAATGGCCAGGGTCAACGTGCACGCCGGGGACAGGGGCGGCCTCTCTCCCCGTGCCAGGGCCGTGCCACAGCCCGCAGGGAGACCTCCGAACGAACCCCCCCACTCCCCGCACGTGCTGCCTATGGATGCTGCTTTTCCAGCACAAAAATCCGAGTTAAGCTAGCGGGGAGGGGGTGGAGTGGGGGGGCCTTACCGTAGGAATGTGTTTTTTCCACTGGGTTATTCGCCTAGCCGAACCAGAACCAAACCGGTCTCACAGGGCATCTGAATCTGGCTCGGGGGCGGGGCCAAGCAGGGCCAGGGGTGGCGACACGTTCAACCGCGCGTGACGGGCAGCCGGTACGCGGTGGGGACGTGGCGTCACCCACCCGCTTCTCCAACTCGTTCGCCGCGTGCGAAGTCGTGGGTGGCACGGCTCGGCTCCTGCAAAGTGGAGAAACAACCGGGCCACCTCCTGAGCCGCGCCGGCACCGTTCTGGCTCCGACATGGCTCACCAGAGTGGCTCGGTTGTGCCAGTGCAAAGGAGGCGTGGACGGGTGAGCGACACGGCCGGGTGATTGTACGGCGAGCAAATCTCCGAGCCCTTACGCGGTGGTTTTAGCGGAGGTTCAGCCTATCGGGCCTACCCACCCTTCCCTTCCAGGTCCCCTGTCCTACCCCCCCCACCCCCGCCCAGGGCCCCCCGTCGCTACTCGAAGGAGGCGTGGCAGTTGGGGCAGCGTCGCCGGCGCATGAGCAGGCAGCAGAGGATGCCGATGGGGAAGAAGAGGATGGCGAGGATGATGCCACACACGGAGTAGTCGTCCTCCAGAACTCCGACCCTGACGGCACACGCGGACACACGGCACGCACGGTGAGGACACACGGCAGACACGGTGCGGACGCACAGCACACATGGTGTGCCTTTGTCACCCGAGTAGCGATGTTTACACACCACATCAGGTGCTCGTTTGAAGCCGAGTCGACCTAGGGGAGGTCCAGTACCGGTTCAGATAATAGTCACTGGCGTTGGCGGTGGGCGTGAGCGAAAATCGAACTCGGGGCGTCGGATTCGTAACGCTACACGACCACTCCCCGCACACGGACACAAACACAAAGACGGCTGACACACGCCGAGGCGAGGGCACTCGCACCACCACTCACCTACACGTGGGGCAACCACCCACGACCAGCACAGACGTCACACCCTGGGCCTGATGGTTGATGATCACAGGGTAGGGTCCAGTCCCGGGTGGGTGGTAGGGACCCGGACATGGGGGCCCAGGTGGGTAGGGCCCCGATGGGCCAGACAGATAGTGGCCAGGGGGCCCGGGGGGGTAATTGCCAGGGGGTCCGGCAGGGTAGGCCCCGTCCGACCCGCCAGGGTAACCTGTGGAGAGAGGAGTGTGTGGGTCACCTGGTGGTGGCCTCGGGGTTGGGTCCTCAATGGCTGTGTCCCTAATGGCTGGGTCCCCAGAGGCCGGGTTCCTATTGGCTGGGTCTCCAAAGGCTGGGTCCCTATTTGCTGGGTCCCTATTGGCTGGGTCTCCAAAGGCTGGGTCCCTATTTGCTGGGTCCCTATTGGCTGGGTCTCCAATGGCTGGGTCCCTATTGGCTGGGTCCCTATTGGCTGGGTCCCTATTGGCTGGGTCCCTATTGGCTGGGTCTCCAATGGCTGGGTCCCTATTGGCTGGGTCCCTATTGGCTGGGTCTCCAAAGGCTGGGTCCCTATTGGCTGGATCCCTATTGGCTGGGTCCCTGGTGGGTGGGTCCCTATTGGCTGGGTCCCCGGTGGGTGGTTCCTTATTGGCTGGGTCTCCAAAGGCTGGGTCCCTATTGGCTGGGTCCCTATTGGCTGGGTCTCCAAAGGCTGGATCCCTATTGGCTGGGTCCCTGGTGGGTGGGTCCCTATTGGCTGGGTCTCCAAAGGCTGGATCCCTATTGGCTGGGTCCCTGGTGGGCGGGTCTCTATTGGCTGCGTCCCTATTGGCTGGTTACTCAATGGCTGGGTTCCCAGTAGCTGCCTGGAGTGAGTTGCCCATCGACCAGGTGACTTCATGGCCTTCTGCTCGTCACGGGATCTTTCACGTCCGCTTGCGAGTTAATCATCTGGCGCAGAGTAGCATTGTTTATACCAATGGCTCTTCACCTTTACTGCAGCCTTTCTTTTCATGATAATAAATACATCTGTTTGATGAAACAAAGTAGTTGTACTTATGTGCCCGTGCTTAATTTGTGTTTCGATTATTTACCTTCTAACAACAACTGGCCATGTCTCGCACCCCAGAGGGGGTATCTCGCACCCCCCGGAGGTGCGTGCCGCCCAGCTAAAGAACCACAGGTTTATGCGCACCGCAGGGTACTGACCAGGGCGGCCCACCGGGTTCGAACCGCGCGAGCCTCTACAACAAGCGCTCCCCCCGTTGGGCTGCGTAAGATGTGCAGGAGTTCAGCGAGCGCCACCGTGCACGGACATCCCGAACCCCCAACCGGTTGGGCGTGGGGCTGGTTACCTGGGGGGTAGGGCTGGGGGTAGGGGTAGCCCCCCGGAGGTGGGATGGCTCCGTAACCAGGGGGCGCTTGCCCCTGCGCCCCGTACGCCGGGGGCCCCCCACCTTCGCCCCCCACCATCAGCGGCTTCCGGTCATCCGACATCGCTCCGGTCGCTCCTCACTCGGCGGCGTCACCACCTCGTCTGAATAGATGGGACGGCAACACGGCTCATCATCATCATCATCTCGATTTAAAGCTTTCGTGACTGCAGGGATTCATTTTCTTGGTTCTTTCGGTAAAGTCACGTAGAAGGGAGGTAATAAAATAATAAAAATAAAACATAATAAAATAATTCTCACGACGTTTCGGCCACAACGCAAGCAGCCGTCCTCAGGTGAAGACCAGGTCTGTCGGGGAGACAGACCTGGTCAGACGCGCCTTTTGGCTGTCATTCCGCCACCAGTCTCGACCACCGGACACCGCCGCCCGCCCGGCCGTAACGCGTCCTGCCCGAGTCCACTCGCCCTCCTCGGCACTTTGCACGACCTCACGAACCTGCGCACTTCCTCAAATCCACGTGGTTTCCTCCGCGCATCTCTCGGCGTAAATTCCCAGCGCCTGTCTCGCCACATTATTACAGTTTTTGTTCCGCTTGTCGGTTCACCGCCACGTGTCAACGAGAGGCAGCACCCACGGCCGACAGTCAAGACCTCAACAATAGCGGCATCTGTGTACGCCAGCAGACTCTGCGCCCCTCGCTCTGAGAAGCGGAAGCTCGAGACCGGCCCAGGGTGTTCTGGATTGCGACAACGCTGCTGCAGCCCATAGGTCGCAAACGGGTTTTGATTCAATTTCGATTTGAAGCTTTCGTGACTGCAGGGATTAATCTTCTTGGTTCTTTCGGTAAAGTCACGTAGAAGGGAAATAAAAAAATAATAAAAAATAAAACATAATCAAATAATTCTCACGACGTTTCGGCCACAACGCAAGCAGCCGTCTTCAGGTGGAGAACAGGTCTGTCAAGCCATTCAGACTGTCTCCCCGACAGACCTGTTCTTCACCTGAAGACGGCTGCTTGCGTTGTGGCCGAAACGTCGTGAGAATTATTTTATTATGTTTTATTTTTATTATTTTATTCCTTCCCTTCTACGTGACTTTAACGAAAGAACCAAGAAGAGGGTTTTGATTCCTTACCCGTACCCGTACCCAGCCGCACCAGGGTCGCAAATGAGTACCCGTACCCGGCCGGGTACGGGTAGCCGGGTATCGGGTAGGGTACGGGTATCGGGTACCCGGTTGCGACCTCTGCTGCAGACTAACATTGTTGTGGAAAGCCACTAGCCCAGTGTTTTTCATTGCAAGGCCCCGGTGGGTCACCGACAGGCCCCTGGTGGCTTTTAGTGCAGCCTCCGATGTGCGGCCCCCGACAATACACAACATGCCAGAATATTGTAAAAAAATAAAATTATTAAAAGTAAAATAAAAATAAAATAAAATCACGACGTTTCGGAGGCAACACAAGCTTCCGTCTTCAGGTGGAACCGTGACAGCACGACTGCTGTATCAAGGCTTGTGTTGCCTCCGAAACGTCGTGATTTTATTTTATTTTTATTTTACTTTTATTAATTTTAATTTTAATTTTCTACCTACGTGACTTTAGCGACAAAACCTAAGAATATGAATCCTTGCAGTCACGAAAGCTTCAAATCTAGAACATGTCTTAAAACATGTCAAAACGTGCTGCTGTCAAACCCGCAATGGTTTCAATTGCGTGACGACCCTCACACTGACGATGTCTCATCGGCGAGAGCGGCCTCACCGATCTGCAAACTGGTGAATTGCACTGCACTAGGGCCGTGGATTAAATCGTACGTTGTCTTGACAATGTGGCGGCAGGGTGTCGCAGTGTCACCGTTCGGGCGTCCATCTGTGCGGAGTTAGTAAGTTCCCTCCCCATTTAAATTTCGATTTAAAGCTTTCGTGACTGCAGGGATTCATCGTCTTGGTTCTTTTGGTAAAGTCACGTAGAAGGGAAGTAATATAAAATAAAATAAAACATAATAAAATAATTCTCACGACGTTTCGGCCACAACGCAAGCAGCCGTCCTCAGGTGAAAACCAGGTCTGTCGAGGCGACAGCGTCTGAATGAAACAGCACCATGCTTGGAGCATATATTTAAGCTGGGTCAAGGCGCCCTTTCCCCCCCTTCCAACCCAGCTTAAATATACGCTCCAAGCATGGTGCTGTTTCATTCAGACGCTGTCGCCTCGACAGACCTGGCTTTCACCTGAGGACGGCTGCTTGCGTTGTGGCCGAAACGTCGTGAGAATTATTTTATTATGTTTTATTTTTATTATTTTATTACTTCCCTTCTACGTGACTTTACCGAAAGAACCAAGAAGATTCCCTCCCCATGTTCGGCGCGGGTTTCCTCCAGGTTATCCCGTGTCCTCCGGGAACTCGACCCACACACACGGACCTGGCCATCACAAACGGTAGCTCAACGAAGTGGCTTATCGCGTGGAAATTTATAACGGCCAAACAACTCTAAGCGCGCGACGTTGATTCGAAATGTGGAGGGGAAAAACCGGAGGACCGGGAGAAAAATCCACGCCAACACGGGGAGAACATTCAAACTCCAAATATAGGCGTCAGTCAATCAGAAAGATGGATGAAGGCCACCAGAAAGATTGAGAGGGGGTCAAACACTTATTTCCCTCATTAAAATGCAAATCAATTTATATAAATTTTGACATGCGTTTTTCTGGATTTTGTTGTTGTTATTCTGTCTCTCACTGTTCAAATAAACCTACCATTAAAATTATAGACTGATCATGTCTTAGTCAGTGGGCAAACGTACAAAATCAGCAGGGGATCAAATACTTGTTTCCCTCACTGTATGTGAAAAAAAGCTGTATAGCTCATTGCATTCTTCCAGAACAAAGATTCTGATTCTTAGGCGCGTGCCGTGATGATGTCAGCCGCATCCCGCAGCTGTGAGCCGGGTTCGTTCGTGGTGATGTCACGAGCAGTAGGAGAGAGGATGAGAATAAAAATTAACCCGTAAAAAAACAAAGTTTTTCACTATAAATCCTTTATACGCGTGGCGGCTAGAGTCCTCTCGTCCTCTGGCTTGAGATGGCTGCCACCTATGGGTCAGATGATTGCATGGCACCATTAAGCAATTGGTAATTAAATATAATATTTTTGTCCTAAATAGTGTAAAATTTTGGAAAAAAAATGTCACGAACATTAATTGTCACGCACAACGAGTCTGTGTGGAAAATGTCAGCTCGATTGGATCACGGGAAGTGGGTTAAAAAACGACCGAAAGATTTGCACGGTCGTAAGCAAGCAAGCAAGCACGCAAGCAAGCAAGCACGCAAGCAAGCAAGCGAACTTAATATAAAGGATTTTTAAAAATAGCAAAAATCTAAATCTCGACGTTTTTTTTCTTTCACCTGAAGACGATTGCTTGTGTTGCGATCGAAACTTCGTGATTTTGATTTGTGTATTTTTTTCCATCTACGTGGCTTTACCGAAAAACCCAAAGAATATGAATTCCTGCAGTCACGAAAGCTTTAAGTCAAGATTTAACCACCTTGGTGTATGGGTCTCTGTGAGTCTGCAGGTCTCTGTGTGAGTCTGTGGGTCTCTCTGTGCGAGTCTGTGGGTCTTTATGTTAGTCTGGGTATCTCTGTGAGTCTGCAGGTCTTTGTGTGAGTCTGTGGGTCTCTCTGTGCGAGTCTGTGGGTCTTTATGTTAGTCTGGGTATCTCTGTGAGTCTGCAGGTCTTTGTGTGAGTCTATGGGTCTCTCTGTGCGAGTCCGTGGGTCTTTATGTTAGTCTGGGTATCTCTGTGAGTCTGCAGGTCTTTGTGTGAGTCTGTGGGTCTCTCTGTGCGAGTCTGTGGGTCTCTATGTTAGTCTGGGTATCTCTGTGAGTCTGCAGGTCTCTGTGTGAGTCTATGGGTCTCTCTGTGCGAGTCTGTGGGTCTCTATGTTAGTCTGGGTATCTCTGTGAGTCTGCAGGTCTCTGTGTGAGTCTATGGGTCTCTATATTAGTCTGGGTATCTATGTGAGGCTGCAGGTCTCTGTGTGAGTCTGTGTGTCTCTCTGTGCGAGTCTGAGGGGGTCTATGTTAGTCTGGGTATCTCTGTGAGTCTGCAGGTCTCTGTGTGAGTCTGCAGGTCTCTGTGTGTGTCTGTGGGTCTCTCTGTGTGCGTCTGTGGGGGTCTACGTTAGTCTGGCTATCTCTGTGAGTCTGCAGGTCTCTGTGTGAGTCATGGGTGACTGGGCTGAGACCACCAGTCTCGATACGGCAATTGTGAACCCCTGAGCCTCTGTTATCTCTCTCTCTCGTATCTCTCTCTTGGGGGAACAGGTGGAGGCTTGGGTCATGTGACCACTCAGATAAAGCACCTGGGCACGCGCCATGTGACGTTAACACTGGCGGGCAAAGGTGAGCTCAGTAAACACGGCGAGTGTGAGAGGGAGAGCGTCAGAGTGTAAGAGAGCGTGAGAGAGAGTGTGAGAGAGAGTGTGAGTGTGTGTGAGTGTGTGAGAGAGTGTGAGAGAGTGTGAGAGAGAGTGTCAGAGCGTGTGCGGGCGTGAGAGAGAGAGTGAGAGAATGTGAGAGAGCGTGAGAGAGAGAGTGAGTGTGTGAGAGTCTGAGAGAGAGTGTGAGAGAGTGTGAGAGAGAGTGTGTGAGTGTGTGAGAGAGAGCGAGAGTGAGAGCGTGAGAGAGAGAGAGGATGAGAGCGTGTCAGAGAGAGTGTGAGAGAGAGAGAGAGTGTGAGAGGGAGAGTGTCAGAGAGAGCGTGAGAGAGAGATAGCGTGAGACACGTCCAGTCTTCTCACACCCGTCAACATCTGCCCTGACCCCACGAACCCGTGGCTCCCCAGACCGGCAACTCCACACTCTTGCCCAGTAGCATCGGCAGCAGACAACTCTGCACCAGTTTCGTGCGTATGGGGGGAGTCTCATCGACAAAATATCGTGGATTCAAGGTTTTGCTTGCGTACACAGATGCCGCGTGAAACAGTCTGATTCGAAGAAGCATGCAGAGGTACACGATTTCTATTTGATTCTATTTTTAAATCCTTTATATTAAGTTCACTTGCTTGCTTGCTTACGACCGTGCAAATCTTTCGGTCGCTTTTTAACCCACTTCCCGTGATCCAATCGAGCTGACATTTTACACACAGACTCGTTGTGCGTGACAATTTATTTTCGTGAAAAATGTTTTCCAAAATTTTACACTTTTTAGGACAAAAATATTATATTTAATTACCAATTGCTTAATGGTGCAATGCAATCATCTGACCCATAGGTGGCAGCCATCTCAAGCCAGAGGACGAGAGGACTCTAGCCGCCACGCATATCAAGGATTTATAGTGAAAAACTTTGTTTTTACGGGTTAATTTTATTTGACCAGGTAAGGGGCCCTGCTGAGCTATATTTATTTCTTTGTCAGAAGCGACCAGGCCACACATGCCGGCTCAACGAAGTGGCTCGTCGCGTTTAAATTTAGAGCAGCCACGCACTCTGAACGCCGCGACGTTGATTCGAAACGTGGAGGGGAAAACCCAGAGAAAAATCCACGCGACCACGAGGAGAGAGACACGCACACTCCAAATATACAGCAGGTGTCAGGGTCGGGATCGAACTCACGACCTCCTGTACACCAGGCGAGATAGTTAACATCTCCTAGCCACCGTGATGATGATGAGAGAGAAAGACACGCAGACTCCAAATATACAACAGACGTCAGGGTCTGGATGGAAACCCACGACCTCCTGTACATCAGGCGAGGTAGTTAACATCTCCTAGCCACCGTGATGATGATTATGAGAGAGAGAGACACGCAGACTCCAAATATACAGCAACAGGCATCATCAGGGTCGGGATCGAACCCACGACTTCCTGCATACCAGGCGAGATAGTTAACATCTCCTAGCCACCGTGATGATGATGAGAGAGAGAGAGACACGCAGACTCCAAATATACAACAGACGTCAGGGTCTGGATGGAAACCCACGACCTCCTGTACACCAGGCGAGGTAGTTAACATCTCACCACCGCGAGGGAGAAGAGGGGGGGGCGAGCTTGGGCAGAATGCGTCACGGCCACATGGAGGAGGGGGAGAGCGGTCGATCGATGTGCGGTGGTCGAGACTGGTGGCGGAATGACAGCCACAAGGAGTGGGAGGGGAACGCGCAAAAGAGGAGATCCGCCTGCCGGAGATGGAGCGGTCAAATCGGCTCCCGCGGCAGGAGTGAGATGGGCGAGAGTAGCACTTGGCCCTGAGGAGTGGAGACGGCGTGGGGAGGTCTTAATCCAGTAATGTATCGACCACTGTTGATGATGATGATGATGGTGGCGTGGGGAGCCTAGTCGTGGTGACTGTCCCAGTGAACTTCGCTCGTTGATTCCTCCTGGAATGCTGAGGATTCTGTCTCTAACAGATGGACTGTCCTCACCCACCACCACCACCATGCTGCGTTAAACCACCACCACAACCACCACACTGTGTTCAACAACCACAACCACCAGTGTTCAACCACCACAACGACCACAGTGTTCAACCACCACAACCACCACACTGTTCAACCATCACAACCACCACACTGTTCAACCACCACTGTGTTCAACCACCACAACCACAACCACCACACTGTGTTCAACCACCACCACAACCACCACAACCACCACCAACACAGTGTTCAACCACCACAACCACCACAGTGTTCAGCAGCCACAACCACCACTACACTGTGTTCAACCACTACCACAACCACCACAACCACCACAACCACCACAGTGTTCAACCACCACCACAACCACCACCACCACACTGTGTTGAACCACCACCACCACCACCACCACAACCACCACCACCACCACACTGTGTTCAACCACCACCACCACAACCACCACCACCACCACAACCACCACCACCACCACAACCACCACCACCACCACCGCTGACAGCTCTGGGCCTGTGGTAAAAAATAAAAATCCGCGGTTGCCACCTCCGAGGCACATAACCCGGGACATCTCGCGAGTGGACAACAACAACTACAACAACAACTACAACAACTACAACAACAACAATCATCTCACGCTCGAGTGGAGGAGTCGCCCCGGGTGGAGGGGCTCCTGCTGCTGCTGCTGTTGTTGTTGATGTTGTTGTTGTTGATGTTGTTGTTGTTGATGTTGTTGTTGTTGATGTTGTTGTTGATCACGCAACTGGCAAACAACGCGAGGTTCTCACCGTCACCCGGCAAGATGTCCCAGCAGCAGCCACAGCAGCTGCTACTGCTGCTAC
>NC_136332.1:6219941-6247441 GCF_964198595.1 Lampetra fluviatilis | reverse complement strand
ACCTGCCGGTTCACCCCTCCCCCTGCCCCCCTCCGCCCCTCCCCTCCCCCCTCCACCCCGCCCCTCCCCCTCCGCCCCGCCCCTCTCCGCCCCCCTCCCCCACGACGGTCACGCGCTCCGGCAGTCGGACACGTCACGGTCACGAGATTCACCTCCCTCGCTCCCTCCCCTCAGTGAGCGCACCCCCCCCCACCACAACACTCACACCACGTGGGTTGGTGTCTCATCACACAGCGCGCGACGAGCGATTCCAACGAATCGGCGATTTCAAGAATCGATTTGTGTGGCGGTGGCGTGGGTGGGGGTCCCACCTATGCACACACCTGGGGGAGCGGTGGTGCAGTGGTTAGCGCGCTGCGCTACGAAACTCGGCCACCCGGGTTCGATTCCCGCTCACGGCCACCACCGGTGACGATTGACTAGACCGGTCCTGGGCCTCCCCGTAGGTCGGCTCAGCCTGAAATGAGTACCTGGTGCGGTGTGTAGTAAACATCGCCACCGGGGAGACAAAGGCGGTCGGGCGTGGTGCTGGCCACCTACCCCCTCGTTTGATTCCCGCTCACGACCAATACCAGTGGCGATTATCTGAACCGGTCCTGGGCCTCCTCCCGTAGGTCGACTCAGCCTCAAATGAGTACCTGGTGCGGTGTGTAGTAAACATCGCCACCGGGGAGACAAAGGCGGTCGGGCGTGGTGCTGGCTACCCACCGAGTGTATCATGCCGGCCTTCGTAGGTGCTACTCGCTAACAGCACTTGCCCCAACAGTCTGTTAAGGCTACACGGGTTATCTTTGTCTTTGAGTGGGTGAATACTGATGAGGTGGGAGGGTGAGTGGGTTGGAGAATGAATGGGTGGGTGGGTAGGTGGGTGAGTAGGTGGGTGAGTGTTGCAGTGACCTGCAGTATCATAAACAGCTTGGGGGCCGTCCATAAATGACGTCACGCGATTTTGGACGATTTTTGACCTCCCCCCTCGTCACACGGCGTCACAAAAAGTCACCCCCCCCTCAAATATGAAGTCACAAAGCTCTGCCCCCCCCCCCCAAAACATATTTCCATTTTGAAAATAAAACATGCTTTAAACTATTGTCAATGTAGTGCGTATTTAATGTGGCGCTGCACTCTGATGTTGTAGGAGAAAACATTTATGAAAAAGTCTATTATATTAAGTAGAACGTGTTGTCTATATTTATTTAAAGTTGCGCATTTTGATGTGACGTCACATTTCTCCCCCCCCCTCGTCACAAATGTCTGACCCCCCCCCCCACTAGGTGCGTGACGTCATATATGGACGGACCCCCTGGACGAAATTGAAGAGTGGTAGAACCGAGTCGTCAACGTGTGTGGAGGAATCTGGGAGTGAAAATCATCGCAACAATAGCCACGAGGGTAGCGAAAGAAGAGCGATCAGGAGGTGAGTGCTGACTTCTCTACATCGCGGTACAGGATGGAGATGCGTTACGACGACCCCATCGTAAGTGGAAAATACCGTAAGTCGGAAATAGCGTAAGTCGAACATATCGTAAGTCGAAAATATCGTAAGTCGAAGATGGTCCAGCTTACCCAGGAGTCTTAAAGAATGGTGATAATTTAGCAAAACAGAGCAATTTACAGTATCGTACTGTGTAAACTATATGCTGTGTATTTATTAATTACAATACTGTATTGCACAGTAACATTTAAAGTAAAAAGCAAGGTCAATTTCGATGTAAAGCTTTCGTGACTGCAGGGATTCATCTTCTTGGTTCTTTCGGTAAAGTCACGTAGAAGGGAAGTAATAAAATAATAAAAATAAAACATAATAAAATAACTCTCACGACGTTTCGGCCACAACGCAAGCAGCCGTCCTCAGGTGAAGAACATCTGAGGACGACTGCTTGCGTTGTGGCCGAAACGTCGTGAGAATTATTTTATTATGTTTTATTTTTATTATTTTGTTATGTTTTATTTTTATTATTTTATTACTTCCCTTCTACGTGACTTTACCGAAAGAACCAAGAAGAGCGAGGTAAATTCTTAGCCTACCTATATGAACTGCAATTTAATAGGACGTTTTTTTCAGGAAACATTCCTATCTAACCTATACAAACTTTTTACATGCATTGAACACCGAGACAACTTAACTCCGTCGATTTAACACGCTGGTGAGAGTGAGAGGCATCACCACACAAGGCGGGAGATGCGTTTGCCGAAATGTAAAATGTTTAACTATTTTGTCATATCGTAAGATCGTAAGTCGGGGACTAACTGCATATTTAAATAGGCCATCAGCCGAGCGTCACCCCTTCGGCTACAGCGCCATTGATTCCCCAAGATAGCAGCAAGCTTCCTTTAAAACGAGTCTTGAGACTCAATGAGGATTTCCTGAATAAAGAAGGGCATTGTTTGTTCACGCTGGCGTGTGCGCGCGGGAGGCATGGGGGCATAGCGATTCGATCACTGCGCCGATAATCCGATGCCCTGGGATCGATTCGCGACCTCGGTCAACATCACTTGCAAGTTAGATCTGAACGTGCTCCGGGCCTCCGCTAGATCGACTCAGCCATAACTGCACAAACAGCACCGGGGGAGACCCACGTCTCTGTGTGTGCGCACGAGAGAGACAGGGAAACAAGAGTGTGGCGATGAGTGATTTAATCAAGTGCACGATTTACGGCGGATATGACCTCCCCCCCCACCCCTGACAACTTAACGAATGGTACAGTCCGATCACTCACGATGATCTCACTCAGCTTGGAGTCTTGGACGCCCCCCCCTCCCCCCCGTCAGGGCTGTACCAAGTCTTAACAAATTAGGGGGGGGGGAGGGCGGATATCCACTCTGTCCACGTACCAAGGATTTCGTACCAAAAATAAGTCGGTTTTGCGTTGGGTGTCACGACGCCTCACTGGGCAGTATTGACATCCGCGCCTTAAACCACGGGGGCAAGCGTGGGGCACCTGCACATTTACAAAGTGTACCCAAATCACGGGTGTGGCACCGCTCATCACGAGGTCCAGCCACTCCCACCAGCATCTTTACGAAGTGTCACCCACAGCATGAGTGGCCAAGCCTAATAGAATTTTTACAAAGTGTTACTCATTGAAGGGCTGTAACCACCAGCATCTTTACAAAGAGTCGCAATCTTTTGGCTGACCATGCACATAAGCATCTTTACAAAGTGTACCCATCTCCGGGCTGGTCAACATCTTTACAAAGTGTACCCTATCTTTGGGCCAGTCGGCATCTCTAAAGTGTACCCATCTTCCGGCTGGCTATGCCCGTCAGCATCTTTACAAATTGTACCCATCTCTGGGCTGCCCAGCATATTTACAAAGTGTACCCATCTCCAGGCTTGCCATGGCAACCAGCATCTTTACAAAGTGTACCCATCTCCGGGTTGTTCAGCATCTTTACAGAGTGTACCCATCTCTGGGTTGTCCAGCATCTTTACAGAGTGTACCCATCTCCGAACAGACCAGCATCTTTACAGAGTGTACCCATCTCCGAACAGACCAGCATCTTTACAAAGTGTACGCATCTCCAGGTTGTCCAACATCTTTACAAAGTGTACTCATCTCCGTGCTGCCCAGCATCTTTACAAAGTGTACCCATCTCCGGGTTGTCCAGCATCTTTACAAAGTGTACCCATCTCCGGGTTGTCCAGCATCTTTACAGAGTGTACCCATCTCTGGGTTGTCCAGCATCTTCACAAAGTGTACCCATCTCCAGCCTGTCCAGCATCTTTACAGAGTGTACCCATCTCCGTGCTGCCTAGCATCTTTACAGAGTGTACCCATCTCCGGGTTGTTCAGCATCTTTACAAAATGTACCCATCTCCGTGCTGCCTAGCATCTTTACAGAGTGTACCCATCTCCGGGTTGTTCAGCATCTTTACAAAGTGTACCCATCTCCAGGCTTGCCATGGCAACCAGCATCTTTACAAAGTGTACCCATCTCCAGGCTTGCCATGGCAACCAGCATCTTTACAAAGTGTACCCATCTCCAGGCTTGCCATGGCAACCAGCATCTTAACAAAGTGTACCCATCTCCAGGCTTGCCATGGCAACCAGCATCTTTACAAAGTGTACCCATCTCCAGGCTTGCCATGGCAACCAGCATCTTTACAAACTGTACCCATCTCCAGGCTTGCCATGGCAACCAGCATCTTTACAAAGTGTACCCATCTCCAGGCTTGCCATGGCAACCAGCATCTTTACAAAGTGTACCCATCTCCAGGCTTGCCATGGCAACCAGCATCTTAACAAAGTGTACCCATCTCCAGGCTTGCCATGGCAACCAGCATCTTTACAAAGTGTACCCATCTCCAGGCTTGCCATGGCAACCAGCATCTTTACAAAGTGTACCCATCTCCAGGCTTGCCATGGCAACCAGCATCTTTACAAAGTGTACCCATCTCCAGGCTTGCCATGGCAACCAGCATCTTTACAAACTGTACCCATCTCCAGGCTTGCCATGGCAACCAGCATCTTTACAAAGTGTACCCATCTCCAGGCTTGCCATGGCAACCAGCATCTTTACAAAGTGTACCCATCTCCAGGCTTGCCATGGCAACCAGCATCTTAACAAAGTGTACCCATCTCCAGGCTTGCCATGGCAACCAGCATCTTTACAAAGTGTACCCATCTCCAGGCTTGCCATGGCAACCAGCATCTTTACAAAGTGTACCCATCTCCAGGCTTGCCATGGCAACCAGCATCTTTACAAAGTGTACCCATCTCCATGCTTGCCATGGCAACCAGCATCTTTACAAAGTGTACCCATCTCCGGGTTGACCAGCATTTTTACAAAGTTAACCCACAATGAGTGTTGGGAGGCGTTTCCCCCCTGGCCGCGCGCACTCACACACACACACCCCGAACCGTTCACATTCACACTTAAAAACGCGCGCGTCTCGTTGAAACACAAGCACATCGCTAGAATCTCCATCGCTAATAAAATCAATGACGATATAGAACCAGTAACGATCATAACAACAACAATAATTATTATACACACACGCGCACACACACACAGCAGTCAACACTTGGTTTCGTCTGTACAGCGACCGGAAAAATCTCACAACGGAACCGGGCCCACAGAACGAGTTTCATCAGCCAAAGGGCGGCCCCCCTGCCATGCCAACTTGTCCTGACCCCTAACCCTACCGCCCTCCCCCCTCCCCAGGGATCTCGCAGCAGGTGCTGGCAGGTGAAGGGGGGATGCATTAACCGCGCGCTTTGTGCGACTGTGCTTCTTCGAGCCTCGGTGTACCTCCCCAAGGGGCTCTGGGGGGGGGGGGGGCAGCATGTCAGAGCGGGGGGGCAATGGGCAGGATCAGTGTGGGGGTCGGGTTTGGGGTTAGCGTTAAGGGCAGGGTTGGGGTAAAAGCAAGCAAGGGGTTAAGATAAAGGGTCACTTGTGGCCAGGGTTAGGGGGTAAGTGTTCGGGTTTGGGTCAGGACGAGTCTTAGCCGCAATGTTGGGGTCACAGTTATGGGTTAGGACCAGGATCAAGGCCCGGGTTGGGGGTCATAGCCTGGATAAGGGTTTAAGGTTCGGGCCGGATTCAGGTTCAGGTGGGCGAGGGTCTGGGTTTCCCCTTCTCCGACGAGTGCGGGAACACACACACGCGTGTGCGGGGACACACACGTGCGTGTGTGCGGGAACACACGCGTGTGCGTGTGTGCGCGGGGGCGGACGACTGCCGCTCCAATCCCACCCTCTCCTCCTCGTCGTCGTCGTCACGGCCGCCGTAGCTCCGCGCTTGACAAGACGCTGGGGGGGGGGGGGGGCCGACGTCACCGTTCACTGTGGCGTCGTCACGGACAGACTTGGCCCCGTCATACCCTCGTGTAGTTTCCAGGAATCAAGTTAAGGGCCGTGCCCCCCCCCCCCCAGCCCAGCCCCCACCACGCTTCGCTTGGGCGCATTTTGATGAAATAAAAAGTGAAGGGTGAAGGTGCAGCCTTGCAATTTTCTGCGCACGCCGCCGCGAGAGTGGGATCCGCTGTACTCCTCTTGCATTGTGCAAACGTCTTTGGAGAGGTCGGAGTAGCCACACTTTACCCCAACCACACGCGCGACCTGCACCATCGGCTGTGATGGAACCCATTTGTACTTTTGGGTGGACAGAGGAGGTGGAGAGGGGGGCGCAGTTTGAAGCATTTTGATAAAGCGTAGATTTTATATATATATTTATATACACTGTACACACACGTACAGTGTAAGAAATCCTGTGACCTGTAGTGATTAGCTGGCGGGTGAGGCCGCGTGTGCACAGACGCATGGCGCTCAACCAACAAAATCATCAGCAGCAGCAGCATCAACAGCAGCAGCAGCATCAGTTCCACTTGTATGTGTGTTGAAATTCTCTCGTACGTAGCCGGGGAAGGACAACAAAAACTTGCTCTGTACCCGCACCGATGGCTACGTACGGTGCGAGAGAAATTCAAGAAACATACAGTGCCTCCATGCAGTCGCACGCGTGTGCGTGTCTGCACGTATGTGTGTGTGCGTGTGTGTGTGTCTGCGTGTGTGTGACAAAGGGTGGTTTGGCGTGGTGCTGGGCACCCACCCCCTCGTGTACTGCGCCGGGCTTCATAGTTGCTTGCTGACAGCACTTGCCCCAACAGTCGATGAAGGCTATGGGGGGGATCTTTGTCTCTGTGTGTGTCCGCGAGCGTGCGCGAGCGCGCTCCGGAAGCCAACCTCTCCCTGAACATTTCCCAGTGGGTGGCCCGTGACTCGTAATGAGCCACGGGCCCATAGCGAGGTGTATACTGGATGTGGTGTGCCGGGTTCGGAAATACGCCGGTCGCTCGGTGAAGTTCCGAGCGATGGCGCTCACCGCGCCGGCCGTGAGCCGGCGGGGGGTGGGGGGGGCCACAACCGCCACCTCAGCTCCCATCGCCCTCCTCGCTACTTCCTGCACACACACACACACAGACAAAGAACCTTAACAGACTTCTGGGTCAAGTGCCGAGTTGCAACTATGAAGGGCGGCATGACACACAAAGAGGTGGGTTGACCGGCGATGTTTACACACCGCACCGGGTGCTCGTGTCAGGCTGAGCCGACGTAGGGGAGGCCCAGGACCGGTTCAGATAATCGTCACTGGTGTCGGCCGTGGGCGGGGAATCGAATTCGGGTCGCCGGGTTGGTAGTGCGGTGCGCTGAGCGCTACCACGACATGTGCGCACGCGAACGCACACGCAGCGAGTGGACAAATGAGTAGGTATGGGAGTGGTTTAGTGAGCGGGTGGGCAAATTTATGCGCGAGTGGGTGACCAAGCGGGTGAGTGAATAGATGAACGAGTGGGTCAGCGAAGTGAGTAGATGAGTGAGCCTACGAGTAAGCTTATGAGTGAGAAGCAGAGCCAGCAGGTGAGTGGGTGGGTGAGCAAATAGGTAAGTGGGTAGGTGAATGAGCCTGAATGAGCTTGCAAGCGAGCAGATGATTGAGCGGGTGATTGAATAGGTGAGCAGTACAACGGGTGAGTAGGTGGGTGAGCGAGCAGGTGAGGGAGCCACGAGCGAGCAGGCGAGAGAGTAGGTGGGCGAGTCAACGAGCTAGGCAATGGGTGAGTGAACGAGCTTGTGAGTGTGCGGGTGAGCGAGTGTATGAGCAAGCAGATGAGTGAGTAGGTGAGCACATGAGCAAGTGGGTGAGAGGGGCAGTGGCTGATTTTGTGAACAGGTGAGTGGATGAGCAAAGTCGGTGCGGTGCACGGCTAAGCGGGCGAGCGAGCAGGTGAGCGAACAGATGAGCGAGCAGGTGAGCGGGTGAACGAACGGTGGCGCGCGAGCGAGCGGGTGAACGAGCGCGTGAGCGAGTAGGTGAGCGACCAAGTGAACGAGCAGGTGAGCGAGCAGGTGAGCGGGTGAGCGAGCGGGTGAGCGCGCGAGCGAGCGGGTGAACGAGCGCGTGAGCGAGTAGGTGAGCGACCAAGTGAACGAGCAGGTGAGCGAGCAGGTGAGCGGTGTGAGCGAGCGGGGTGAGCGCGCGAGCGAGCGGTGTGAACGAGCTTGCGAGCGAGCAGAGGTGAGCGGGCTATCCTCCCGGCCGCTCACCCGGAGGAGACTCCACGTCGGACTCGCTGACGTGGGTGAAGGAGAGCCCCGGGGAGCCGCTGAGTCGAGACTGGATCAGGGCCGCGGGGTCCGACAGCTTGAGCCGCGGGGGGGACGTGGAGAGGATGCTGGCCGCGGGGGGCAGGAGGGGCACGGGGGGCGCCCGGCGGAGGGGCAGGGCGACCGCTGTGGGGGGGTCAGGGGGCCGGTGGCGGGGGGGAGGTGGGGGGGGCCGCGAGGGCCGCGCGATTCGCAGCACAGGGGGCGGCCGTATCCCCCCCGGCATCAGCTCGTCGTCCCACTCGAAGCCGCTTCCTGTGACGAGCGGGGTGGACGGGGGGGGACGCGGAGTCGGGGGGACGAGGGGGGCAGGAGGACACGGGGTCAGGGGGACGAGGGAATAGAGATGCAGCAGAGGTCGCAAACGGGTTTTGATTCCTTACCCGTACCCGGCCGCACCAGGGTCGCAAACGGGTACCCTTACCCGTACCCGGCCGGGTACGGGTAGCCGGGTATCGGGTAGGGTACGGGTATCGGGTACCCGGTTGCGACCTCTGAGATGCAGAGACGCGGAGACACCGGAGGCCCAGAGACACACATGGGGACACAGAGCCTCGCACAAAGGGGACACCGAGGCGTTGCGACACAGACACGGGGATGCACAGACACGTGACCACAGAGACACGGGGCCACAGATATACAGAGACACACACACAGGAGACAACAGAGACATGGAGACACAGACACGGGGCCACAGATATACAGAGACACACACACACAGGAGACAACAGAGACATGGAGACACAGACACGGGGCCACAGATATACAGAGACACACACACAGGAGACAACAGAGACATAGAGACACAGACACGGGGCCACAGATATACAGAGACACACACACAGGAGACAACAGAGACATGGAGACACAGACACGGGCCCACAGATATACAGAGACACACACACAGGAGACAACAGAGACATGGAAACACAGACACGGGCACGCATAGGGCACGGCGCCACAGAGACACGGGGCCGCAGAGACGCAGAGTGGCGCTGCAATACAATAAAATCGTACACCCAGCAAAATCACCCATCAGAGATTTGCCCGTATATGGAAAAAAAGTGGGCGTAGCTTTGGGTATTGTTGATCGTTAACCGAGATAAATTATATCGATTCCGCTGAGTCGATCCATAATAAACAAACGTCAGAAACACCGGGTTCGTCATAATTTACGGGTTAATCGCTGCGATCCGCGGATCGAATGACGTGGCTCTCCCCCCCCCCGCCCCCCTTCATTCTAATATCAGCAAGGTCGGCGTTTCCGTCGCAGTCCGCTTTCGTTGCGACCAACAGCTGCGTGTCCTCACCGTCTTCGGAGGAGTCGTCCGAGCTGCAGCGGTCCGCACCGAGCGGGCGAGCGGGGCGGGCGGGGTGGGAGGGGGGGCCGCCGGCGTGGACTCCCCCTGCGGTCACGTGCAGGCGGCCGCCGCCGCCGCTGTTAGCGCCGCCGCTTTTGCCGTGGTCGCACGCGTCGCTGCCGACCAGGCTGCTGGTGGGAAAGGCCTGGGAACCGGCGTGCGGACACACGCAGCCCGGTGAGGGCGTGGACGCCGCGTGCCGTGTGTGCGCGCGCGCGTGTCTCTCTGTGGATGTGTCTGCGTGTGTGCGTGCGTGTGTCTTTAAAATGTTTCTCTGTGGGTATTTTTGTGTACTCTTAGTTCTTTCGGTAAAGTCACGTAGGTAAAAAAATGAAATTAAAATTAATGAAAATATTTTAAATATTTTTTATTAATTTTAAATATTTTTATTAATTTAAATTTCATTTTTTACCTACGTGACTTTACCGAAAGAACTACGAGTATGAATCCTTGCAGTCACGAAAGCTTCAAATCTAGGTATTTCTGTGTGTCTGCGGTAGTGTGGCGGTTAGCCTGCTATGCTTCGAACCCGGCGGCTCCAGTTCGACACCGGCTCATGGCTAACACCAGTGATGATTATCTGAACCGGTCCTGGGCCTCCGAGGTTGACGCAGCCTCAAACGAGTCCCTGGTGCGATGTGTAAACATCGCCAACGGGGAGACAAAGGCGGTCGGGCGTGGTGCTGGCCACGTAGCTCTCGCGTGCCCTGCTGCCCATCATAGGTGCTACTCGTCAACGGCACTTGCCCCAATGGTCTGTTACAAGGCCATACGATGCTGGAGGCGACGACAGTGGCTGACGTGTTCACGCTGCTCCGGCACCACGACCAGCAGCACTGCGACGTAGAGGTCGCAACCGGGTACCCGATACCCGTACCCTACCCGATACCCGGCTACCCGTACCCGGCCGGGTACGGGTAGCCGTTTGCGACCCTGGTGCGGCCGGGTACGGGTAGGCCGTGAGTCACCCCAACCAATGAGTGAGAAGGCCGTGAGTCACTGGTGAGTAACCGTTTGTCACTCATTTCCCAACGTCTTGTCTCTTCTGACAATTCAAGTTCCTAGAATCAACCCACCAACGCCTGCAACATGGCTTCATCCCAGAGGTCGCAAAAAGGTACCCGATACCTGTACCCTAACCGTACCCAGCCGGGTACGGTTAGGGTACGGGTACGGCCGTGTACGGGTACGGGTACCCGTTTGCAACCCTGGTGCGGCCGGGTACGGGTAAGGAATCAAAACCCGTTTGCGACCTCTGCCGCGACGGTAGCAACGGCACCGCGTGAGCCGTGCGGCACACGAGCGAGCCAGACCTGCGCTTGTCTGTGCATGTGGGTGTCTGCGTGCGTGCGTATACACGTGCGTGTGTACGGGCGTGGTGTTGCTGGCCACCCACCCCCTTGTGTGCCGTGCCGGCCTTCATAGGTGCTACTCGCAAACAGCACTTGCCCCAATTGTCTGTTACAAGGCTATACGGTGGATCTTTGCCTTTTTCCGTGCCTCTTGTGTCGGGAGCGGTGGCGCAGCGGTTAGCGCGCTGCGCTGTTGAGGCCGTAGTGCGGTGAGAACGCGGCGAGTGTACGGTGAGAGAGCGCGCGGGCCCCGCACCTTGTTGAAGAGATGCACCGTGACGTCGTCGAAGAAGCGCACGCGCTTGCCGTGCGAGCGCGCCGCTCCCCGCGGCCGCTTGAGCAGCCCCTTGAGGGCACGCGCCACATCCTCCTCCATCACCACCTCGGGCACGGGGCCCCAGTCCTCGTCGCTGTCCCAGCTCTCGTCGTCATCGTCGTCGTCCTCCTCGTCATCATCCTCGTCGTCGTCGTCGTCCAGGCCCGGGCGCAGGTCGTACCCGCCGTCGACGGCCTCCTCGTCCGACACGCCATCTTCCGCGTCGATGAAGGGGATGTCGAAGGGGTTGGTGGGGGTCTCCGTCGCGGCGGCGGCGTCGTCCGCGACCCCGTTCCCCGGCGCGTCCCCGGCGCGTCCCGCCGTCTCCGCGTCCCCCCTCGCGTCCGCTCCGTCGTCCCCGTGCTGCGTCGCTTCTTCCGCGTCGCCCGCCTCGGAACGCTCGGCCTGCCGCGTCTCCCCGTCCGTCCCGTCGTTCTCCGTCACCTCGTCGTCCGTCTCCCCCCCGAGCACTTGCCCCGCGTCCCTCTCGCTCATCCCGGCCGGAGCCACGAATCCCCCCTCGAAGGGATTCGAGTTGAGGAACTCGTCACGGTCCCCCGCACCTACGCCGCCCGCGTCAAAGTCGTCGTCGTCGTCGTCGTCGTGAGACTCTGTACCGCCTGTGAGAACCTCCTCCAGCGACGAGGCGCTCGACACATCATCATCGTCGTCGTCGTCGTCGTCGTGCCGCTGCTCCGGGCCGGCGCCGTTCCTCTTCGTCCCGTCGTCGTCGGCGCCGCCGCCGTCGGCTGCCACGGGCGTCTCCGCGCCCCCCCCCGCCCCCGCCGTGCTTGTCCAGCTCCAGGTCGGAGAAGTACGCCGAGTCCCGGTACAGCGACTTGCGCACGCCGGCCTCCTCGTCCGCCTGCAGCAGCGCCCGGCACACGACGAGCTGCTGCCGCTGGAAAGCCACGCCCGGCGGCACCATCGCCGCCAACTTGCCCTCTCCCTCGCCGGCCTCGCCGGGCTCGTCGCTCGGGTCGCCGACGCTGGGCGACGTGAGCGGCGACGGTGGCGCCAGGTCCGGCAACAGGCTCCAGTCGTTGTTGGGCAGCGGTGCGGGCAGAGCTCCGACGCCGCCGCCACCGCCACTCCACCGATTGTTGTTGTTGGTGTTGAGCTCCTCCTGGGTCACGTGGGGGGTCACGTGGTGGGTCACGTGGTGGGTCACGTGGGGGGGCACGGCCGTGGCGGGCGGCGGAGGTGGCGGGCGACTCGGCAAGAGGACCTCCCTCCCCACCCGCACCCTGTTGGGTGGCGGGGTCGGGTCAACCGGCGGGGTGGAGGAGGGTGGAGGAGGGGTCGAGTTGATGGGTGGGGTGGTGGACTCCGCGGGGGTGCTTGATGCGGAGGGAAAGGAGGAGGCAGGTGGAGGGGTGGACTCGGGTGGAACGGTTGAGTTGGTCCGGGGGGTCGACTCTGCGAGAGTGACTGATGCAGCGGGAACGGATGAGGCTGGGCGGAGAGTAGATTCAGGCGGAGAGGTTGAGTTGGTCCGTGCGGCCGACTCTGCGAGAGTGGTTGGCACAGGGGTGGACTTGGGTGGATGGGTCGAGATGGGTGGACAGGTTACATCGGCCGGAGTGACCGACTCCGAGGGAAGGGTCGGTTCAAGCAGAGCGGTTGAGTCGGGTGGACGTGTGGGAGCGGTAGGAGGGGTGGAGTGCGATGGACTGGCTGAGTGACTAAGAACGTTCCAGTCGGGCGGACTGGTCGATTCCGTGGGAAGGGATGACTCCGGAAGGTGGGAGGATTCCGGTGGATGGGTTGAGCGAGGGACAACGGTTGAGTCGGGCGAGTCGACCAGAGGGAGTGGACCCAGTGGACTGGTTGATCGGGGTGGATAAGTTGAGTCAGCGAGAGGGGCTAAGTCAGCCATGGTGGTTGAGTCAGGATGACTGGGTGAGTTCCGTGGGTCTGTTGAGTCAACCAAAAGTGAGTCAGCCATGGAGGTTGAGTGAGGTGGACTGGTTGAGTTTGGTGGATATGTTGAGTCAAGCAAAAGTGAGTCAGCCATTGAGGTTGAGTGAGGATGACTGGGTGAGTTCCGTGGGTCTGTTGAGTCGAGCAAAAGTGAGTCATTGATGGGGGTTGAGTGAGGATGACTGGGTGAGTTCCGGGGGTCTGTTGACTCAAGCAAAAGTGAGTCAGCCATGGAAGTTGAGTCAGGATGACTGGTTGAGTTAGGTGGGTCTGTTGAATCGAGCAAAAGTGAGTCATTCATGGTGGTTGAGTGAGGTGGACTGGATGAGTTCCGTGGGTCTGTTGAGTCAATCAAAAGTGAGTCATTGATGGGGGTTGAGTGAGGATGACTGGGTGAGTTCGGTGGGTCTGTTGAGTCGATCAAAAGTGAGTCATTGATGGTGGTTGAGTCAGGTGGACAGGGTGAGTTCCGTGGGTCTGTTGAGTCGAGCAAAAGTGAGTCATCCATGGAGGTTGAGTGAGGTGGACTGATTGAGTTAGGTGGGTCTGTTGAGTCAAGCAAAAGTGAGTCAGCCATGGAGGTAGAGTCAGGATGACTGATTGAGCTGGGCTGTGTCTTGTCTGGCAGAGTGGATATGCCAGCCACGGTGGTTGAGCCATGCAGGCTGGCCAAGGGTGGACTCGTTGAATTGGATGGACGCGCTGAGTCAGGTGGGCTAGCCACGCTGCGTGGCTGCATCGAGCCAGTCGAGTCGGGTGGACTGGCCGTGCCGGTCGAAGCGGCCAACCCTGCCGGAGCGTTCTCCCCTCCCCCCCACAGCGAGGCCTCTGCCCCCCCTCCAGCTTGCGCCGATCGCGCCGACTCTTTGATGAGCGCCGTGTTCTTCAGGTAGTAGTAGTTGTCCTGCAGCCGATCGGTGGTGAGCAGCCCCAGCAGTGGGTCCCGCGCCGCACCACTGGTGCCACCACCGCCGCTGCCGGCACCGGCCGCGTGATCCCACAAGGCGCCGTTCAAGCCGGGGTCGGTACTGGACTCGCCGAGGTGTGAACCGCCCAGGGTCACCGCTCTCGTGCCGCCGGGCACGGCCGGCACGGGGTCCGGTGAGACCCGTCGCTCCGGACCCGGCTCCAGCTCCAGCCGCTCCAGGAACGGGTTTCCTCCTCCGGCGGTGGCGGTGGCGCCGGCGGCGGCACCTACGGGCGGCGGCTCCCACCAGCTCGCCTCCAGGGCGCCGGGCCGCTCGCACGCGGCGCCCTGCGGCAACGCTCTCCCCCCGATCGGCTGCAGCAGAGGGAAGGCGGAACCCAACCCGGCGCCGGCGGCAGCGACGGTGACGGCGGGCGATGGCGGGAAATACGCGGTGAGGCCGGCCAGGTCGGGCTGCTGCTCGAGGCCTCCCGGTAATTGCGGTGGCGGTGCCAGCGCGTTCCACCGCTCCTCGAAGCTGCTCTGCTGCTGCTGCTGCTGCTGCTGCGGCTGCTGCGGCTGCTGCTGCTGCTGGGGCTGTGCTTCAAGCAGTGCCGCTTGCTGCAAGAGCTCCCGGTGTTCCTCCTCCTCCTCTTCCTGCTGCTGCTGCTGCTTGTCCCCCTGAAGGTGCGCGAGCAGCTGGTGCACCTCGCTAGCAGACGGGCGCTGCTCCTTGCCCAGCCAGCAGAAGAGCAGCACCTCGTACCTGCCGGGGGGGCGGCATCGGCACCAGCCGGCACCACTCACTCACCATCGGCACCACTCACTCACCATCGGCACCAGCCAACACCACTCACTCATCATCGGCACCAGCCGGCACCACTCACTCACCATCGGCACCATCGGCACCACTCACTCACCATCGGCACCACTCACTCACCATCGGCACCAGCCAACACCACTCACTCATCATCGGCACCAGCCGGCACCACTCACTCACCATCGGCACCAGCCAACACCACTCACTCATCATCGGCACCAGCCAACACCACTCACTCACCATCAGCACCAGCCGGCACCGCTCACTCACCATCGGCACCACTCACTCACCATCGGCACCATCGGCACCACTCACTCACCATCGGCACCAGCCAACACCACTCACTCACCATCGGCACCACTCACTCACCATCGGCACCATCGGCACCACTCACTCACCATCGGCACCACTCACTCACCATCGGCACCAGCCAACACCACTCACTCACCATCGGCACCATCGGCACCACTCACTCACCATCGGCACCATCGGCACCACTCACTCACCATCGGCACCACTCACTCACCATCGGCACCAGCCAACACCACTCACTCACCATCGGCACCATCGGCACCACTCACTCACCATCGGCACCACTCACTCACCATCGGCACCAGCCAACACCACTCACTCACCATCGGCACCACTCACTCACCATCGGCACCATCGGCACCACTCACTCACCATCGGCACCACTCACTCACCATCGGCACCAGCCGGCACCACTCACTCACCATCGGCACCACTCACTCACCATCGGCACCAGCCGGCACCGCTCACTCACCATCGGCACCACTCACTCACCATCGGCACCAGCCGGCACCACTCACTCACCATCGGCACCAGCCGGCACCACTCACTCACCATCGGCACCACTCACTCACCATCGGCATCAGCCGGCACCACTCACTCACCATTGGCACCACTCACTCACCATCGGCATCAGCCGGCACCACTCACTCACCATTGGCACCACTCACTCACCATTGGCACCACTCACTCACCATCGGCATCAGCCGGCACCACTCACTCACCATTGGCACCACTCACTCACCATTGGCACCACTCACTCACCATCGGCATCAGCCGGCACCACTCACTCACCATTGGCACCACTCACTCACCATCGGCATCAGCCGGCACCACTCACTCACCATCGGCATCAGCCGGCACCACTCACTCACCATTGGCACCACTCACTCACCATCGGCATCAGCCGGCACCACTCACTCACCATCGGCACCAGCCAACACCACTCACTCACCATCAGCACCAGCCGGCACCACTCACTCACCATCGGCACCAGCTATAGAACCGTATCGCGATAGGACCATACTGCTATAGGAACGTACCTATATAGGACAGTTCCACGATAGGACCACGCCACTATAGGACCGCGCCTCTATAGGATAAAAAAAAAACTCAAGGACTGTACTGTTCTAGGACCGTACCACTATAGGACTGTGCCTCTATATGATCGTACCGCTATAGGGGAGCAGACCATCCTTCCGCAGGTAGCCAAAGCTGATCACTGAAAGTGGATCATACCACTGCACGTGGATTGTACGACTGCAAATGGGCCAGACCACCACAAGCAGATAGTCAGTGCCACTGCAAGCAGCTGGACAGAACCACTACAAAATGGACCGTAACAACGCAATCGGAATGTACCAACGCATCGTCTTGGTTCTTTCGGTAAAGTCACGTAGAAGGAAAACAACAAAACAACAAAAATAAAACATAATAAAATTATTCTCACGACGTTTCGGCCACAACGCAATCAGCCGTCTTCAGGTGGAGAACAGGTCTGTCGAGTAGACAGAGTCTGAATGGCACGCCCCAGGCTTGGAGCGACTATTTATGCTGGGATGGAGGGGCGAAGAGTGCGTTGTGGCCGAAACGTCGTGGGAATAATTTTATTATGTTTTATTTTTGTTGTTTTGTTGTTTTCCTTCTACGTGACTTTACCGAAAGAACCAAGACGATGAATCCCTGCAGTCACGAAAGCTTTAAATCGAAAATTTATCTCAATTGTTTCGTGTTTAAATACGATGATTATTTCAACGTGAATTGCCTAACGAAGATGACATTTTTTTTATTTGTTCGTATTAAAAACAGCTGCAAAGCCACAATCTTGATTTGTGCTGCATCGGGGAGGTCTCGGTGCGGCTGTGAAGGCGTCCGAGTGAGAGATGACCCCCCCCCCTCCCTTTCATTCATTGCGACGAACTTCTAAGCATTGTAGCCACAAACTTAACTACCAATGCAATCGGACCATACAACCGCAATCGGACCGCACCAACGAAAATCACAACCCACTGCTGCAAATCGGACCGTACCACTGCTCGGTGTTGGCGGAGCGCAGTGCGGGTCGCGGGAGGCGCGGCAGGGAGTCGCGAGCGAGAGCCGAGAGCACGTCCGCGTCGGAGACGGAGCCGTAGGGACGAGCGCCGGACTCGAGCAGCTCCCACAGCGTCACTCCCAGCGCCCTGCACGGCGCGGCACGCAGGGCAGTACAGCGGTCAGGGACACGTCACGCAGCCATCGCCAATGTGAAAAGGGACGCTGGATGTTGCCTGCTGGGTATTTTCTGGGCGGCTGACCTCAGGAGTACCAGTCCGGCTCTCAGGCGAGCGTTGGTGGTAAGCGCCGGTGCCGGGCACAGGTGGTGAGCGTCAGTGGTGAGCGTCAGTGGTGAGCGTCAGTGGTGAGCACAGGAGGTGGTGAGCGTCAGTGGTGAGCATAGGAGGTGGTGAGCGATACCGATGTGTGAGAAAATGGTTTACAAACCGGACTCGCTGGGGTTGGGGAGTGAACAGCGGTGAGCGCACGGGTGGTGAGCGTCAGTGGTGAGTGAGAAAATGGTTTACAAACCGGACTCGCTGGGGTTGGGGAGTGGACAGTGGCGAGAGCACGGGTGGTGAGCGTCAGTGGTGAGTGAGAAAATGGTTTACAAACCGGACTCGCTGGGGTTGGGGAGTGAACAGCGGTGAGCGCACGGGTGGTGAGCGGGTGCGGCGAGAGGCGAGAGACTCACCACACGTTCCCAGGGGCGCTCTGTGGGGCGGCGCGGGGTTGAGCGTTGAGGTTGAGAAGCAGCTCCGGGGCGAGCCAACGCACGGCCACGGGGTCGCCCACTCCCAGATCCACATAGTCGTCCTACGGGTCGCGGGGGTCAAGGGGTCGCGGGGTCAAGGGGTCGCGGGGTGGACACGGGGAATGGGGTCGTAGGGAGGACATGAGGCATGAAATCGTGATTCTAGATTTGAAGCTTTCGTGACTGCAAGGATTCATACTCTTAGGTTTGTTCGGTAAAGTCACGTAGGTAAAAATCTAAATAAATTTCTATTATCATTTATTTCTATTATCATTTTCATCATTTTTATTATTTATTTTGATTTAGAAACCGTGAGATTACGATTTGCTCAACCTCTCACCCACCCAACCACTCAAAAACTCACCTGGCCACTCAACTTCTCTCTCACCTACCCAATCACACACGGTCTGAACCTCTCACTCACCCTTTCACTCACTCAACCTCTCACTCGCTTACACACTCACTTATTCACTGGCTCGAAGACTTTCACTCCCTCAACCTCTCTCGCACACACACACACACTCAACTTGTCACTCAACCACTCCACATCTCACTCACTCACTCAATCAATCACTCCCTGTCAGAACCTCTCACCCTCTCTCTAAGCCGCCCACTCACTCACCCTCTATCTCACTCACTCACCCTCTCCCTCAGGCACTCACCCACTCTTTCACTCAGCCACCCACTCGCTCACTCTCTCACTCGCTCGCTCACTCTCTCAATCGCTCAGCCACCCACCCGCTCACTCGTCGGTGGCGGGGGTCGTGTGTGGACGTACCGGGTGTTTGTCAGGACCGATGCCGTAGTCGCCGATCTTCACCGTGAGGTCGGTGCTCAGCAGGCAGTTCCTGAGGGCGAGGTCCCTGCACGCGGATTCATTGCAACGCGGTGATACAGCGTCACACCGTACAGCACAACACAACGTGGTGATACAGCGTCACACCGTACAGCACGACACAACGCGGTGATACAGCGTCACACCGTACAGCGTCACACCGTACAGCACGACACAACGCGGTGATACAGCGTCACACCGTACAGCACGACACAACGCGGTGATACAGCGTCACACCGTACAGCACGACACAACGCGGTGATACAGCGTCACACCGTACAGCACAACACAACGTGGTGATACAGCGTCACACCGTACAGCACGACACAACGTGGTGATACAGCGTCACACCGTACAGCACGACACAACGTGGCGATACAGCGTCACACCGTACAGCACGACACAACGCGGTGATACAGCGTCACACCGTACAGCACGACACAACGCGGTGATACAGCGTCACACCGTACAGCACGACACAACGCGGTGATACAGCGTCACACCGTACAGCACGACACAACGTGGTGATACAGCGTCACACCGTACAGCACAACACAACGTGGCGATACAGCGTCACACCGTACAGCACGACACAACGCGGTGATACAGCGTCACACCGTACAGCACGACACAACGTGGCGATACAGCGTCACACCGTACAGCACGACACAACGCGGTGATACAGCGTCACACCGTACAGCACGACACAACGCGGTGATACAGCGCCACACCGTACAGCGTCACACCGTACAGCACGACACAACGTGGCGATACAGCGTCACACCGTACAGCACGACACAACGTGGTGATACAGCGTCACACCGTACAGCGTCACACCGTACAGCACGACACAACGTGGCGATACAGCGTCACACCGTACAGCACGACACAACGCGGTGATACAGCGTCACACCGTGCAGCACGACACAACGTGGTGATACAGCGTCACACCGTACAGCGTCACACCGTACAGCACGACACAACGTGGCGATACAGCGTCACACCGTACAGCACGACACAACGCGGTGATACAGCGTCACACCGTACAGCACGACACAACGTGGTGATACAGCGTCACACCGTACAGCGTCACACCGTACAGCACGACACAACGTGGCGATACAGCGTCACACCGTACAGCACGACACAACGCGGTGATACAGCGTCACACCGTGCAGCACGACACAACGTGGCGATACAGCGTCACACCGTACAGCACGACACAACGTGGTGATACAGCGTCACACCGTACAGCGTCACACCGTACAGCACGACACAACGTGGTGATACAGCGTCACACCGTACAGCGTCACACCGTGCAGCACGACACAACGTGGCGATACAGCGTCACACCGTACAGCACGACACAACGCGGTGATACAGCGTCACACCGTGCAGCACGACACAACGTGGCGATACAGCGTCACACCGTACAGCACGACACAACGTGGTGATACAGCGTCACACCGTACAGCACGACACAACGTGGTGATACAGCGTCACACCGTACAGCGTCACACCGTACAGCACGACACAACGTGGTGATACAGCGTCACACCGTACAGCGTCACACCGTACAGCACGACACAACGTGGTGATACAGCGTCACACCGTACAGCATCACACCGTACAGCACGACACAACGTGGTGATACAGCGTCACACCGTACAGCGTCACACCGTGCAGCACGACACAACGTGGTGATACAGCGTCACACCGTACAGCGTCACACCGTGCAGCACGACACAACGTGGTGATACAGCGTCACACCGTACAGCGTCACACCGTGCAGCACGACACAACGTGGTGATACAGCGTCACACCGTACAGCACGACACAACGCGGTGATACAGCATCACACCGTACAGCACGACACAACGTGGTGATACAGCGTCACACCGTGCAGCACGACACAACGTGGTGATACAGCATCACACCGTACAGCACGACACAACGTGGTGATACAGCGTCACACCGTGCAGCACGACACAACGTGGTGATACAGCGTCACACCGTGCAGCACGACACAACGTGGTGATACAGCGTCACACCGTGCAGCACGACACAACGTGGTGATACAGCGTCACACCGTGCAGCACGACACAACGTGGTGATACAGCGTCACACGGTGCAGCACAACACAACAGCACAACAACAAGCGCAGCGACGGTTGTTCCCATGGGAAGCAAACCGCACGGCCGTGACGTTTTGCGCTGCGCAGGTGTGGAGGAGGAGGAGGAGGAGTGGGGGGGGGAGGTTGACAGCGCGGCCGCCACCGTACCGGTGCACGAAGCCCTGCTGGTGCAGGTGAGCCAGCCCAGCCGCCACCTGCCGGGCCATGCGGCACCGCTCGGTCTCGCCGGTCCCACCGGCGCCGGCCCTTGCCGCCAGGTACGCCTTGACGTCCCCCTGCGCGCACACGCAAACGCAGGCAAAGGTCCCCCGCGTGGCTTTCAATGGACCGTTTGGGGCAAGCTGTTGGCGAGCAACGCCGATCAAGGCCGGCACGGCACACGAGGGGGTGGGTGGCCATCACCACGCCCGGCCGCCTTTGTCTCCCCAGTGGCGATGTTGACACACTGCACCAGGTACTCATTTAAGGATGAGTCGATTTAGGGGAGGCCCAGGACCGGTTTAGATAACAGCCACTGATTTTCGCCGTGAGCATGAATTTGACTCGGGTTCAATTCCCGCCAGTGCGCACACACGTGCACGCCTTTGAGAGGCGCTTTGGGACAAGGTGCTGTGAGCGTGCACCCATGAAGGTCGGCACGGCACACGAAGGGATCGGTGGCGAGCACCACGCCCGGCCACCTTTGTCTCCCCATCGCCGATGTTTACTCAACACACCAAGTGCTCACTAGCCCACGCACACGCAGCGATTCACTCACCGACAATCTCACCCTCACCGCACTCTCAACTACCCCAGCACTGTCACAATCGCCGTCACCGTCACCGCACCCTGACCATCAACCTCACCATCTCTCCCGCCCCCTCACGCTCACCGTCCACTTCCCTAACAACGCGCCCTAACCGCACCGGTGTACACGGCGGCGGCGGTGTGGTGGTGGTGGTGATGGTGCGGTGCGGTCTCTCACCATGGGGCAGAACTCCATGATCGCGAGCAGCGGCACGGCCTCGGTGCACACGCACACGCAGCGCTGCACATGCTCGTGCCTCACCGCCCTGGGCACGGGGGGCGTGGGGGCACGGGGGGGGGGGGGGCGTGGGGGCACGGGGGGGGGGGGGGCGTGGGGGCACGGGGGAGGAGCACGGGGGGGGGGAGGGGGGGAGCAGCACACAGGAGTCATTTCTCGAAGTGAAATGGAGTGTGGGGCCGTGCACTTTTCTCGGAAGCGTCATCCTCGCTCGCAGCGAGTGTGCGGGGTAAGCGAGGTTGGGGGGGGGGGGGTGAGTGGGGGTGAGCATGGGAGGAGTGGGATCGAGTGAGGTGGGTGAGCAGGGGCGGGCGGAGATTGAACGGGAGCGAGCGAGCGCGGTGTGAGCGGCAACGAGCGGAAGTCGATGAGGGTGAGTGAGGGTGAGCGGGGGTGAGTTGAGGGGTGAGTTGAGGGGTGAGTGAGGGTGAGCGGGGACGAGCGGGGGTGAGCGGGGGTGAGTGAGGGTGAGCGGGGATGAGCAGGGGTGAGTTGAGGGGTGAGTGAGGGTGAGCGGGGACGAGCGGGGGTGAGCGGGGGTGAGTGAGGGTGAGCGGGGATGAGCGGGGGTGAGTTGAGGGGTGAGTGAGGGTGAGCGGGGATGAGCGGGGGTGAGTTGAGGGGTGATTGAGGGTGAGCGGGGATGAGCGGGGGTGAGTTGAGGGGTGAGTGAGGGTGAGCGGGGATGAGCGGGGGTGAGTTGAGGGGTGAGTGAGGGTGAGCGGGGATGAGCGGGGGTGAGTTGAGGGGTGAGTGAGGGTGAGCGGGGGTGAGCGGGGGTGAGTTGAGGGGTGAGTGAGGGTGAGTGAGGGTGAGCGGGGGTGAGTTGAGGGATGAGTTGAGGGGTGAGCGGGGATGATCGGGGGTGAGTTTACGGGTGAGTTTAGGGGTGAGTGAGGGTGAGCGGGGGTGAGTTGAGGGGTGAGTGAGGGTGAGCGGGGGTGAGTTGAGGGATGAGTTGAGGGGTGAGCAGGGATGAGCGGGGGTGAGTTGACAGGTGAGTTGAGGGGTGAGCTGAGGGGTGAGTGAGGGTGAGCGGGGGTGAGCGGGGATGAGCGGGGGTGAGTTGACGGGTGAGTTGAGGGGTGAGTTGAGGGGTGAGTGAGGGTGAGCGGGGGTGAGTTGAGGGGTGAGTGAGGGTGAGCGGGGGTGAGTTGAGGGGTGAGTGAGGGTGAGCGGGGGTGAGTTGAGGGGTGAGTGAGGGTGAGCGGGGATGAGCGGGGATGAGCGGGGGTGAGTGAGAGTGAGCGGGGGTGAGCGGGGGTGAGTTGAGGGGTGAGTTGAGGGGTGAGTGAGGGTGAGCGGGGATGAGCGGGGATGAGCGGGGGTGAGCGAGAGTGAGCGGGGGTGAGCGGGGGTGAGTTGAGGGGTGAGTTGAGGGGTGAGTGAGGGGTGAGTTGAGGGGTGAGTGAGGGGTGAGTGAGGGGTGAGAGAGGGTGAGCGGGGGTGAGTTGAGGGGTGAGTGAGGGTGAGCGGGGGTGAGTTGAGGGGTGAGTGAGGGTGAGCGGGGGTGAGTTGAGGGGTGAGTGAGGGTGAGCGGGGATGAGCGGGGATGAGCGGGGGTGAGTGAGAGTGAGCGGGGGTGAGCGGGGGTGAGTTGAGGGGTGAGTTGAGGGGTGAGTGAGGGTGAGCGGGGATGAGCGGGGATGAGCGGGGGTGAGCGAGAGTGAGCGGGGGTGAGCAGGGGTGAGTTGAGGGGTGAGTTGAGGGGTGAGTGAGGGGTGCGTTGAGGGGTGAGTGAGGGGTGAGTGAGGGGTGAGTGAGGGGTGAGTGAGGGTGAGCGGGGGTGAGTGAGGGGTGAGTGAGGGTGAGCGGGCGCCACCTGTAGGGCTGCACTTCGTGTAGGAAGCGGGTCTGCTCGGAGAGACGGGCAGAAGGCTCCAGCTGACGCACGGCAACAGGGCCGACCCCCGGCTGTGAGCACACCTCACCCAGCAACACCTACACACACACACACAGTCACACAGTCACACACACAGTCACACAGTCACACACACAGTCACACACACACACACAGTCACACACACACACAGTCACACACACACACACAGTCACACACAGTCACACAGTCACACACACACAGTCACACACACACAGTCACACACACACACAGTCAAACACACACACACAGTCACACACACACACACACAGTCACACACGCACACAGTCACACACACACACAGTCACACACCTACACACACACAGTCACACACACACAGTCACAAACCTCACCCAGCAACACCTACACACACACACACAGTCACACACACACACAGTCACACACACAGTCACACACACTGTCACACACCTCACCCAGCAACACCTACACACACACACAGAGTCACACACACACACAGAGTCACACACACATAGAGCCACACACACACACACACAGTCACACACCTACACACACACACAGTCACACACACACAGTCACACACCTCACCCAGCAACACCTACACACACACAGTCACACACACAGTCACACACACACAGTCACACACAGTCACAGACACACACAGTCACACACACAGTCACACACACAGTCACACACAGTCACACACACAGTCACACAGTCACACACAGTCACACACCTCACCCAGCAACACCTACACACACACACAGTCACACACGCACAGTCACACACACACACCTCACCCAGCAACACCTACACACACACAGAACCCTCACAGTCAGACACCTCTACCAGCAACACCTACACACACAGCACACCCCTCATAAGGGCACACCCCTCATAAGGGCACACCCCTCATAAGGGCACACCCCTCATAAGGAAACGCCCCTCAGTGACACGCCCCTAAAAGTGACACGCCCCTCATAGTGAAACACCCCTCATAGTGACACGCCTCTAAGAGTGACACAACCTTAAGAGTGACACGCCTCTAAGAGTGACACACCCTTAAGAGTGACACGCCCCTAAGAGTGAAACACCAATCATAGTGACACACCCCTAAGAGTGACACGCCACTAAGAGTGAAACACCAATCATAGTGACACACCCCTAAGAGTGACACGCCCCTAAGAGTGACACGCCACTAAGAGTGACACGCCCCTAAGAGTGACACACCCCTAAGAGTGACACGCCACTAAGAGTGAAACACCAATCATAGTGACACACCCCTAAGAGTGACACGCCTCTAAGAGTGACACACCCCTAAGAGTGACACGCCCCTAAGAGTGAAAGACCAATCATAGTGACACACCCCTAAGAGTGACACACCCCTAAGAGTGACACGCCCCTAAGAGTGAAACACCAATCATAGTGACACACCTCTAAAAGTGACACGCCCCTAAGAGTGACACACCCCTAAGAGTGACACGCCCCTAAGAGTGACACGCCCCTAAGAGTGAAAGACCAATCATAGTGACACACCCCTAAGAGTGACACGCCTCTAAGAGTGACACACCCCTAAGAGTGACACGCCCCTAAGAGTGAAAGACCAATCATAGTGACACACCCCTAAGAGTGACACACCCCTAAGAGTGACACGCCACCAAAAGTGACACGCCCCTAAAAGTGACACGCCCGACACACACACACACACAAAAATTCCCTCCATTAGAAACTTCATTATCATTTCACTGCGTAGACCCCTGTTCATTTAAGTCAAACGCCATTCATACATTGCATACAACACACACACACAGCGCGCAACCAACGCACAGCACGCAGAACACAGCACGTACCACACACAGCACACATGCCACACACAGCACCCACACCTCCGATTGGCATGGTCGGCTACGTACGGCGCGAAAGAAGTTCAGCATACATGCATCTACAGCACACAGCACACACATAGCGTACAGGCCACACACAGCACATACACAGCACACACATAGTGTACAGGTCACACACAGCACACACACAGCACACAGCACACACATAGCATACAGGTCACACACAGCACATACACAGCACACACAGAGCACACACAGACCACCACGTGGTCTGGGTTGGGCTGGGAGGCCTCACCTGGCCGAACCAGCCCCTGCCGAGCTCCTGCAGGTAGCTGATGTTCTGCCGGTTGACGGTAGCCGCTGTGTGACCACCTGCAGCACACAAAGACAAAGATCGCCCATGTAGTCCTCGCTGGCTGTTGTGGCGTGTTTACACACCAAACCAGCTACTCATTTGAGGCTGAGTTGATCTCGGGGTGGGCCCAGGGGACCCATTCAGATAATCGTCACTGTTGTTGGCCATGAGCGGGAATTGAACTGGGGTCGCCGATTTTCGCAGCGCAGCGCGCTAACTGCTGCGCCACCGCTCCCTACACAAGAGGCACGGAGAAAAACAAAGATCCACAGTATAGCCTGTAACAGACCATTGGGGCAAGTGCTGTAGCACCTATGAAGGCCAGCACGGCACACAAGGGGGTGGGTGGCCAGCACCACCACACCCGTACACACGCACGTGTATACGCACGCACGCACGCACGCACGCAGACACCCACATGCACAGACAAGCGCAGGTCTGGCTCGCTCGTGTGCCGCACGGCTCACGCTGGCGCCGTACGCTACCCGTCGCGGTGCTGCTGGTCGTGGTGCCGGGGCAGCGTGTACACGTCGGCCACCGTCGTCGGCTCCAGCAGGAGACCCGGGGGCGGCGAGGGGGGCTGCGTGGTGCGAGGGGGTGTCCTCTCCGGGTGGAATGAAATCATCGGCGCCAAACTCGTCTGCCAGTGGGTCCTCAAACTCCTGCGCACGCACGCGCGCACGCACACGCGCGTGTGTGTGTGTAGATACGTTGAATTTCTTTTGCAGCGTACGTGCTAATCGAAGGTGCAGGGGAGCACAGCCATGGGTGGTAATTCGTTGCGTGGCGATGGAATCCGTCGCTGCAAACCGCTGAGCAGCAGAGAGATCTGCCGGACACGAGAGTGTTTACAGCTGGGTGTGCAACTGCTCGCAACCGGTTGCAGAGAGGTCCACACAGAAGCGATTAGGTTGCGTGCGACCGACTTGGGCAACTGGTTGCCTCAGGTGTCGACCCGGCTGAAGTATCCACAGATGTGTTCATCGGTACGGGGATAAAGCGTTGCACCCTCGCGCAAGCCGTGGGTTTTCTACGGGTATTCCGGTTTCCTGCCACATGTATAATAATAATGATGATGAACACTCGTCATTAATTGGATGAAAACATCTGAAAATAAACACCGAATGTAGCAGGACCCTCCTACTCTTAGGTGTTTTCGGTAAAGTCACGTAGGTAAAAAATACAATGAAAAGTTAATAAAAGTAATAATGGGAATAAAATAAAATAATAAATCACGACGTTTCGGAGGCAACACAAGTCTCCGTCATCAGGTCCCACCTGATGACGGAGACTTGTGTTCCACCTGATGTCGGAGACTTGTGTTGCCTCCGAAACGTCGTGATTTATTATTTTATTTTTTTACCTACATGGTGACTTTACCGAAAAACACCTAAGAGTATGAATCCTTGCAGTCACGAAAGCTTCAAATCCAGGACTCTCCTGTTTCTCCCAATGTTACCCTGATGGCGCGATCGAATCCACGGGACCAACAATCAATTCGGAAACCTCTGGGGGAGAAGTGCAACTCCCTCCAGGAAGCGGCCCACGGAAGGGGATATCACA